>NC_040907.2:63381885-63692004 GCF_004126475.2 Phyllostomus discolor
AAATTTTTTACATTCAATATATTAATTTTTAAAAATAATAACATGTATAGAACTAATTTTTAAACTTCTACTTCAATAGTAACCATTCTGTCTACTTCCAGTAGCATTGGTCCATCAGTTTTGCTCGTTTTGTGAATTTAATCATATAGTACATACTCTTTCATGGCTGGGTTCTTTTGCCTGACAGTTTATAGAATTCATCCCTGTTATTGAGTGTAGTTGGAAATTGTCCGTTCTCTCTGCTGTGTGGTATTCTATTGTTGGAGTATATCACAACTTATCAATACTGTTGTGGGGTGTGATAAGTGTCCATTTGGAGTTAATATAAATGATGCTGCTGTAAACATTCTAGTACATGTATTTTGATCACTATACATGTGCATTTCTATTGAGTATAGTTGTAGACATTAAGCTTTAATACAAATAGTTTTCTAACGTGGTTATATCATTTTGTATTACTACCAGCAATGTGTGAGAGTTTCGTTGTGCTACATTTTTACCAACTTTCAGTTTTTCTTTCTTATTTGCTTTACTCATTGTGATAGGTGTTACAATGACATTTTAATGATACATGGTATTCCATTGTGTAGAGACGTACCATCTTTTTTAAAAAGCTCTTATTGCTAGACATTTAAGTTATCTCCATTTTTTGAAAAATATAAATATGAGGTTAATATTCTTGTAGATTTATTTCTTAAATTTCTGGTACATGTTTCTAATGCACATAATTGTACAAATAATATGACAGTTTGTTTCACTGATATAAGAATGAGTTATAACTTTTACAACTTCAGTTACTTGGTAAAAGATGATATCTCATACTTTATTTTTTAATTTTATCTTTAATGTATTTTTTACCATTACCATTTAGTTCCCTTAGGCCTGCCTCCTCCCAGCAATTACCACACTGTTGTTCATGTCTATGAGTCCCTTTTTCTTTTATCTCAATGCCTTCACCACCTAACCTCCTGCAAGCTGTTATCCTGTTCTCCATCTATGAGTCTGTCCCCATTTTCCTTATTTTATTAGTTCAGTTTGTTCCTTAGATCCACATATGAGTGAAATCATACAATGGCCAAGATTTTGAAGCAGCCCATGTGTCCATTAGTAGATGAGTGGCTAAAACAACTATGGGACATTTACACAATGGGATACTACTAGGTTGTAAAAAAGAAACAACATTTCACCCTTTGCAACAGTCTGGATGGACTTGGAGAACATTATGCCAAGTGAAATAAGCCAGTCAAAGAAAGTGAAATGAGATATCTCATATTTTAAATTTAAATTAATTTTATTTCCAGCAAAAGTTGAAGAATATATTTATTGGTAATTTTATATTTTTAATAAATAACCTGTTCTCTTCCAGTGCTTATATTTCTATTGAAATGGTTGTGAATGTCTATTTGTTACCACTGTCAACCCTTTCCTGGCTCTATATGTTAGAAACTTTTCCTATTTACCTTTAAATATTATAAAAAGTTAAGTTTTTATATAAGCAAGTTTATATCTTAAGTTTTTGTCTTTGATATCATACTTTAAAAGGCTTGTTAATATATTCAACTCTAACATTCTGCTCTCTCATTCCCATTAGTGTTGTATATTTGTACATATGCACGTTAGTTGTGTATTTAATTTTTTTTATTTGAAAAATAATATGAAAATGTCAACTTACTCCCTCTCTGCTATATTATTTTCTTTTTCTCAAATTCCTTTCAAAACAAACTTCGTAAGTAATAAGCAAACTTCACAGCTTCCACTTTCTTACTTTCTGTTTACACTTCACATCCTTAGTTTGATTTTTATTCCTACCTGCTCTGGCAAGCATCATCAGTGATCCTCAAGTTGTTTCTGTTTGCGAGGTTTTTTTCCTTTATAATAGAGTTTCTTCTTTGTTGTTGTTAAGAAAATTTTTGTGCTTTTATTGTGTCATGAGGCATTGAAACATCGGAACAAATCAATATCTGGGTGGTGAGGCAGCTTCTTCGTCCTTCACTTCTTTGGGTTACTAGAGCAACTTGTCAGTACATTAAAGAGAGAGAGAAGGAGAGAGAGAGCGAGAGAGAACTTTGTGCTGGTACAATACAAACCTCTCCTGTCAGCTGTAACTAGTGTAGCATCCAAACATCATGCACAATACCCAGGGAGCAGTGGCGCACTGCACCCACTCCCACTGCAGCCCTGCTCATTTATTCAGAGCGTCTGATATTTGGAGCATCTGGAGGAGTGTGAATAGTGTTGGGAAGAGGAGGGAACAGGAAACAGCCTGAATGCCTGGCTGGGAGGAGGCCAGGCAAAGTTGTGCGGGGCAAGCCTGAACATTGGTGCAAACCCAAGCATTGCTGATGTCCTTTAACAGGAACATCTGGTGGCACCTCATGATACGGTCTTCATCTGCCTTAAGCTGGCCCACAGCCATACTGATGGTACAGCTATCTGTAATGGGCTGATGGTCCTGTGCCACGATGCTCTGCTGGACTTTCTGGATTAGAAGGCTAGACAACTTCTCCACAATGGCAGCTTTCCCCTGGAATTGGTGTCCTTCCCACATAAGGGATGATGTGTCAGTGTAAATTGCACCTAGCTGGATTCTGTCATTGTCAGATAACTGATACTAATATTGAATGAAGCTGGATCCATTCTGCTCCCAAATTGGCCTGCCTCCCATTCCAGAGTGTCACCCAGCCTCACTGAGACCTGGGGAGCTGGCACAAGGCGGCGGTGGCAGCGGCAGCAACCCCATGAGTTTCCTTACTCTGTTGTGTTTCCCGAAATGAGTCATCCACACAAGTACTTCAACTACCGCTACATCGTGTTGCTGTATTCTCAACTTGGTGACCAGTTCATATCTTGTGTCTGTTCTCCAGGCATATCTGATTTTTACTGGGCATGTTCCTTGAAAAATCAAATTGAGGAAAGCATCTTTTCCCTAAATCTATAACCCCTATTTTGGTACAGATGGGGAAATTCCCTGTCATGTAAGTCAGAAATCTGGGAGTCCTTCTTAGACTTTTTCATTTTCCTTATCCCAACCTCTCATTGGTGATTGGCTGTTATTACTGATTTATCTCATCATTTCCAATTATACTTCTTCTAGTTTCGTTAAGATATTTATCATCTCTTTCCAAGATATCTAAAATAGTTGCTTAACATTCTCTCCACCTTTATCTTTACCATCTCCCTAATCTGATCTGGTTACTCCCTGCTTGCTTTTATGCTTTCACTGGGCCCGTATAGGATAGGGTTGACTGTGGTGTGTATAGGATAGGATTATTCTTAGCCTGGCATGTAAGGCCTGTCATGATTTGGCCTCTTTCTCTTGTTTGATTTCCTTCTTCCCTCCTTTTATAGTGCTTTTTACGACATGATTCCATGTGTTCTCATAAATATGTGGACTCTAATGAACAAAATAGAAACTGAGGTATAGATATGTGGAACAGACTGCCAGCTGTTGGAGGAGAGGGGAGGGGACTGGAAGAAAAAAGGCGAAGGGATTAGCCAAAGAATATATACACATGACCCATGGACATGAACAACAGTGTGGTGATGGCCTGAGGGAGGTGGGGAATGGAGGGCTAGGTGGAAGTGAAAAAAGGGGGGAAATGTGGGGACAACTGTAATAGCATAAAAAATTTAAAAAATAAAGAAAAAATATTAAAACTATTCTTTCCTGACTGATGTGACTTGGTTGAGTGTTACCTTGCGAGCAAAAAGTCACTGGTTGATTCCTGGTCAGGGCATATGCCTGGGTTAAGATTCATTCCCCAGTCAGGATCCGTGTGAGAGGTAACCAGTGTTGCTGTCCCTCTCTTTTTCCCGTCCCCCCCAAAAATAAATAAATTAAATTAGGCACATGCACACACAAAAGCACAATAAAATATCGTTGTTACTATGATTTCACTGGCATTGTTGCTGACTTTAACACTGAAAGTTGTGTTCAGAAATGTGCCCCAAACACAAAATTATTCTTTCTCTACTGCTAGTGAATGTTCATTCAGATATTACACATCAATTTTTACTAGTTTAAGTAAAACAAATCAATTTACTATTGGAAAAATATATGGGGTTAATTTAAAACTAAAAATGATTTTGTCTCTGGTTTCCTACTTGATGTTATCCATATTGATACCTTCCATTAGTATGGAATATTGAAGATTTGATTACTATGGATTATTGAAGAATAATCCATTAGTATGGATTATTGAGGATTACTGTACCTGATCTGTTCTTCCAGTATTTGACATTATAGAAAATCTCACAGGAATTAACCAAAGATATAAATAGTGTCTATGCATAATTACCAATTTATTTTATTTTACTTGGTAAATATGCTTCTTTTTAAGCTATAATTTTTGAAATGCACCCCCATTCTTTTCTTTCATAAGGCCTTTACCCGTCTTTTCTCCTATCTGGAAGTCACCTTATCTCCTCTCTTTCTGTGTAATTAACCCTTCGTCACATCCTTTGCATTTCATTCCAATCATTCTGTTTTCAGGAAGGTGCTCTCTGATCTTCCCACACTAGGTTAAGGTCCTTTCTTACATATTTTCATAGGATCATGCCACTCTTTTCATAGTACATTCTTTCTCACTGAACTGTTATGTCTGTTTTTTCTCTTCATGAAATGTAGCACATAGTACTGTGCTTGGCACATAGTGGGCACTTAAGAAATCCTCAGTAAGTAAAGAGCTTCTTGATAGGCAAAGGAAGATAATCAGAAATATTTTTCAGAGAGATGCTTTTTAAAAATATAGACATAACAAGACATATCTAAATGTTACTGTAAAAAAATCTCTACTCAACCTATGAAATGATATACCAACTGGTACTTATATTTTTTATTTTGTATTTACCTCTAATATAAGATTGGGAAGATTGTCATTAAAACACTTCTGCTTTGGTAGAGAATATTAATTATTTCCCTGGAGATAATTACAACTATGTACTTCAACTTCAGGCCAGGGTTTATTTGTTCTATTAAGAGCAATATGTTAATGAGAAACTAATATTATAAGGGAATTTGGCTCAAAGACAGTGAAATGGAGATTGTTTTGAAGAATTGAGAATATATTGGTATAGCACTGAATGTCTGTTGTCAGCATTGCTATCAGCATTGGAGCTGAGTGTCCATTTCATAGTAGATAATGTCTTAAATGGATTGCTTTGCAATGTGGCTTGCCTCGTTTGGCTTTTGCCTTAATCTCATTGTCCAGTCTCCCTAACCATTCTAGAATGTACGCATCTATTTCACATGTCCTCCCAAGAAAGGCAGCTAGGGGTCTTATTTGTATGTATATTTCATACAGTTCCCAGGAAACCAATGCAAAGTACTCCTAAGATGGATAATTAAGGTCCTAGGTACAGGATTCAAGGAGTATGTTCAGAGAAGTGTTCTGGCACAGAACTCAAAAAGATGGTGCTCCAAATTCTCTAAGAAAAGAAATTGACCGGAAATATTTTCAGTGCATAAAACTGACAGGATTAAGATCCAGAATAAAAAAATATAAGTTGATGAAAAATGAGGAAGAAAAATATAGTCAAGGATATGAAAAGATAAATTACTGAAGATAAAATTCAGATGATCAGTTGACTAATGAAAAATGTATTCTACTTATATCAGTGAAATATGACTTTAAGTGAGATGTCTTTTTTCATTTACTAGGATAAACAAGTCACACAATATCGTGTATGGCAAGCACATTGAGTGTAGACTGGGTAGCTGCTCCTGAGATGATTTGGTTGTATCTATTAAACTGAAAATGGCTATAAACTGTGACCCAGAAATTCACCTTTTAGGTATCTTCTGGTTAGAAACACATATATGTGCCCAAAACTGTGTGTTAAAAAATAAAGAAAATGTTAAGTATTGGTGAGAACATAAAGAAATCAAAACCCTGATACATTGCTGGTGGATATGTAAAATGATGCAGCCACTTTGGAAAACTTCTGGCAATTTGTCAAAATGTTAAGCATTAAATTACCATACCAAGCAGTTTTCCTCCTAAAAATTTATCCAGGAGAAATAAAAAACACGTTCACACAGCAATTTGTACATGGATGTTTATAGTAGCATTATTTATAATAGTCTTAAATTGGAAACAACTCAACTGGTGAAACAGAAGGTGGTTTATCCATATAATGGAATATTTTTAACCAATAAAAAGTAAAGTATTGGTACATGCTCTGACATGGACGAACCTCAAAAACAAGCTAATTGGAAGAAGTGAGACACAAAGGACTGCATGTTGTGTGATTTCACTTATATGAGAAAAACAAAACCTGTAAAGACAGATAGTAAATTAGTGGTTGCCCATGTCTAGTGGTGGGAATGCAGAAGGACCACAAATGGGCATGAGTTTCCTTTGGGGGTGATGGGAAATGGTCCAAAATTAAGTAATGGTGATGACTGCATAAATCTATAAATTTACTTTAAGAACCCCACTGGCCCTGACTGGTGTGGTGCAGTTGATTGGAACATCATCCTGCAGACCAAAAGGTCATGGGTTCAATTCCTGGTCAGAGCACATATTTAGGTTGCAGGTTCAGTCTCCAGTCAGGGCACATACAAGAGACAGCTGATCAGTGTTTCTGACATTGATGTTCCCTCCCTCTGTCTTCCTCTCTTACCCTTTTGCTAAAATCAATAAGCATGTCCTCATGTGAGGATAAAAATAACAACAATATTAAAATAAAAAGTTTAAAAGTTATACACTTAAAACTGGTTAATTTTATGGTATATAATTTAAAGCTCAATATAATTGTTAAAATGGTTAACAGTTGGAGATTTTATAAACACTGTAGCATGAGATAATAAGTCAACACTTGTACAAAGGAATAACTGAAAGAGATTATGACCAGAGACATATCATGACTTTCAGAAGAAATACAGATAATGGAACACAGGGAGTAGGGGAGAGATGGGTGGGCAGGTGGGGAGAAGGTGAGATACATATGTTCATTATCACATTCTTGGTAATAATGGAAACTGAAATAACCTCAAGACCCATTAATGGAGAACTAGCTAACTAAAATATGGTGCATTTGAAAAAAAATCTGGCAAAAGGATAGAAGGAAGAAGGTAGGGAAGTCAGGAGGAAGGGAGAGATTCAGATGTTGATTATCACATTGTTTGTAATAATAGAAACTGAAATATTCCAGCCAAGATGGAGGCATAGGTAGATACACTTTGCTTCCCCTCATAACCAAAAGAAGGACAACAAATTTAAAAACAAAAAACAACCAGAACTGCCAGAGAATCAAACTGTATGGAAATCTGACAACCAAGGAGTTGAAGAAACATTATCCAGACCATTAGGAGGGGCAGAGACAGGCAGCTGGGGTGGAGAGGATGCGTGGCAAGGAGTTGGCTTGGGGACTGGGTGGTCCCACATTCATGTGTGGATAAGCTGGGAGGAACAACTGGGGAGCAAGACTGACTGAACAACCCAGGGTTCCAGCACTGAAAACTAAAGTCTCAAAGCCTCTGGCAGTAAAAGTCTGTGGGGGTTACAGCTGCAGGAGAAACTACCAGCTTCACAGGAGAATTCATTGGGGAGACCCATGGGATCATAGAATATACACAAACCAACCCACCCAGGAATCAGCACCAGAAGGGCCCAATTTACTTGTGGGTAGTGGGGGAAGTGACATTGTTTTCTCTCTGACCCCTCTCCCACATATAGTACCACAATACAGTGAAGTGAGTTGCCTCGCCCTGGTGAATACCTAAGGCTCTGCCTCTTACCAATGTAACAGGCACATGGAGACAATGAAATAGGGCCCAAATGAAAGAACAGATCAAAAGTCCAGAAAAAACTAAATGACCAACCTATCAGATGCAGAGTTCAAAACAATGGTAATCAGGATGCTCAAAGAAATGATTGAGTATGGATGGAAAGTAGAGGAAGAAGTGAAGGCTACACAAAGTGAAATAAAGAAAAATACAAAAGGAACCAACAGTGAAGGGAAGGAAACCAGGACTCAAATTGATTTGGCACAGAAAGATAAACACTCAACAGGAACAGAATGAAGAAATAAGAATTCAAAAAAATAAAGAGAGACTTAGTAACCTCTGGAACAATTTTATATGTCCCAACATCCAAATCATAGGGGTGCCAGAAGGATAAGAGGAAGGACAAAAAATTGAAAACTTATTTGAACAAATAATGAAGGAATACCTGCTCAATCTGGCTAAGGAACTAGACATGCAAGTCCAGGATGCTCAGAGAGTCCCAAAGAAATTGGACCCAAGAAGAAACACACCAAGACACATCATAATTAAATTATCCAAGATTAAAGATAAGGAGAGAATCATAGAAACAGCAAGAGAAAAGGAGACAGTTACCTACTAAAGATTGCCCATAAGACTATCAGCTGATTTCTCAAAAGAAATATTGCAGGCAAGAAGGGGCTGGAAAGAAGTATTCCAAGTCATGAAAGGCAAGGACCTACATCCAAGATTACTCTATCCAGCAAAGCTATCACTTAAAATGGAAAGGAGGAAAAAGTGCTTCCTAGGCAAGGTCAAGTTAAAGGAGTTCATCATCACCAAACCCTTATATGAAATGTTAAAGGGACTTATCTAAGAAAAAGGAGATCAAAACTATGAACAGTAAAATGACAACAAACTCATGACTATCAACAACCGAACCTTAAAAAAAAAAAACTAACTAAGCAAACAACTACAATAGGAACATAATCACAGAAATGGAGATCACAAGGAGGGTTATCAGCAAGGAGAGGGTAGGGAAAGAATGAGGGAAAAAGTACAGGGAATAAGAAGCATAATTGGTAGGTACAAAACAGACAGGGGAAGTTAAGAGTGGCATAGAAAATGGAGAAGCCAAAAAACTTATGTGTGTGACCCATGGACATGAACTAAGGGGGGGGGGGGAATGCTTGTGGATGGGTGGTTGCAGGGAGGAGGCAGATAAAGAGGAGAGAAAATGGGACAAGTGTAATAGCATAATCAAAATATACTTAAAAATAAATAATAAATTTTATTTTTTTCTTAAAAAAAAAGAAACTGAAATAATATAAAAGTCTATCAGTAGAGAACCAGCTAAGTAAAATATGGTGTATTTGTAAAACGTAACTTGCAAAAGGATATATAGAGCATGATACCCTTCAGGTATATTTTTAAAAAGTAGTAGATATTTTTTCTGTAGAATTATGTAAAAAAGAGATTTGAAGGCCACAAGCAAATTTAGAGTAGTGCTTGTTTCCAGGGAGCAGAGCAGAGCAATCGGGATGAGGGTAGAAATCAGGAGGGCCTTTGGTATTGTATGTAATGTTTTAATTTCTGAATAGAGTCTGTGTTCAAAACCATGTAATTTTAAAAAGTATAAGCAGAAAAATAGACTTGAAGCAAATATTTTAAAATAACAATATTGGTCTTTCTGTGTGGTAGGAATAAAGATGAGAAAACCTAAAATCTAAGAAAGAAACACAAAAGAGCCATCCTTCTCTTTGGTTACCTAATATAGACCGATAAAAATATAAAAATTGAAAATATAAAGGCCCAAAAATGGCAGTGATCACTGTGTGAGCTACAGCACACCCAACAACAGAGCAGGAACAGAACAGCAGTTGACCATCAAGGTCACTGTATTTGGAAAAGAGCATCAGTAGCTACAACCAGAAAACCTAGGGCTCTGCCTGCAACCAGAATAGTCTTAGGGATCATGTATTTTATTGGTAGGAGCCATAATGTTATAAGCAAACTTTCCAGACCATAATACTTTGAACATGAGGCATACTTGCTATCCTCTTCTACTTCTCATTCAACAATAACCTTGCTTATAAAATTTGACCATGTCTTTCAAACTACACTATTCACTTCCTCATTTGAGGAATGGAGAAATTCAATTTTCTCATTACTTAGCTCTTAAAATGAGTTTACATATAGAAAACAGTTTACTTTTGTAAAACGTTGGATAATCCAAACAATTATAATTGTTTTGGTATATGTATTAAATGAGTGTCTTTGGGTTGCAAGAGGCAGAAACCCAGTTCAACCTGACTGAAACACAAAGAGAATTTTCTAAAGTAATTTTGAAGTTCAAGTGATGAAACTGACTTTAGGCCCTGAGTTACTTGGATTTTTCTGTCTCTGTCTTCCTGTGTGTTTCTTTTTCTGTCTCATGTTACTGATATGATTTCTTTCATGGTTAGAAGCTAGAGCTGGAAGTCACTGAAATACTGTTTCTGGGAAACTTTATTTCCATGACCATGCTTGCCATAAAAAAAATATACAAAAAAGGGCCCTCTATCTTCTAAATATTGTAGAAGTGTGTCTAATGGGGAGAATTTCACTTGCATCCCAAACTTGCAGAGGAGAGATCAGGAAATATATTTTGTGCTTTGCAGCCCCTCCTACTATTACAGCATAGAAAGGATGCCAGATGAGCCAATTTACAGCACTCAACATGGTCCACCTTGGCTGTTCACCTGTATGTACCCTTTCACTGACATTTCTAGACAACAACGGCAATCACAAAATGCTACGTCTAATTTAATGCTACTATCCTTCATCTGAAGGAAAACGTTCAGCTTCTACCTCCAAATCTGTCAGTCCCTGTATCAGTTTCTGGACAATACTCACCTCAGTTTAGCCATAATATCACAGTGATTCTCTGCTGCCCTAGTGCCAAATTATACAGTTGGCCACCACCGTCACACCTTTCATTTCTGTATCGTTCTCCAAATAATTGTGTTTTTATGACTGTCATGGCTAAAAAACTTGATGTAGTTTTAATATCAAATATCTGAAGAAACTCTAGTACTGTGGAAAAGCCAAAAGTAGTTGTATAAAATGTAAAAATTTGTGTGAAGCCTAAATGGCCCCATTCTGCCACCTTCTGGCTGACTTTGTATGTTATATTGCTATGAACTGAATGTCATATAACTGTTCTGCCATGGTTGGCACCAGGTCATATTTTAGGGCCTGGGGGATTTCAGATGGGGTCAGTCTAAGCTATAACATGGGTCTAATGACGTTTTCACATACATGTTTTTTAGTTCTATAATGTGTCAGAGTTTATAGAATCGGGTACCACATGATGATGTATGGCGTTGTTTCCTCTAGTTGTATGTAGTTACAGCTACTTTTGGCTTTTCCACAATACTAGAGTTTCTTCAGATATTATTTGATATTAAAACTGTGTTAAGTTTATTACCTATCACAGTCACAATAATAAAATATTTTGGCGAGTGATACAGACATGAAAGTTACTGAATCATTGCTAAGTTCTTATAAAGAAATTAATGTTGTATCCAACAATCACTTATTAGAACTCTAAAGGAGAAACCATATACACGTTAGTGAAATCTTAGTACTGCATGTCCTTAATTTTGTGACTCTTCAGTGTATTTTTATTCAAAAAGGAGGTTTATTCAAAACCTCTATTTTGATAGAGGTTTAAAACTGGAAAATGTAATTTGTTTAAAATAAGTATGATATACTTCTTGGGAGGAGGTAAGGGAAAAGAATTAGAATATATAATATTGCACTTTTGTGACCTTTTCAACACACTTTACATCTGTGTCTCTGGAAAATGAGACAATAATACTCACCTTAGAGGTAGATTGTTGTGAGAAATAAATATGTAATTTACTTCCTGTCAAATGCTTAGAATAATGCTCTATGTGTAATAAATTAGTGTTATCAATCTTACAACATTTAGAATTTATTACATATTCTTATATATATTATAAGTAAATATATTCCAAGATACCCTGAACAATGTTTTATATTTTTTACACTTTTATATCCAATGTTAAAATAAAGAAATTGAAGATAGTGGAAATGCATAGCCTTCTAAAGCAGAACCACGTATGATACACTGGGGCCTAACAAAGGCCCCTCTGTCTCTGTCTGGGACTCATCACTTGAGAAACTTGAAATTATCTCAGGAAAGAGCTATGGTTTCTCTTAAACATTTAATCAATTCAAAAATATATATTGAATGCTTACTGTGTGATCATTGTGTGGGATTTTAGAGGTAGACAATTATGGGTGAAACACACAATAAGAGCTAGATGTATAAACATGTAATTGTGCAGTGTGGTCAGTATAATAATGTGGCAATTAATGTATTTTAGGACCTAAAACAGGAAGTAACATCGAACTAGACTTTGAGTAACAAGTAGGAATTTATCAGGAGAAGGTCATCTTATATATAAAGTCATCTTTATATATATATATATAAAGATGTAAAAATATATACATGTATAAATATATATGTGTATGTGTATAAGTATATATGTACATATTATAAATGTGTGTGTGTACTTAAAAATAAAAGGCCAAAGAGAAAGGCAGCAAGTATTTGAGATCCAGAGAATAGCTATTCAAGAAGCAGTGATTGAGGCAGGAACCCATATAGTATTCTGCCGAAGAAGTGAAAGTAAGGAGATTTTATAAGAAAGGGAATGGGAATAAATTATATGAATAGAAAAAGAAAGGAATTTCTATTAGGGTTAATAAGTTAAGGAAGAAACTTCTATAGCTATACATGGTGGTGCTAACTCTAAAGAATGTCTTTTTCGGTTTGAAAGTCAAAGTGTCTGCTTTCCTGTCAGCTTTGCAAACAGCTGTTTGAAATGCAGTGTTGCTTTGGCCCAGCCCAGTGCTGGTTTGCTCAGTTCAAACATTCCAAAGGTTTGAGGAGTTAGACCCATATGGCACATCTGGGGTGGCAGTGCCGATTCCGTTTATATTATTTTTCACACATAAATTAGACTTTGGTGGTTGACTTTTAGCTACTAGTTTATCTGCACATTCTCACATTTTATATTGGTACAACTGTACTGCCTTTCATGTCCAGAATACTTTGACACCCATCTCCTGAAAAATCTTCAAGCTTTGGTATCTTAGTGAGGAAGACCAGGCTTCCTTCATGGTAATTCTTCATAAAGGTAAACTGTATTTTTCTGGGTGGGCATTTGTACTGCTGCCATCTGAGCCTATAGGCCCCTTTGTTCACTTTCCTATTCTGTGGAGCCACACCTCCCACTCTGCGGTCAGATACCTGATGCCTGGAGCTTGCTCTTGTCTGTACTGATGAGGACTCTTGTGTGAATGCAAGGAGTGACTCCATTGGTGTTGTGGTAATGAAAGTTGAAGGAATATGTTTCATCTTCCCTTCTGCATCAGGGGTTTATTTAGAAAATAAACCTCCTTGGAGATTTGGATATCCTGCCTGACCATAACATTGGCTAGTGAGTCAGTAGTGATTCAATAGGAAGGTTCCATCCATGTCAAGGGCTATAAGCTCTATAGGGGGACAGTGTCTGCATCAATCATGATTAGGAGTTTCATATTTTCGTATTTCATATATTTTAACACTCTGAAAATAGAATCCCACTTTTCTTACCCCTGTTACCTTATTACATTGAATCTTGTATTAGTGTTCTATCACTGCCATCAAAAGTGACCATAAATTTGGTGGTTTGAAACAATGTTCCTTTATTATCTCACAATTCTGTAGGTCAGAAATCTGGTCAGAACTCTTAGCTGTAATTTCTGGGGAAGAATCTACTTCAACCCTCATTCATAGTGTTGTCAGAATCTAGTTCCTTGTGGTTATAGAACTGAGGTCTGTGTGTCCTTGCTAGCTGTTATCTGGGGGCTGCCCCAAGCTCCTAGAGGCCTTTCTCTGGTCCTTGCACACAGACTCTAGAATCTCAGAGCCAGCAGTAAGGTGCTGAATCTTTTTTGTGCTTGGGATCTGATAGTTTCCTATCCTGGCTTGCTTCTGCTTCAGACTAAAAAGATTCTCTATTTCTAAGAGGTAATGTGATTAGATTGGGTACCCCTAGATAATCCATTAGAACCTATTTTAAGGTCATTAATTAGTAACCTCATTACATCTGCCAAGTCCTTGTAGTCATCTCTTGTAATGTATTTACAGATTTCAGGTAAGAGATGGAACAAATGGGTACAGAGGAGAGGGCATTCTGCCTATCACAAATCCCTTGTTTGATTTTCAAATATGGTTTTGAACCAAAGCTGGAGATCATATGTGCAAAGACATGGAGTTAAGAAAGAGCATGGTGTACTCAAGAAGTGAAAGTTAAGTTAGTATTATTGTTTGTGATATAAATTGGTGAGACAGAGCTGAATGGAGTCCTGTTTAAGGTTGGCAAAGGTCCTTGATTACTGTGCTAAGGGTTTGGACTTCATAGGCAATTGGAAAGCACTTGAGTTTGTTTTTCTTTGGAATGACAGAAGATTGTTTTAGAAATATGATTGTGTTTTTATAAGATGACAAATATGATGAGTGGGAACTAAGACATTGGTAATTTGGAGAGAAAAGCAAATACAGACAAACCGTGACCTTTGGTATTCATATCGGACTCTGTCAGCATTGAGAGGGGGATTTATTTAGTATTTAAAGTAAATTTAAGGTATTCTGTCTTCTCCTGGACAACCAGAAATATAAGAGTTAATAACAGATATGCATATGACTAAAATAGAATTTAGCATGCAGTGATGTGTTCCAGATTCATATCCAACTTTCTTTTTGAAATCTCCAATTTGATGTCTAATAAACATGTTCAACAAAATCTTTCTTTGACTTCCAGTCAAGATGGTTAAACACAGCTCACCTACTCACAAAACCACATCAAAACTACAACTGAAATATAGAACAACCCACTTGAAACAGTCAGATATTGAGTTGAATGGAAGTCTGATAACTATGGAATTAATGAAACCACATCCATCCAGACTGGTAAGAGGAGCAGAGACAAAGAATGGGCTAGTCCCACATCCATGTGTGGTGATAAAAATTTGGGAGGGATATCTCAGGAGCAAGGAGTCCCACACCAGGCCCCCCAGCTGAGGGTTCCAGTGCCAGGAGAATAAGTTTGCGTAAATTCTGGCTTCAGAACCAGTGGAGATTGAGTTGGTGGAAGAAACTTCAGGAGTCCCAAGCAGATCCCCTTAAAGAATCCACACAAGGACTTAATCAGACTCACTCCCTCTGAGTTCCAGCACTAGGATAGTAGCTTGAGAGGCACCAGTGGCATACAGGGAGGAACTGAAGTGTCTGACATCAAGGTAGGTGCTGGGGGACAACTTTCTCTCAGACACAAAGGTAGGCAGAGGCCATTGTCCCTTCTCTGAACCTGCCCCCAGTAAAACCACAGAGCCAGCAGGCAGGTATCTGGCTAACACTTGTTGGCCCCACCCTGGAGATTCCCTGTGACTCTATCCTATCCAATTTATGGGCCCACCCAAGCTGTTTACCCTGACTTTGCCATATGAATTGCTGGTCTTGGCTCATGCTTCACAACTTCCTAAAGCCTATCAAGCAAGCAATAGCCAGCCTCAGTCGTCCCCCAGCCTTCCAACCCCTTACTAAGTGGCCCCAGGCTTGGCACTAGGAGCAGCCAGCCTAGATTCAAAGCCTGGCTTCACCTGGGAATCTCCAAGCCCAGCACAAATAGCAGCCATCCCAGATTGCTTTATAGCTCAGGCAGGGTGTCTCTGGGTAGAACACAGGTGGCAGCTGACCTTGGCCTGCACCACCTGGGGAACCCTAGGGCCTGTGCAACCAATGGACAACTACAAACCATGTCAGAGCACCACTACTCTGCCCCTGCACAGCTGATTCTCCACGGAAGTCAGGGTTTGGTGGTCAGTGGTCACAGCCAGTCCTTGCAGCTGATTGACCTGGGTAAATCCCTCCCATTGACCTGCCAACAGCTATAAGGCTGTACTACAAAAGGAGGGTGTATTCAGCTCACACAAAGGGTGTGCCTCAAGTACGCAAGTAGAGTGATAGGAGAGGCTGTGCCACTGGGCCCTATAGGTTACCTACTATGTTAGGCCACACTACCAAAACAGGGAGTCATAGCAGCTCTATGTAATACATAAAAACAAACATAGTAAGGCTGCTAAAATGAGGAGACAGAAATATGGCCCATTTGAAAGAATAGATCAAAACTCCAGAAAAAAAAAACTAGACAACATGAAGTTAAGAAATCTATTAGGCACAGAATTGAAAGCACTAGTTATTAGGATATTCAAGGAACTTAGTGAAGACCTCAACAGCATAAAATGATCCAGTCAGAAACAAAAGATACAATAATCGAAATGAAGAATTTACTTAAGGTTGATTTTGAGATGAGATTATCCTGGGTTATCCAGGGCGCCCAATCTAATCATGAATCCTTAAAAGTGGAGAATGTTTCCCAGCTACAATCAGAGAGATGTGGTAAAGAAAGAAAGGCCAGAGAGATGTGATGTTTCTGGCTTTGATGATGGAGGAAGGGGCTACCAGCTAAGGCATGTTAGCGGTCTCTGGGAGCTGGAGAAGGCAAGGAAGCAAATTCTACTTTAGAGCCTTCATAGTGGAATGCAGCCCCGTCAACATTTTATTTTTATGAGACCCGTGTCAGGCTTCAAAACAATAGAACTGTGTGGGAATAACTTTGTGTTAAAAAAAAAAATAGAGGATGAAACCAAGAATCACATTAATGATTTGGAACATAAGGAAGAAAAAAAATCACAACAAGAAGAAAAAAGAATCCCCCCAAAAAATGAGGATCATGTAAGCACCCTTGGGACAACTTCAGGCATTCCAATATTTGCATCATAGGGGTGCCAGAAAGAAAAGAGAAAGAGCAAGAAATTGGAAATCTATTTGAAAAAAAAATAATGAAAGAAAACTTCCTTAATTTGGTGAAGGAAATAGACATGCAAGTCCAGGAAGCACAGGGAGTCCCAAACAAGATGCCTGCAAAGAGGTCCACTCCAAGACACATCATAATTAAAATGCCAAAGGTTAAAAATAATGAGATAATCTTAAAAGAAGCAAGAGAAAGGCAGTTAGTTGATGTGGACTCTGGCCAGTGGTGTCCATGGTGTTGTGGATGTGACGAACAAATTCACACGGACTGCAGAAGTCCTGTGTAGAAAAGGGACAGCATGACTACTCTCTGAGTGAGAGAGCGCCCCAACCCTTGCCTGGACAGGCTTTTATTGCTTTTCTGGGAGCATTACATCAAGGAAGGTCCTCATTCATTATGCACAGGTTTACTTTAGGTTATTAGTTTTTACAGATAACAAAGAAAAGGGTGTTGCAAAAGCAAGGGAAAAAGTGGTTGAACTGGTTACACTCCATCCTTGGGAGGTTTAGCATAGACTTTAGGAAGTTACTTCAAAGATAGGCATTAAACATTTGCTGCCTTAATTCAGAGTGAGGGAGTTTTAGCAAAAAGAAGCCTCAAAGAGTTCTAGATATAATGCAAGCCTGCTTTCCCAGGGGAAAGCTGATCTGTGGACCTGACTCCTGTGTGCTGCCTCTCTCCTGTTGGTTTTCCAAACCAGGGCTGAGCTACATTCACCACTGCCATGCGGACCAGTTCCCTATAGTTAGTTACCTGCAGAGGGGTTCTCATAAGACTGTCAGTTGCTTTCTCAAAAGAAACTTTGCAGGCTAGAAAAAATCAGCAAGAAATATTCAAAGTAATGAAAAGCAAGGACCTGCAGTCAAGATTGCTCTACCCAGCTAAGCTATCATTTAGAATGGAAGGGCAGATAAAGTGCTTCCCAGACAAGAAAAATTAAAGGAGTTCATCATCACCAAACCATTATTATATGAAATGTTAAAGGGACTTATTCAAGAAAAAAAAGATCAAAATTATAAACAATAAAGTGGCAATAAATTCATAGTTATCGACAATTGAATCTGAAAAACAAAGTAAGCAAACATGAAGAACAGACAGATTCATGGATATGGAGAGTGCTTTGATGGTTGCCATAGGGGAGAGGAGTGTGGAGGAATTGGTGAAGAGGTGAGGGGATTAAGAAGTATAAATAGCTAGTTACAGAATAGCCATGGGGATGTAAAGTACAGTATAGGAAATGCAGTAGCCGAAGAACTTATACACATGACCTATGGACACGAACAATGGTGTGGGGATGGCCTGAGGGGGTGCTGTGTGTAAGAGGACAAAGGGAAAAATTGGGACAACTGTAATAGCATAATCAATAAAATATAATTTAAAAAATAACCCCCCCCCCCCAAAAAAGAAGAGAAATACCTAAAATCAGTAAGGTATGTTTTCACTTTAGGAAACTAGAGAAAAAGGAGCAGTTTAAGCCCAATTCATGTGAAAGAAAAGAAAAACTACAAATTGAGGGAAAAATCAACAAAACAAAATGAATAACAACAAAGTTTAATACACAATATTTTGTTCTATAAATAGTAAGATAAAATTGTTAAACATTTAGCTAGTCTAATGAAGGGGGAAAAAGAGAGGACACATATTACCAATATCAGAAGTGAAAGCCATATTATCACTATGGCCCTTATGGGGTTAAAAAGTAATAGAGGAATACTATGAAACACTATGCCCACAAGGTTGATAAGTTAGATGAAATGGGCCAATTTCTTGAAAGACATAAATTATCAAAACTCACACAAATAGAAGTAAATAATCTGAATAAGTCTGTATCAAAATTAGAATACATCTTAAAATTATAATTAACCAATTTCCAAAAGAAACTCCAAAGCATCAGGAGCACATGGATTCACTGATGAATTCTACCAAACAAAAAATTGTAAGATAATCTTATTAAAAGGTGGGAAAAAGATCTGTACAGACTTCTCACCAGAGATACTGTTGACACATAAGCATGTGAAAATACACTCAACATTTGTTATTAAGGAATTGCAAATTAAGCAACAATGGAAAACCACCATACATCTTTTAGAATGGTTAAGTTTAATACACACAACTGACTGCCCATTGATGATGAGGATGCAGAGCAACAGGAGTTCATCATTGTCTGGGGTGATTAAAACAGCCACTTTGAAAGACTCTTCAGCAATTTCTTGCAAAGCTAAACACAGTCTCAGCATACAGTCCAGCAGTCACACTCCTAGGAGTTTACTCCACTGATTTAAAAACTATGCCCACAAAAACTTGCACATGACAGTTACAGCAGCTTTGTTCATAATTGCCCCAAACTGGAAACAGCCAAGATGCCCTTCAGTAGGTGAAGGACAAACTGTCATATCCCATGTAATGGAATATTATTCAGTGGTAAAAATAAATGAGCAATAAAGCCATAAAAAGGCATGCAACAATTTTAAATGCATATTACTAAGTGAGAAGAGTCTGAAAAGTCTGCATAATGTATGATTTCAGTTATATGATTTCAGTTGGAAAAGGCAGAACTCTAGCAATGGTAAAAATGTTGGAAAACATTGGGAGATGCCAAAGATCAGGGAAGCACAGATTGCTAAGGTGGTAAACTATTTTGTATGATATGTAATTGTGGATACATGACATCATGCAGTTTTTTCAAACACTCAACATTTACGTTATACAGAGTAAATCCTAATTATGCAAAACTTCCAATAATTATTTAGAATGTTGAGGACCCCAGAATGAAATGCAAAATGTGGCAGAACAATCTAACTGTATTACAAATATATGAAAGTGTCACAGAAAATGAGGCAAAAGGTGCTGCCCTAAGTAACTTTGAAAATGAGTGGAAGTCTGTAAGACTAGAGGCAAAAGAAACTGTTCATAGTAGTGTATTCTGGTTGACAAAGGTGTTCCCCAAGGGGATAAACATATTAAACTGTACCAGGCTAACAGCTCTGCTATTGCCAAATGTATATACTGAAATTGAACAAGTAAGTAAGTGTATGGTGGAAGCCAGATTGCTCACTGTCTGGAATGGGAGTTTTCGAATAAGCAAGAGGACAAAGCTAAAGTGAATCATGAAGTAATGAATAAAGTTGGAGACACCAGGAAGAACTTAGCATTACCCTTATTATAGACAAAGATGGTTACATGTAGAAATACTTATAGATATGGGTATGCACGGATACATGAGGCCTGTCCAGAAAGTATCCAGCCATGTAGTACGAAAGACACGTTTATTAAAGGAGGTACAAGAAACAGTATACATAGGACAATGATGCCTCAGTCCCCTTCAAAGTAGGCTCCTTGGGACCTCACACAGTTCTTCCCATCAGCTACCCTGTTGTATTTTCCTGTATCTCATTGACAGTCTGAAATCTCTTCTTTTCAGAGGTGATTTTAGTTTTCAGAAAAGCCAGAAGTCACAGAACACCAAATCTGGGCTGAATGGGGACTGGGTCACCTGGGAGATGAGATGTTTCCCAAAAACACTCTGCACAAGACATGATACATGATCAAGCACGTTGTGATGAAGCTGCCAATCACCAGTTGCCCATAGCTGTGGCCTTCTGAATCATCCTAATAGTTTCTGTGGAGGAATGTTCAGAATGTTCAAGCTTAAAGCAAAATTTGATGCAGATTCATTGCTCTCCCTTGCTCAGTCAGTTTGAATGTGACAGTCCACACACAGTACACATGCTAACTCAATGGTGTCTACCATCCCCACTGACTAATACAGTGAAGTTGTCATTGTTTACACATGTGCATTCCTGTCTACTCTCCTTGGCTACCAGGTTACATCGATGTCACTCAAACTGTCCTCATATTAACAATGGCTAGACTTTTTCCAGATAGACTTCATATTTCTTTGTCAGCTGAAAGGGCCTAGATGCAACAACATCCCACTAAACACACCTAGTTCCCAGGTCTTGGTTTCTAATACTATTCTTGAATAAACAGAATGAGGGTTCTTTGACTGGTTCTAGGACTGGGGCAGGAAGGACAGAGAATGAGCATGGGATTTTATCATGCTGGAAAAGTAAGTGCTCCAACACCCATGCCCATACATT
This sequence comes from Phyllostomus discolor, assembly GCF_004126475.2. Classification (NCBI taxonomy): domain Eukaryota; kingdom Metazoa; phylum Chordata; class Mammalia; order Chiroptera; family Phyllostomidae; genus Phyllostomus; species Phyllostomus discolor. The sequence goes on from NC_040907.2 coordinate 63,402,621, forward strand.
ACAAACAATTCAATATCAAAGGGATGTGAAGGCAGTCTGAAGAGTTACTTTATTGAGTATAAGAAACCAGTATTTTTTGGTATCTTATGGCAAGCAAAAGAGGTTCACTCTGAATATTCTTATAATTTCTAAAAATAATATAGAATGAATAATAAGGATTTTATAGCCTAAAGTTGAATACTCTCTAGTTTATCATACATATTTAATTAAACTATTAATAAAGTATAAGATCTATTACAGCAGATTTGGGGTACATGATTATACATCTTAGTACAAATTAAAGTTGTGAAAAAATCAGGGAGATTAACAAATAAAACACTACTTAAGATTAATTTGAATTATGAAGGAATTGTTTTAGTGAAAGCTGTAGTTGTTTCTTTCTAGCAGTAGATGCCAGTAGAGTTCTTTTTTAATAAAAAATCAAATGCCCAAGTACTTCCATAGCAACAGCTTCCTGGTCACATAGCCATATATAGAGACATTGCTCTGAGAACTGAAGATTCTTTCTGTAAGCACTTTGTAACAAATGGAAACTTTTTTTTTAAGTACAAATGTTAAATGTAGTGTTTTCTAGATAACCATCCAGTGAGGCTTACTTCCTTTTTTGTTTCTGTAGTAATTTTGTTGTAAAGTTTATATGTTTAAACAATTAATTAATCTTAGTGTCCTAGTTAGGAATCTGAAATATCTGTACTAAACTCAAGCAACATTGAATATAAGTCTGGCTAGACACGTTGTGTTAAAAGTGAATATGGTGAGGCTGAAATGTTAGGATTAGTTGGTGCATTTGCTGAGGGAATATGGTGAGTATAATATTTGGGGGAAGTTAATATGTCAGAGATGAGTGATTGAAAGGAATGACTAGAAGCAGAGAAGACAAGAAGTTATTTTAGAAATTCACATTTACACTAATAAAAATAAAACTCAAAGAATGAATAAAATTTAGTAACTGAATATAGGGAAAAAAGAGTTAAATGACATTATTTTTCTTATTGTTGTTTATGTATAAGAACAACTTGGTGCTTGTTGAATAATTTACAACTATGATCCTGTCAAATAAAATTAAAATATTTTTAAGTGTTTTATGATTTAACTTAGACCTTTAATTTATAAAAAATTGATACTTCAACATATATTTATTATGTAATACATGCATTGTATTTATGAATTTAAGTAATTCACTATTTGAGATATACGTTTATAAACAGCAAATTTTAACATGAAATTATAAGATCAGTGGAAACCAGAGAGAGCAGTTTATTTTTCTAGTAAGTATGTGGAAAACTTCAGTGAGGAGGTGACATTTGTGGTGAGCCTTGAGGGTGAATAGAATTTCTCGAGAGAGAGAGCAAGTCAAATAATTCAGGAATTTTATCTATTCCTGTCCATACAGAGTCAGTCCATGCTCTGTAGTTGTTTAAAGACTGCAGGCACTTGTTGGGTGTCTGTTTCGTGTTAAAGCACTGTCAGATGTTAAAACAGATTATCTGTTGTTATATACACATTTATAAAGAACGCTACAAATTTAAGTTTAGTCTTTGAGATACTGTTATTTGTTTAGATTAATATTAATTTTATTCTATAAAACAAAGTGTACATAAATGAGCTGTTAATTGGCAAAATTCATTTCACAATGTTTCGTGTGTTGTGTGTTGCTTTGTTTGGTTATATTTTTGTTTTTATGTATTCAGTTTGTCATTATTCCAATTTATTCTATTTGTCAAGTAGCTGGCAGGAAGCTTGGACTAAGATATTTTTTAGATACATTTTTTAAAAAGGTTCGTTCATGTTCTCTTCCTCCGTCTCTTCCTCCTTTCTCTCTTTCTCCCCCATTCTCTCCCTCTCACCCCATCTCTCCACCTACCTCTCTCCTCCCTTCCTTCCTTCCTTTCTTCCTTCTCTTATTTTGAGCTTCTAAAGAGAAAACCACACAAAACCTTTCATTTTTAAAAAAAGGTTTTATATATTTATTTTTAGAGAGAGGGGAAGGGAGGAAGAGAGAGAGAGAAACATCAATGTATGGTTGCCTCTTTTGTATCCCCTAATGGGGACCAGGACTGCATCCTAGGCATGTGCCCTGACTAGGAATTGAACCAGCAACCCTTTGGTTCACAAGGCAGACTCAGTCCACTGAGCCACACGAGCCAGGGCCAAACTTCTCATTGTGGAAAAAGGGCAAGTACTCAACATCATTGTCATATGTCACAGGTTACTTTTTTCCCCTACAAAGTGGACAGTAGTGAATTTTATTTACTTTTAATGAAAGGAGACGTTTCAGCCCTGGCTGGCGTACCTCAGTGGATTGAGCGCGGGCTGGGAACTAAAGTGTCCCAGGTTCGATTCCCAGCCAGGGTACATTCCTGGGTTGCAGGCAATAGCCCCCAGCAACCGCACATTGATGTTTCCCTCTCTCTCTCTCTCTCTCTCTCTCTCTCTCCCCCCCTCCCTTCCCTCCCTAAAAAATGGATGAATAAAATCTTTAAAAAAAATTAAAAAAAAAAAAAAAAAAAGAAAGGAGACGTTTCTAAGTGAGACTCCTAACTCACGGATAAGATAAGCTATAGTTTTCCATGTTACGTTTAAAAGTTAATATGTTTTTGTCAACTAGAATGATTTTTTTTCCTCTCAATTAAAATTCCTTGCTATGGCTGATTTTATATCATTTTAAATCTTATTTTGGTTCTTTAAAATTTTTTAAACTTTTGTCCTGGCTGGCATAGCCCAGTGGATTGAGCGCAGGCTGCGAACCAAAGCATTGCAGCTTCGATTCCCAGTCAGGGCACATGCCTGGGTTGCAGGCCACGTCCCTAATGGGGGCCACTTGAGAGGCAACCACACGCTGTTGTTTCTCTCTCTCTCTTTCTCCCTCCCTTCCCCTCTCTAAAAATAAATAAATATATTTTAAAAAATTTTTAAACTTTTAAAAATATGCCACTTACAGGATTTGTAAGCAGATTATAAATTTGATAAGCAATACTAACATACTTAGTTTTTGACATTCTTGTATGTATTAGACTTAAGTAAATGAGCTAGCAACATCCAGTTCTTCTTTAAGTGCTAGTTCAGATTTTTTCTTAGTTAAAATATGTGTATTATAAACTTGTTTGACAAGTTTTGTAATATCTATTCCATACCAGTTTTTCATGAAAAGTTAACTGCTTATAAGGATTCACAGAATCTATACATTAACTGCTTTTCTAGAAAAAAAAAACAATTTTAACATATTTTATTTGGAGGGTGGTTTGACCTTTAGTTGTTTGTATAAGGTTGTTATACATATTTAGCTAGTTTTTCTTTTTTAAAAAATAGCCATATACATATATATGTAAATATACATATACTTAAATATTTAAGTATAAGTATGTAAGTATATATATTTACATAATATGAAGTTTTATATTTAATGCTCTCATTAACTTGAATAGTAATAGTAAAACTGTCTTCAACACAGCATTTTTAGGTCAATATTTCAAGTCTTTCAAATCCTCATCTCTAGTTGAGATGAAGAGTTTTGCTAAGAAGGCTCAGTAATGTGCTGTTTTATATTAACAGGAAACAGAACAGCAGTAGTGGTTTGAATACCCTGCAAACAGGAAGTTTGACACATGCATAGCTCTTAGCTTCTGTGTAAGAAGTTGTTGAGCTCCTTCTGGAAAAATTTTTAGTTACTTTAAGTAAAGTGTAAATACACATGAATGGCAGCTTACAGAGAAGTCTCTGGTAACCAGTGTACAGGTACAACAGCTCTTCAGAAATTGGAAGGCTTTGCTAGCCGATTCTTTCATAGACACTCTAAAGGCACTGCACATGATCAGAAAACAGCTCTGGACAATGACAGCCTTCATTTCTCTGAATATACTGCCTTATGGGACAGATCAAGTAAGTTTTTTTTAATAATACATTATAACTAGAAGCTAAAATATTAATTGGAGTTTTAGGATCAAGTATAAAGAACTATGTTTTGTTTGTCTTTTTATGATTTGCACAAGGACATTTTGCAAGATGAAGTTGAAAAAGTTCCACAGAAACTTGATTATAAGTTGAGCCGAGCCACGTAGTTCATTGTTTTGTTTTATCTACAACTAGTTATGTCGAATAACAGTGGGAAAAGTCTGCAGAATGTTTATTACATCATTCCTGTTGTGTGTTTCTGGGTTTTTTGCTTTTTTTTGTTCTTATATAAAAGTGAAATGGCTAAATTTTAGAAACAATGATCAGTTTTGTTTTTTTTTAAGTGGGATGTAAATAAGTCTTAAAATTTGAAAGGAGCATAGGAGATTCTTAAATGTCCAATTTTGTTTGCCAACTTTTGTTTTTAAATATATGTGTGAAAGTTACTTCAGTTTTACAAGCAAGATTTCTAATAGCAAAGTATGGTATGATTAGTCTATGTGAAATTTTATAACATTTTAAAAATAAAAAACATAATTATATTTAATGTTACTTATAATTATGGTTAAATGGGGGAAAAGTTGTTTGTGCATGTATCACATTCTTTCCAGTCATGTTAAAATGTTTGGACTTATGCTTGCTTTGCTAAAATGGTGACATGTACTTTAAAAGATATATTTCACACATAAACAATACCAGTGCTTCCATTTCACATACCACTTTGAGTCCTCCCTGAGGTAGTTTGTCACAGATTAAAGGAACAGTAGAATTACCCTTAAGTACTCTATTGCTCTTTTTATGTTTGTTTGATCATCAAACAGCCGTGGGTTTTGCCTCTTTTTTTAAATTTATTCCATAGCAGTTGAGGAAGGAAACTCAGTTTTAACAAAAAACAAGACTGGTTTACAAAATTTACTTCTTGGTTTATATAGTACCTTCATAGATCTGTAGAAGCTTATTGAATCATTTTGTTTTACTCCATCAGAATTTTGTTTTCCCTTCAAGCTGTTTTAGGGAGAAAGTAAAGAATTTGTATCATATTTTTTTACTGTAGGGGTTTTTATTATTTGTAATTAATTCTTACTATACAGTAAGTTAATAGATGAGGAATCTCAAATATCTTCAAGTTAATGAACTAATGAATATTGAAATAATAGTTCATTATTAAAATTTTCCTTGCAACAAAAGTTTATTATTCATTCTGTTTGCCCTATTCTGTTAAATTGCCATCTCCTAGGGCCTTTTGGAAATCTTTTTTATACATTTCAAAAATCTTTAAAAGTTCAATGAGGAATGAGGACAATACTGAACTAATTTCTGTTCACTAAAATACCTGCTCCTCCAAATAGTGGATATTTAATAAATGTATCTTGAATGAATATCATGGGCTTTTAATAATTAAAGGTAATATTTGAACCATACTTTTACCATTTTTAAAATGTATGGGACCTCTGATGTTTTCTGAAGCACATTTTAAAATCTAACAGTGGAAGATAATATTTTGAGCCATGATGTCTTTTGGAAAAAAACTGATAATATACTGTTAACATTTTTAATTGTGATGTCACCAAATATAATAATTCAGAGCATGTACACAAGTAAAATTAGAGGAACCCTGTAATTTGCTATTAATAGTATGATATAAGAAATAAACAGAAGCTGAGTGTTCATTAACCAATATTGTTTAGCTCTCTTCTCTCTTTCATATCCCCAAAATATCGAATATACACAGTGACTTTGTATGTGTAATGTGTACAGTAAGCTTGGAGCTCTTGTTTCCGATTGTGGAATCTGTTGATGTAGAGGAGAAGACACTGATACAACAGAAACAGGAATTCTATCGTTGCAAAATTCGAAGATTTATTTTTGTGGCAAAAACACCCATTTTTATTCATTTATAGAAGTAGTTATGGAAGGAGTTTTGACTGTATGATGATTTTACACAAACCACATTCTCCAAAGCTACTCAAAGCAGCTTACTTGAATGACTTGTTTGACAAGAAAAAGTAATGTAATATCTTCTGATAAATAGCTTGAATATGATTGTTTCAAAAGTGCTATTTTAAGAAATAAACTAATCATAGAAGCTAAAAAATTAGGTTCATAAACTGTGGAGTAAAGATTAATTACCAATTTAGGCATGTTTGGAATGTAACAAGTTTTAATCCAAGTTTCTTCTGCAGTGACCTTAAATATAGAAAGAATGCACAATGAAGGCCACAGTGGTTTCCAGGTGTCTTAACTGTGTTTCATCTTTTACTAAATTAAGTAACAGGAATTCCTATTTGATAACATAAATATTTAACAGCTGATTCCATGCACATATAAGTACATAAAGTTGAAAAGAAAAACATGGAGGAATTCTGCTTTTTGTTCTGATTCAAAATGAATGGGAGTAGTCATTGAGTTCTCTTTCTAGCAGATTTATTACAGTGAACTTTTAATAATTCCTTTGATTGTAAATGGTGTATTTAAGTTATACAATAATGGATTTGATGGAGTTTTGTACATTTTAAATTTGGACTTTATACACTTACTGTCTAATTATAAGATATTTAAGGACTGACTAGGTGAATAGCATCAAAGCCTTATTCCTCATTTTCCATGAATTGGCAGACTATTTTTCTGGCAGATACAAATCCATATTAGTGAACCTTAGATTTAAATACTATATTGAACAAATGAGCAACTTTGTATATGGATTTCTTCAGGTAAAATCACTTAACTAAAATGTTATAACAGACCGCTTTATGTAGTCAGTTTTTCCTTTCCAAAGCTCATACAGTCTTTAAGACAATTCACTTCTATGCTTATTCCTTGGCCCACTGAATCTGTAGCATTGTAACTTCTAAGCTAGACGACCTCTCACATTACCTTTTTATCTGCCTTTTCCACCTGCAACTATTCCCTTAAGCTTCTGAATAATAATCAATTTTTATTCATTCAGTGAACTTTTTTGAGTATTTATTGTATCAGCCTATAAGCAAGTCTCTGGGAAAAATAAAACCTAGTTCTTATCCTCAAAAACAAGAGTAGGAGGAGCAAACACACAAACAGCAATTCAAGGCACAGTGAAATGGTTGCTTAAAAATGTGTAAATACAGCCCTGGCTGGCGTAGCTCAGTGGATTGAGTGTGGGCTGGGAACCAAAGTGTCCCAGGTTCAATTCCCAGCCAGGGTACATTCCTGGGTTGCAGGCTATAACCCCCAGCAACCGCACATTGATGTGTGTCTCTCTCTCTCTCCCCCTCTCTCCCTCCCTCCCTTCCCTCTCTAAAAATAAATAAATAAAATCTTTAAAAAAATGTGTAAATACTTTGCTGTGGGAGTTTAATGTAAGAAGGAATTAACACTGAAAAGATGGGGCCTTCAAGAACTTGAAGAATGGAATAGCATTTTCAGACTCAGGAGCAAAAGATTATTTTATCATAAGAAAATAACATAAATTTTTGAAAATATGAAAATTTAGCATTCTTAAAAGATAAGATATTGTCCAAAAAAGTAGTCTGAGGATATGATGTCAATACCATGGGGTATTGGGAAGGAACAGCCTTGACCCATCTTCATAAGACTAATTTTGTTAGAGCATTCCCCCAAGGTGACGGATGCCTACCAGCCTTGCATCTATGCAATTAAGTTGTCCACAGCAGTGATTCTTCCCAATAGTAAAGGTCTGCTTGAAGCCAACTGTCTCTAACTAGGTAGAGAAGCACTTTACAACTTTTTTTAATTGAAGTATAATTTACATATCATAAAACTTACTGTAAGTGTATAATTACTGATAAGTTTAACAATAAATTCATAGAATTGTGCACTTGTCACTGCAATTCAGTTTTGGAATATTTCCACCGCCTCAAAATTTCTTTTGTACCCTTTTGCAATCAATTTCCACTTTTCTCCCTGGCTGGCGTAGCTCAGTGGATTGAGCGTGGGCTGCTAACCAAAGTGTCACAGGTTCGATTCCCAGCCAGGGTACATGCCTGGGTTGCAGGCTATAACCCCCAGCAACCGCACATTGATGTTTCTCTCTCTATCTCCCTCCCTTCCCACTCTGAAAATAAATAAATAAAATCTTTAAAAAAAACAAATTTCCACTTTTACCTCAACCTCAGACAAACTCGGACCTGTTTTCTCTCCCTACAGACTTCTTTTCTGGACATTTTGTATACATGGAATTATGTAGTATGCATTCTGTTGTTTCTGTCTCTTTGTACTTAGAATTGCCTTTTGATATTCACCCATGTTACACAGCATTTCCATAGTTGGTTCCTTGTGTTACTGCTGAATTATACCATGTTGTTTGTATATAATACATTCTGTTTATCAACTCAGCAATCGATAAATTTAAAAGATTGTTTCTAGTTTGAGCTTATTTGCAAAACATTGCTACAAACATTTATATACAAGACTTAGTGGACATATGCTTTCATTTCTCTTGAGTACATATCTAGGAGTAGAATTGCTGGGTCATGTGGTAAGTTTATGTTTATCTTTTTAACTTCCAGTTTTGTTGTCTTTTTTTTTCCTAAGTGGGTTTACCATTTTACCTTCCTGCTGTTGGGGTTACAGTTTCTTCACTTCCTTGTTAATACTTGGTACCAGGAGCCTTTTTTATTACAGCTATTCTCATGTGTGTGAATTGATATTTCATTGTGGTTTTCAGTTTGTATTTCCCTAATGAGCAAGTTTCATTAAATTGATTCCTAAGAATTTTATTTCTATTAATACCATTGTGAATGAAGTTGTATCTTAATTTCATTTTTGGGTTGTTTGTTCCTACTGTGTTAAAATGTTATTGATTTTTGTATATTAGATCTTACATCCTGTAATGTTGATAAACTTACCTTTTAATTCTAGTAGATTCTTTGTAGATGCCATAGAATTTTCTATGTATAGACCTATGTTATCCACAAATAGACAGTTTTATTTTTCTCTTATCAATCTTTATGCCTTTAATATATGTTTTTCTAAGCACTGCACTAAGCACTCCCAACTGGTTAGAACCTCCGGTACAAAGGTGCTTTGAAGTGGTAAGTGCAGACATCCTGCCCTACTCCCAGTCTTTGGGGGAAATCATTCGTCTCTCACCATTATACAGGGGTAGGACAAAGGAGGTTTACAGTTGGGAGTACACAAAACATAGTTTACTCTTGTGTTAATATCTATTAATTATTGTATTATTTATTTGTGGGGAAACTGTAAGCCTGCTTTTGCCCACACCTTACATTTATGATGTAAGTTGTACCCATCCCCCACCACCATGCACACACAAACACACATGGCCTTTATCTGCTTGAGGAAGTTTCATTCTAGTCCTAGTTTGTTAAGAGGTATTATCACAGGTATTGGGTTTTCTGAATGCTTCTTCTAAATATATTGAGGTGATTATGTGGCTTTGTTTTTTATTCCATAATATGGTACATTCTATTAATTGATTTTCAGAGTTGAACTAATCTTGCCTTTCTGGGATAAATCCCACATGATCATGGTATATAATCCTTTTTATATACTGGTGTACTATGTTTGCTAATATTTTGATAACTATTTTTGCATTGTGATGTATTGGTCTATAATTTTCTTATTTACGTATTTATGTACTTTTAAGTTAAACTTATTGGGGTGACATTGGCTAATGAAATTATGTAGGCTTCAATAATTTCTATAAGTTCCAGAATACATCATCTGTATATTGCATTGAGTGTTTACCACCCAAAGTGAAACCCCTTTCTGTCACCATATATTGACCCCCTTTACCCTTTGCTGTCTTCCCCTCAACTCCCTTCCCTCTGGTAACCGCATACTGTTGTTTGTGTCTATTAGGTTTTTGTTTGTCTGCTTGTCTTTGTTGTTCATTTGTTGCTTCCAGATTTATATCCCACATATGAGTGAAACCTTATGGCTATTGACTTTTTCCATCTGACTGATTTCACTTAGCATGATATTTTCAAGATTCATCTGTATTGTCACAAAAGGAAACATCTTTTCTTATCGCTGAGTAGTATTCCATTATATATATTTATATATATATATATATATATATATATGCGCAATACCATGTCTTTATCCAATCATTTATCGAAGGATGCCTCAGTGGTTTCTATTTCTTGGCCACTGTGAGTGATGCTGCAGTGAACATAGGGGTACATACATCTTTACAAATAAATGTTTTCAAATTTGGGGGGTGGATACCCAGAAGAGAAGTTACTGGGTCATATAGTAACTCTATTAATTTTTTGAGGAATCTCTATATTATTTTCCGTAGTGGCTGCACCAGTTTATGTAGTTTTCTTTTGATCTTTGTCCAAGTTTGGTGTCAGTCATAGAATAAGTTGGGAAGTATTCCATCCTCCTCTATATCCAGAAAGTTTTTGTAGGATTGGTGGTATATCTTGGAATGTTTTATAGAGTTCCCCATGGAAGCCATATGGACCTAAGCTTTGTGGAACAAAATTTCATTACTAATTCAATATATTCATTTTTTTGTAGGTCTTTTCAGACTTTGTTTCTTCTTGGGTTCTTTTGGTAATTTGCGTCCTTCTATGAATATCTCCATTTTATCTAAGTTATCTAATTGGCATAAAGTTGTTCATAGTATCCCCTTATAATCCTTTTAATTCTTTAAAAAAAATTTTTATTTTTGTTCAAGTACAGTTGTCTCCATTTCCTTTCATCCCCCAGCCATCCCTACTTCCCAACCTTGATCCTCCCCTTTGGTTTTTGTCCATGTGTCCTTCATACATGTTCCTGAAAACCCTTCCCCTTCCCCCCCCCCCATTATTTTAATTCCTTTAGCATCAGTGGTGATGCTGTCTTTTCACTTCTAATATGGTAATTAGTTATTTCTCTGTTCTGTCTTATTTTGTCATGTTTTGTTTTAGTTTTTGGTCTGTCTAGCTAAATGTTTATCAGTAAGACTTTTGAACTCATTTTTTTCTGTTGTTTTTCTATTTTACTGAATTCCGCTCTGATCTTCTTCTTGGTCTTGGTTTTATTTGCTCCTCTTTCTTTGAGTTTCTTATGATGGGAGTTTCAATGATTGATTTGAGACCTGTTCTAATATAGGTATTTAAAGCTATGAATTTCCCTCTAAGCTCTGCTTTATCTATATCTCATAAATGATGATTCCCTGTAGGTTTTTTCCCATTCAGTTCAAAATATTTTCTCATTCTCTTTGGGATTTCTTTGTGTTTTAAATCCAAATATTTGGGGAAAATTTCTGTTGTTGATTCCTAGTTTATTTCTGCTATGATCAGAGAACACATTTTGAGTGGTTTTTTAATCATTTCAAATTAATTGAGATTTGTTATATTGCTTAGTATATGGTTAATATGGAGAATTTCCATGTGTGCTTGAAAAGAATGTATATTCTGTTGAGAAGGTACTATGTATTATAAATGTCCAGTTCTGATGGTATTATCCTTGTTGATTTTTCTGTCTGTTTTTTTCATGAATTATTGAGAAAGGAATATTGAGATCTTCAACTACAGTTTTGAATTATCTAGTTCTTTAAATTCTGTCATTTTTGTTTCAGTGTTTTGGGGACTCTTGTATTCAGTCTCTCTCAAATTGTTAACGCTCTCAGATGTATTGGCCATTTTGTCATTATGAAATGTCCTTTCTGTCTCTAGTAATATTTCTTGTGTTTAAAGTCTACTTTGTACTTATATAGTTGCTCCTGCTGTCTTATGGTTACTGTTTGCATGATACATCTTTTTCTCTCTTTTTAATTTCAACTTATTTATATTTTTAACTCTTAAGTGTGAGTCCTGTAGACAGCATATACTTGAACCTTACTTTTTTAAATCCAGTCTGATAATTACTGCCTCTTAATCTATATTTATTCCACTCACTTGTAGTACAGTTATCTTCCATTGTGCTGTTTGTTTTCTGTGTATTTTATAGGTTTTGCTATTGTTATTCCATTTTTTGTTAAATGAATATTTATAGGGTTTCATTTTAATTCTTTGATTTTTTAACTAAATAACTAAAAGTATTTTCTTAATAGTTCACTTAGTTATAATATGTATTTTATCTTATCATAATCTCCTTTAGAATAATACTACACTTAATTCTAGTAAAGTATAGCTACTTTGAGTTCGTATAGCTCAATTTCTTCTGTAATTTTGTCTCATTTTTACATATATTACATACATTTGTATAAACCTAGCAATGCCGTGTTATAATTACCTTATCTTAAAATGTTAAGTCCTTTGAGAAATTAAGATAAGAAAACATAAAAATATGTATTTATATAATCTTTTTTAAAAATTTTCACCCAAGGATATGTTTATTGATTTTAGAGAGAGAGAAAGAGAAACATCAGTGTGAGAGAGAAACATGGATCAGTTGCTTCCTGTACCAGCTCTGACTGGGGATCAAGCCTGCAACCTCTTGCTGTACAGGGCGACACTCCAACAAACTGAGCCACCCAGCCAGGGATTTCCATAACCTTCTACTCCCCTGTTTACCATTCCAGTCCTTTTCACTTATTCCTGTCGACTTGAATCTTGTCTAGTATCATGTCATTTTCTTTTAGACTGAAGGACTTTCTTAAGTATTTCTGCTTAACAAATATCCTCAGTTGTTGTTTATCTGGGAATTCTGTATTTCACCTTAGTTTTTGAAGGATAGTGTTCCCAGATAGAGAATTGTTGTAAACTAGTTTGTCTCTGTTTTTTTCTAGTACTTTGAGTATATCATTCCACTGCCTCCTGGTCGCTCTTATTTATGTTAAATTCATGATTAATTGTATTATTTTTTTCTTTTTATATGATTAGTCATTTTTCTCTTGCATCTTTCAAGATTGTCTCTTTTCAAGTCTATAATTTTTGTTTTTTTGTTTGTCTATAATTTGTTTTTTGAATAGTTTTTCTTTCTATATTAAATCTTTGTTATATCATTGCCATCATACTTTCCTTTAATTCCTTAAACACAATTTCCTTTTATTTTTTTGATATATTTATAATAATTGTTTTGAAATCTTTTGACTGCTAAATTCTATATCTGAGCCCATTCCAAGACATTTTCTATTGACTGCCTTTTTCCTACTTACGGGTTATATAATATTTGTGTAAAAAATTGACATTTTAAAATAATATTTTAGCAGCTCTGGTTTCTGACTTTTTTCTTCCCTGAAGGGTATTTGTTTTGTTTTGTTTTGTTTTGTTTTAATCTATGGACTGCATTTCCCATGGTGTCTGGCTGCTGAATTCTCTGCTAGGGACTACCCTGTGCCTGCATAGTTTTGTTGTTAGTCAGTGATTGACCAAGGGTTGTACTCATCTACTTTGAGCCAGTCTGTGCTGATGGAACGGTGTGGGTGGAGAAACACATTCAGGTTTCAGGCAACTTTAAAGTTTATACCAGCTGTAACTTTCTGCTGGGCTCTCCTGGGTTTCCCCTATGGGACAGCTTTCTTGTCATTCAGGAGTCTGAGGATATTCGGAGAGTTTGTCTGGGCCCTCTCTGCCTCTCTGATTTCCATTTTCTGTTAATTTCTTGCTAGACCACCAGTCTGCTGCTCACCCCAACCAAAACCATACTTCAGACTGCCAAAGCTGGAGAATTCCCTGTTCTTATCCTGCAATTTGCTTTTTTAAATTGACAATATCACTTATTGCGGGGCGGGCAGGGTTGGCCTCCTCTCCAAATCAAGTCAGCCCTCCGTGGCAGCAAAGCGGCTTGTGGTCATGGGCTCCCCCACCGTGAGAGGAAGGAGTAACGTACTGAACTAGCTGTGGGGGAAGAGGGACAGCACCAGGCAAGACCACCACAGGGCCCTACCATTCATTTGCAGACTTCAGCAGTTTTTCATGAATAAATGCCTCTCAATACATCATTTGTGATTGCTGAATTTCCAGAGCTATGAAGTTGTTTTTGACAATTTTGTCCAACGTTATAGTTGCCTCTTGGGGAGAAGATTTGCTGACGTACTTACTCTCCCATCAGTGAAAGTCCCGTCTCACTGACAACTTTTACAATGGCGAGTTCACTTGCTGAAGTGAACGGCACCATTCTGTGGATCATTTGGACCATTTTGGTACAAATTTTAGGACTCTAGGAGTCCAAAAAGTCTGTTCACCATTTTATCCAGTCTGCCCACCTTGCCATACCATCTGTCTTGCTATACAATTTTAATCCTGTGTGATGTAAGGAAATTTACACTTCAACAGGGATTGCCAGTAACTTTTTTGTGTATCCCCCCTCTTTTGAAAACTACCTATGTGGCATTTGACACTGTTTGTAATGCTGAATTTAATGCAAGTTTATAAATAAGTTATTTTAAGATCCCCTCTACAAATAAAAATATAAAGAATTATATTTTGTCTCGTCCATAATACAAAATGTTTAAATGGTTAACATTTGTGCTGCAGTATAGCTTTCTGGCTCATGAAAAATGAAAGCTATCAGCGATCTGGGCAATAAGATTCATCGCCAATAGTCACTAGCAACAGCACACAGCATTTTAATATCAGTGAGGTCCACGGCTAGCAGTAAGAGCTGGTGTGATTGAAAGACGTTTAGGTGCAATCATTCTGCTGTTTGTTCCTTGCCAGGTTCGACATGGGATTGTGTGAGTATTGGAGGAAAAGAGCATTTTTTTTATATCTTTGAAACTGTAAGGAGGATAGATAAGTGCTTAAATTTAAGAAATGTGGTAATTTTAAAATCATGTGGCTCTAAAATAAAGAGGCATTTTATTTGTCTTGTTTGATTAAAGCTTTAGAAAAGCTACTCCATGGTTACAAGTGAACCGATAATTCTGGTCTAATGTTGCCGTGGTAACAACTCATGCTGATATAATTGAGAACATCTTATACATCCTGGTTCGGATATTTTCTCTCTGCCATTTTGAGTTGTTCTAGTGGTATATAAGGAGGCTAGGGTAACTAGCTTGAAGGAAATTAAATCTAGCTATATATATATATCATTGGCATTAATTTGATGTTTACTAGTGATATCTCGTGCTGGGCAGTTATGCTTTGCTTCTAGGGGCTTTGCTTTCTAAAACAAAAGAAAGCTCTTTTCATTTGCTGTGTGCTGCATGTTCCAGTGTGTGTGTTTACACCATAGGCTTCTACCTCTAGAGATTAGCATAACTCCCTTTGCTGCTGGATTGTTGTTTTGAGCAATATGTTTTGGAAAGGTTGGTTTTCATCATGAGTGGTAAGTATGCTCTCTGAGACTCTGCGGCTATCTATTTTTTAGAAATGTTTAACCAAAGGAGGAAAAATATATTTCAAAGGAGCAGTTGTAAAGCCAGAGCTACAGTGAATTACATTTTCTGTTGATGCTTTTGCATTTAGGCATTATACAATTTGCTTTTAAAATCCGTTAAGTACTGGTGAACAGTTAACACTATTAATAGTCAATGCCAGTAATCAGCTCCTAAATTTCTTTAGGTTTGATTTGTTATACTTATTAGGTACTGTTGTTATTGTATTATAAATTAGTGAATGAAAGACCCACCAGGATAAGAGGCATTTTTTTTGTATCTGATCCTGAAGATAAACTTTTTTTATTAGCTATGTCATTCTAATACTAATTTCTGTGGCTTCTTTTTGATTATATAAAATATTAAAATATCTTGAATAAGACATTGGCAAAATTTTATTGATGTATTTATTGCCTTTATAAACAGTTCATTGAGACACAGATTTAATGATGAAATAAATATATTTTGTTTTTGGAGGCTTTGTTAAATGTTTAGATATAATAGTTTGGGGAAAATAATTTATTAGAATAAGTACTACTATGATAATTGGTTTCATTTTTCTTTTTATAACATGACTCATTTTAAAAAAAAATTCCAAAAATGTTTTTTGAGAATATATACTATCATATATGCTGCAGCTTATGATAGGGTAAAAGCTATTCACTTTAAGCCAAACCTGCAGCTAAAAATAGATATCCTGTTGTTAGTGTGAGGAATATTTGCTTAGAGCATAATTCATTAGTATCTTTGTGCTTAACTAGAAAAGAGAATATTGATAAGTTAACCTTTGAATCAGATTTTTAAAGGAAGTGTTATATGGTTTTTCTTATAACAGCCTATAATTTACACTTAAAAGATTTGGAATTGGAATTCAGAACCTGAGAGAGTTGAATTTTTGCTGTACAAAGATATAATTAAAAATAAAGGAACCTTTCTTTCATAACTGAAGATCATCTCATTATTGCCAATAAACACTTTTTATTCAGCTACAGTATAAATGTAAGCGTCATCCACACTGTTAAATGTTTGCTTAGAGAATGATATTAGATATTAAATGACCAATTTTATATGCAAGATATTAAGAATTATTGTTATTATCCTGTTAGATTGATATTTCTGATCTAGTACTTTAAATTTGGGCTAATATCACAAAGTCAACATGTTAACATTTCTTAGATTTCTATGAGTATCAAAATTGTATATACCCAGTAATCATATTTAAAATATTAGATTTCTCTGAATCTGGTCAATATGTATTTTCTCTTTTTAAAGTTCAGTGTATAACAGACTCTTAAGTAACCACTGAAGTGTTATAGAGGTTTGACAATTGGAAGTGTTGGTTTTAGCTGAAGAAAATTGTTGCTGCTTCTTTATTGCTTTATTTTCTTTCAAGAAAGTGTAAATTAGTCAAATAGAATTTGATATACTTGATCATATTGGCATATCTTTATAGCTCTTTCTACTAGAGGAAGAGTAATCATAACTAGACATTCTGACTTTTTCAGGATTGTTCGATTTTTACTCATGTTATAATTAGTGAAATATTTAGCCATTTCAAAATGTGGAACATTACAAATGGAGTGTGGTTCTGTTTGTAAACATAAGTAGATGCTAAGTCTACAGCTATACATGTGGTAGTGCATGTGGTACTCTTTTATTTAAAGAGCTATTCCTTTTCTCCTTCCTGACTAGTAAGTATTAGTTTTCTTAGGAATCTACCTTTGTCCCTCTTTTAAAGCTACATTCCTTCTGAATGATTTCATCCATGCTCACATCTTTATTCTCTCTTTTCATCCCAAGTCTGCTACTTTTTCATTGATTTTGATTTTTGTTAATGATATCATTGCCCCTGCAGAAACCGAAAACATAAACCTCATGGTCATTCTTAACTTGTATCTTACCTCCAAACACTCACGCAATCATTAGTTTCTGTTGAGCCTACGTCAGAAATGTCTCAGAAGTCCCTGTTTTCTCCAGCCTCACTGGCACTGGGAATGCTTTTAGATCAGCATTGTGTAGCTTCTCAATCCTATTGCAGCAAATGCTTCACTGCCTCTCAGCTTTTAGTTTTATATGCTTTCAACCATTTTCTATGCTACCATTTTTAAAATATAGATATACCCATTTCTTAACCCAGCATGAAATTTTAGTTACTCCTGTTGTCCCTCAGATAAAGGTTCAGTTCCTTAGTAGGGCATATAAGATCAATGACCAACCTTTCTGGCTTTATTTGCATCACTCATAAAATTCTGATATAGCTATATTATCCTACATATTATTATTCCTTGCTACCTTTCTATATTTATATCATATCATAAAAGTTCTGAAAATCACCTATGCTTAGTGCCTCTCTCATTGACTTTATAGAGTTGGATGCTCCCCCTGTATGCCCAAAGCAAGCTTGTAAACTGTAACAGTTGTTTATATTATATTGAAATTATATATCAGCATGTCAGTTTCCAATCTCCAACCTTTGAACTTAAGTAAGGGAGTGCCATGTTGATCTGTGTGTTTTCAGTAGTTACCCTTGTCCCCCAAACATAGCAATAAACTCATAAATTCTTGTAGTATAAGTGAATAACTAAATATTATTCATTTTTTACATATTTGAACACTTTTGTTAATATTATCAATGAAAAATATTGGCCATTTTTAATTTTTTATTTCTTTTTGGTTTATGATGCTTACTGAAACATAACTAGCATCATTATACCAACATTCCAGATGAGAACTCTGGCTAGTCTACCTGTAGATGAGGGCAAATGTCAAAAAAAGGCATTAAATTTTGCAAATTACAGAACATTATTAAGCACGAGCACTTAATTCCTGTTTCTAGATCTTGACCGAATATGAGAGAACACAAAACTGGGAAAACTGTATTAGTTCTGAAATTAAAGGACACTTGCCCAGAAATGTACAATGTCAGACTGATAATTAGATACCAAACTTTAACTAACAGTTTTACTTTGAGAAGCTTGCTTCATGGAAAAGAAATAAACAGTAGTTTTGCCCTCACTAACTTAGAGGGATGAGGCTTATAAGAAAGACTGTTAGGAAGAGAAGTGGCAGATCCAATATACTGATTACTTTCATTTAAAACAGTTAGGATGGGACAACCAAACATTTGTTAGGCTATTCCAAGTGGAAGAAGTGGTTTTCCTTCTTCTAGATGTGAGAGGGCTCTTCCTTGAAGTGGATGGGTATCACCACTAGTAAGGGATGCTTTGGCTTCATTCCCATTTTGGAAAGTCACTGTATTATTTTACTGATAATGTAAATATGTATCAACTAAAAGATCTGAGAAGTTGATTCTGACACCTCCTATTGGAGATGAGAGGATCCACTTTATTGGGAGGGAACAAAATGTAAAGTTTTGAAAGGCTTCTCATTGTTTATGAATGAATAAACAAGAAAAGCGACAACATGGAGCCTATGAAAGAGATGGTGTGTCATTAAAGGATAAAAATCACAGCCTTCATTGGAGGAGAGTGGAACCTATGTCTAGAAAATATTTGTGTGGGAGGGTTAAAAAATAAGAAATTATAGATAGCCTCTCTGTTGAATTCTTAAAATTTTCAAGTGAACATGGGATTTATGAAATAAGACAAGAAAGATAAGATAACACAAATGGCTAGAATGAAGAGAGAGCTGGTTAAGAGGCAGAAATAGAAAAGAAGCAGTAATGATATAAGATAAGATTATAAGAAAATGAACCTGGCATTTGGAGAATATAAAGCAGCATTAGAGGCAGTAAAGATTGAAGTAATCACTGCAGGAAAGGAAATTAATGATGTGAAGAACTAGCTTAAGAAAAATGAAAATGGAGGGGAAATGGACAGGATAGAAATGATGAGTGAAAATCATGTTAGATAAAAGTAGGAGACTCTACAAATGGAATGGGTAGCATTCCCAAAGGACAGAAAATGACTCAGAAGAGAAGCAACAACAAAATATATGTATGATTCAGGAAAACTTCATAGTTGAAGAAAAACTTGAATCATTAGATTGAAAGAACTCATTGTGTTTGACAAAGATTAGCAAAGAAAACCCAACAGCTAAATATATCCTGATGGAAGTGTTGAACTTCAAGGATAAAGCGAATTTCACAAACATTCAGGTATCTTTGCATCTTACACTTAACACAAACCTTGCCTTGTAAAGAAAAAAGAAATCCAGCCCTGGCTGAGTGCATCAGTTGGTTCAAGCATTGTCCTATATACATCAAGAAAAAAATTGCAGGTTCAGTCCCTGGTCAGGGCACATACCTAGGTTGTGGGTGTGATCCCCAGTCAGGGCATGTGTGAGAGCCAACTAACTGATCAGTGTTTCTCTCTCTCCCTTCCTGTCTTTCTTAAAAAAAAAAAAATCAATAAACATATCCTTGGGTGAGGGGAAATAAAGAAATTAGAGACTAGATAATTTGAAAATTCTTTTAGAGCAAAAATTAATGAAGATTGAACAGCACCTAGAAATGCAGAATAAAATATAGCAAGCATCCCTTTAAATGAATGCCTGAACTTACAAGAACACAATATGAACCCCCAGTGTGCAAAAAGTGAAATGATAACTGAAAAGCAGAACTACAAGAGAGAGCATACTTTGACTACTCCAAGGAGATTTTCATACCTTGGTAACTAAATGACTTTGGTTTTTAAATGGCTCACAGAGACAGAATACAACTTCTTTGATCCATGCAACATGGGATTTCTTAGACCCCTATATAAAGCCAGGATCCTCAAAGGATTACATCATCAGTAAGAGAATAGATTAGAAATTAAAACCTCTCCACTGACACAGGGAGAAAATAAGGAAGCTTGTATTTCCGGGCTTGAATTTCTAGGGACTGGGGAGGGGTGTGCATTCGTGGTGTGGAATGCCTCTCCTGAGAGTTTATAATCAATTGCCTCTCCTCCAGTACATTTCAGGTGTTAATCTATATTAATTGTGTGGTCTAGAATTGCCAATAAGATAAAAACAGATTTTCAGCCTTTTTCATCTCATGGCACATGTAAACTAATTACTAAAATTCTGCAGCACACCAAAGAATATATTGTATTTTTTTTGATCTGACAAAAAATAGATATAATTTTGATTCATTCACACTGGACAGCTATTGTTGTGTTGGTTGTTGTCACTTTTTAATTTGACAGTCTAAGGGAAAAGAGGTCAGTGCCCCTGGCTAGACAGTCAGGTACTGCATGTTTTAAAAATGCTTGTGGCACACCAGTGTTCCGTGGCACACCGGATGAAAACCGCTGAGATAAAATACACCATTGTGATAGGGTGCCAGACAGGAAAGTACAAAACATCTTCTGGTCAAGCCCTGCAGGTTTTTTAGATAAGGCCCCACTTTGGGGCCTATCTTTGTGAACTTTGAGTTCACAATCCAAAATCAAACACATATGCACACAAATCTATAAATGATATTAGACAGATACAACAGGATTAGACCCTCCCAAGAATATCAGAGAGTAGATTTGTCACACACACTACCATTTAAAACCAATAATCACATCAAAAAGAAATATAAATTATGAAAAAATTGTATGCATCTTTAGCAGAACCTCAAAATATGTAACACAAAATTGACCCATTTAGAAGGAAAAATTATAAATATATAAGATTTATAGATATATATAAAGAAGCCCAATCCAGTTATTGGAGAATATACAGAAAAATATAAAACACAGAATTGATAATACAATTCAAAAATTCAAAATATTTTAAAGAATTGATATATAGGCTGTGGTGTCTGATCACAAAGCAGTTAAGTTTAATGAATAATAAAAGACTAATTAAATAAACACACAAATGTTATATGTGAAGAACTAAAAAGCTCAAATAACTCACAGGTCAAGAATTAACTCAATATAAATTTAAAATTCAACTATGCAGCAAAACTTTCGGGGTGCAGCTAAATCGGATTTAGAGATAAGATTTTTTTTTAAAGGTTAGTTGTTTTTTTAAAAGATTTTATTTATTTATTTTTTAGAGAGGGAAGGGAGGGAGAAAGAGAGAGAGAGAGAAACATCAATGTGAGGTTGCTGGGGGTCATGGCCTGCAACCCAGGCATGTGCCCTGACTGGGAATCGAACCTGCGACACTTTGGTTCGCAGCCCGCGCTCAATCCACTGAGCTACGCCAGCCAGGGCTAAGATAAGATTTTTAATGCTTATATTAAGAAAGGAGAAAGATACTCATGATGTAAGTATTCAAGTAAACAAACTATAGAAAGCACATGGTTAGTCAAAAGAAAAAATACCTAATAAAGACATGAACAAAAATCAGTGGAATAAGAAGTAAAGAAGATACATGAGCGCCAAAGGTCAGTTCATGGAAAACAGTTAAAATAACTGACTAGTGCTTTACCTATTTAAGATTTAATCAGTTAAAAGCCTTACTCAAAACTTACTAAAATTAGGACAGGACTATTTTACAGTCAAATTCTAAGAAATATTCAAATAACAAAAATTGCAATATTGTACAAAATCTTCCAAAGAATTGAAAAAGAGAAGATATTCTTAATTTATTTGAGTCTAGTATAGTTTTATAAGGCAAGTGTTGAAAAAGAAAACTAGAAACATTTTCTCTCAAGTTAAAAATAGGAAAAGAATGTTCATTTTCTGTTCTGTAGTGTTAGCCATAACCTTCACATTAAGACAAGAAAAAGATGGGAAGGAACAAAATTGTCATTATTTAGAAGTGATATGTAATTTTCTATATAGAAAATTCAAGAGAACATACGAATTCTGTTTTAGAATTAATAACAGAATCTGGCAAGGTTGCCAGGTACAAGATCAGCATATAAACATCAACAATGTGCTGTACATCGGCAACAAACAGAAACAGTAATTTCAGAAAATCTCCCTTTTGCAGAATCAACCAAGCTCTTAAGAACCTATGTATAAATCTAATAAATGAGACCTTTAAGGGAAAATGATAAAATTAAAGATATTTACCTAATCTTTAACAAGAAGATATGATTAAGTAGCCATTAGATTAGCAGAAATTAGAAAGTCTGTGACATTTTGTGAGGACACAGAGCATCAAGATGTGGTAGTGATATAAATTGACATAACCATATATAGACCTACTTACTGCTATCTGGTCAAGTTGCAAATATGTATACCCTATCATGAGGGATCCATTCCTATTTCTATCCTGTCTATCAGCAAGACAAAATATTTGAATTTAGAACCAAATGGAAAATCTTTAGCATATGATGTGGTAGATGTACTATTCCTCTGAGAAAAAGCCTCAGTGAACAATTATGGAAGTAAAATGCATTTCAAAGAAAATTTTGAAGGTTGCCTGGGTCATTGGTTTTATGACTGTAAATTTAGTTTAAGTTTTATTACCAAATCCTATAGGGAACATCTCCAATCAAACATGGCTTGGATGGCCTAGAAAATCCACAGCATCGCTAAAAGAGAGCAAGTTGGGAGAGAAAGCATGCACATGTAATTAGTTGTGAATAGTGCGCCGTGGATTCATTGTGTATCTGTCCATGTAGATACTGGTAGTGTCAATGTGTTTCTTTTTATAATGTGGTCATTTTAATATATGTTTCACCAAAAGTTTTCTATGGTTTAGTGAAAGTTAGTCAATTATATTGTTCACTTGTAATTAAGACTTGATAAAGAACGGAGGAAAAAAGAATAAAGAGAGGAAAGAAAAGTAAAATAAATGTCACAATAGGAAATGTAAGCTTTTATTGCCTATATAAATTCCAGACTCATGTGTGATTTTGTGCATGACTAATATCTTAAATAACAAAAGTAGTTAAGGTCGCATCCACTGAACTACACAGAGTCATTTACAGTAATTAAAGTTTGTTGTACCCACTATCGTTTTTAAGGCTATGACCGAACTTGTTTGAAGATGGCGAAGCACATAAAGTATCCCTTCAGCAAAGTGAACACAATTGCTCTTTGGATTAAAGGAATGGAATGTGATAGATAGACAGACAGACAAATAAATGTCCAAAGAATGTGTGTAATTCTTGTATAAAACACTTTTGAATTTGTATGCTCAAATATTTTTCATTCTTTTTCTGTATGTAAATATTTTAATGAACATGGATGGGTGAATAACTTCTTCTGTGCCTGTTACTGTATGTGTTATTTATCTGTTTAATTCTTTTTATTCAAGCATGCAAATCATCAGAAGCATCTGGTAGGACACCACCTTTTACAAAAATTCTGTTACTTTGATTGCTATAAATTGGGTTTTTATGAGGGAATTTTGTGGCAACTAGAATGTTTTGTATTTGGTTTACTGAAAATATTTGTAGTGTAGCATGTGTTTGGGGGGATATTCTTAGTAACAAATGTGGAGCTCAAAAGAGGTGGAAGTTTGAAGTAAGGGAGGCAAAGAAACACTATTTTACTCTTGGCTAGATTTTCATTTTGCAGAAGTTTTGGAAGGGATTTTACTGTTCTTTATTGATAGAATTTATTATTTTCAGATGTAATTTATCTCAGTTTCCATCTTGTTTTTTGCTTTCTGACACACACTAAATAATTTTTAAATAGAATAATACTTTTATTAAGGTAAAGGATGAAAATAATTTAATCACAAAGTGATTAGGGAGCCCGTGAATTATAATCTGTTCAGTAAAAAAAAACTTTGAACTATGATTACAAAAAAGGTTACTATTAAGAAACATAATTGCTTTATTACCTCACATCTGCTCTTTCCTAACAGAAACGTTTAGAGGAATAGCCCCTTCCCTTATTCACTACATAGTCATCAGGGTTTGAAATACTCTGGCCTCTAAACCCCCAGCTATCCCTCCTTACACTGGCTCCTCTGTTCCTTAGCAAGTGATTTTGCCTCCTGTTTCCCAGAAGAAAACTCAATTGTGGAACTCAGTTTACTTCTGTTCCTCCCCACATGTTGACAAGTGTCACCATGGCAAACAATTGCCTTCACGATAGGGCACCTGCCTGCCTTTATACCTCACCTCCCATTGCTGCTGTACACTATACCTTGTGCTGCAGCTATCACAAGTCAGGTGCCTTCCTGGGTAAGCCATGCTTCTGCCTCCATGCCTTTTATACAAGACTATCCAGGCCTGGAATGTCTTCTTCATCAAGTCATGTGCCAAAGGACCTCTATCCTTCAAGCTTTATGATGCAATGCCTTACCTTTACCACCCAAGAATTTCCCCTTTCAAGCTTGCATAGCACCTTACAATTTTCTTGTCCTTGTCCTTGTGGCATTCCAGTATAATGGTTGCATCTCCCAGTCAGGTTCTCATCTCCTTAAATAGTGGAGATGCATTTATTCTTTGTAGTGTTCTCAGAACCTACATTGGTTTCTGGCACCACTCAACAATACTCAGTAAATGTTGAAAAGATTGTTAAACCAGCACCAAGAAAATAAAATGCCTGAAAGACACTAATGTCTTTCCGAAGGGTGTTAGAATGTCACAATTCAGAGTCTCTTTTCTCAGTAGAATTGTCAATAAATAACAAAAGTCCAGAGATAGTATTGCAATAGTTACAGGATGTGTACTGCAATACATGCTACTTAATATTTTTAGCACTATTACCATGAGAAGTTAAAGGTTTTGTTAGCAGTTTTAAGAAGAATTAAAATGGTATCGGTTTGAGCACTAAACTGTAATTATTGATTTTATTTCTTTACCATTTAATTTTTATATGTCCTATCTGAATATGTTCAGTCAAATAATTAAGTTTCTACATTATTATTTTACTTCTGTGTTTAATTATCTGAGGAAATGTATATAAGTGATTTCATGCTACTGTGTTGTTTTTATGAGTGTCATTTAATCACTGTTTAATTTTTTTTTTTTTTTTGGATACAAGCTTGCTCCTCTTCAGAAGTATCTGGTAGGCAACTAACTACTTTTTAATTTAACAAAAATGATACCAAGGTTTTTATTTGTTTGTTTACAAATTGTTATGCTCCTCATAAAGGTTCTATTTTTATAAGCTATATTGAGTTAATAAAACATTTTAGTTAAGGAAGGAAATGGTTTCTTTAGTTTTATGTTAAGTTTTCACTATAAAAGTGATTCACATTACAGTTTCTTGAGCGATGTTTTAGAAACAGCAAACACAGAGCCGCAGCAGTGGGAGTTGTGCAATGAGGCGGGAGACAGGCAAATATGCTCCCTTTAAACTCGGTACCCTAGGTTAAGGAGTGGTTTTCGAAAGAAAATATACTGCTGTAAATGTTGAATAAAATACCTGATATTTAATTGGGTATTTATGCTAGGAAGTTTATATTGTATTTTGTTCTATTTTTCTGTTTGTGTCTCTTCTACTTTTCTGACATCCATTAGAAAAGTTAAATAATGTCATGCTTTAAAGAGGTGTAAAAGATGGAGGTGACATTTATCTCCTTACAAGGAGACTGGAGAACTCAACATCTGGAGTAGTTGTAGTCTGTATAGTAATATTTTTTAAACTCTTCTTACAAAATACGAATGATAACCCCTTTTAAGCACTAGATGCTTAACTGGATGCCATGACTAACAGCATTCCCTTTTTATAATAAGCAGTAATGTAGTTTATTTAACACAGAACCCAAAGTACCTAATAAATAAATTTACTAAATTAATAAAGCATTCTTATTTATTGTAGAATTATATGAATAATGTGAAATAAAAGTGTACCATACTTCAGTTTTTAGTAAATTTCCTAATGTTTAAAATGAACTTTGTAATCTAATTCTTATACTATGTCCTATGTATAAACATATTCAAAAATAATTTGAAAGTGGTAAGAATTAAGTGTTTTAATGTACTTGTGGAAATGCATAAAAATTGGCAGTTTGTTTCTGCTTGCTTCATCTCGTGAATATGGGTAAACATTTGTACAAACCAGGCCTGAGCAAACGTAGAGATTCCATTGATAGGCTGATTTCTTTAGAACGCAGTGTGATACACCCTTTAACACAAAATGAAGAGAAAAGAAGTTCATTTGGAAAATAAAGATAGTTGAAATCTCAACTATCTCAGAAGTACACTTCTGAGAAGAAATCGTTTTGATATGCGGTATGTCCTCATTTTTGTGGTAGCTAGTTCGCTCCATTATTAATCGATACGAAACAAAATATATTTGCAGAAAAATTCTTTTGTAAGATATTTTTTCCTAATCATTGTTAGCTGCTTTGTAGATAGATACCCATGATTGTACAGCTAAGAAGTATTAGAGTCACATTCTAATTCAGTTGTACCTCAAGCTCCAAAACCTACACTCTTTTAGGGTATTGCATTGGTGTAAATGGTATAGATACAGCTTATATATTAAAACACAGTAAGAAAACCAAAAAAAAAGGGAGAACTTTTAATATATGCTTTATAGGGAACTCTGAATTAAATATGCCATAGTGTTTGAATTTGGCTGTCTCTCCCACCACTTATTTTATTAATTAGCTGCCAACACCTTATGTCAGTAGGTATAAATATTAAAACTAACCAGAGAAAAGCATTTAGAAAGCTCAGTTGACTACCGTCTAAAAATAATAAAATTCAAAGCAAATACATGTGGTTCTGGGCTGCCTGTTGTTTTGGAGTTATTCACAATCCATAATGTGAAATACTTTATTTTTGGTATCTGTGTTTATAAGATGTATATGTTTACGAAGAGTTAACTTTGTTCATCTTTGCATGTAAATGGTGCACCTATAAATGAGAGATTTCATGTGTCTGTACATACTTATCTGACAAAAAGTGCTTCAGGAACAGAGTTTTCTTCATGGAACTCTTTAATGATATAATTAATGCTTATCCTTTAAAAAGAAATCTCTTTATTGAAATAATTCACAAGATTTATATCCAAAAGATATGAATCTTTGATTCATATCCATTTCTGATAACTTTATACAAGACTTTTATGAGAACCATTCTTTACTTTTTACATTGCTACTTACCAGTAAACTTGGAATACTGATGCGTACAGAGAATAGTATCAAATTTCCTGAATACCCTGTTAGTGAATAAGATTAAGTAGTACCTGAAATTTTTCCTCTAGCTTATTCACCAAGTAGGGAAAAGGAAATGTCCTTCAACTTACCATCATTGGCCAATATTGCCTGTTCTTCCTTTGACCAGTCACATTTTCTTGCTCCATATCTACTGATCAGGAAGTGACAGGAGAAGCTAGAAGAGGATACTGGGGGATTTTTTTTTTTTTAAACTTTAATTTCTTCCTTGTCTCCAAATTATCTGTTAACTTGGATAGTTTATTCTGCAACTTGATATGCAAGTTCTATAAATAGAAGATAACTAAAAATATATATTTTTAAATCAGATTTCTATTTTGGGGATTACAAGTTGTTGTTTAAAAGCCATAGTTGCATTTAGCAATAAATTGTGTTTTTAATTTATGTCATAGGCATTGTTTCCACGTCAGTGCCATCCATACACAGATGTGTCTGCTCCATGACCCAAAAAATAAAATCTTACTTATAAAACCAATTGTAACAAGTATATTAACTTTTAGAAGTAGGATGACGTAAATCATCCTAAACTCAAGGAAGTGTAAGAATTTTCCACCCCCCCAAATCCACCTCCAGGAGAAATTAGATCATTTTGCATAATTAGGTACAATTATTTGATTCGTTGTTTTGGTGGATAAGATTTCCATACAATAAAAAATTCTAATTTTAAAAATTATTTTTCTCAAACCTTCTAAAGGAGGTATTCAGAGACTATTTTAACAGCAAAATACAAATGACAGTTTATATAAAGTAGTTAAATAACGTCTGCTCTTGGTGCCTGTCATCACCATTTTGAAATATCAAAAGATTTAGAATACCAATAGTAGCTCTTTGTCTAGGAGCAGTGTTTTGGGAAAAGTACTACACTGGGGATAAAAGGGAATAATTTTGTGTATCTTCAAATGCCTCACTTTAATAGTACTACATTGTTAGATGATCACGGCACAGAATTTGTGAGCACCTTGCTTCCACTTCTGTCTTTTCACTGTCATCATCACCCGCTACTGTTATGGTCATCACTACTGGGACGTCTGAAACAAAGGCCAGGCGGGCGCTGCTCTCGGTTCCCTCTGTATGCCTTTTTACTGTTCAACCATAATTTAAATGCTACTTTATGCTATTTTATTCTTTATTTACAGATTCACATATCAGAGAAGTATTGGTAACTTTCTGAACAAAAGACTAAAATAATTATTTATTGTATATTTAGGTTTTGCTTGCATAGAGCTAACTGGGAGCAAGAGTACATATTGTTTATGCCATTTTACCTGTCTGGAATTTCTTCTCTATTATGTGTTTTTAAACACCTGATGTTGAATGTAAACAGATCATTGTTAATAACTTTGTGGAAAGCCAATGAGAAGGAGGAATCTTTTAAATGATTCCTCATTTAACAAATCTAAAATTTCAAGCTGCAGCTCTGTAAAACAATGTGGCTATTACTAATCACTATATAAACATTTGGTTTGAATTTGCTTTACTTCACTGTACATTTAAAGTTAGTTATTAAGGCATTTTTTTGCTCCACATTTAGAATGAGATTTTTAAGCTCTTTAGAGGGCTTTTTGTTTGTTTGTTTGTTGAGTTTTGTTCTGTTTTGTTTTTAAGTCTCCATGGGTATTCTTTACATGTTAGTCCGTGGTAGAGAAAACACAAATCTAATAACGTAAATTCTTACTCTTATCCCTGAAAATAACTCTTTGTCAAAATCGATTATTCTTGAAACTCTGCAGATCAATAAATTCACATTCTCCAGATGTTTTCAGTTCTTATGTTTAAAGGCTCTGTTGTGCCTTTAAATTATCACTAATGGTTTATTTACAATGAGTATTTTGTTCTAGATTGTTCTATCCTTTTAATACTACTTTTGTGTATGTTTTCAGTTTTTTATTATTAGATTTGAAATGACCAGGGTGATCCATATAGAAAGATATTAGGGAATTTTAGAAGTTTGAGAAAATGTTTGCCTCCTGTTTGGAGAAACTGAACAGTTATTTAGTGTATCATGATCGTAAACACATGTTTTATAGCAGCCATAGTGGACATGAGTCTGTGTTTTTAAAGCATGTATATTTATATGTAATACGAATATTGTTACAAGACAATTTTTAAATTTTTTTTTTTTAGTGAAAGAATTTCTAGCCAAAGCCAAAGAAGACTTCTTAAGAAAATGGGAAAATCCTGCTCAGGTAAGGAGTATTTAAAATTTTCTATGATTTAAAAATCCTGTGTTAAGTAGGATTTAGGTAGGCAAGACTAGATAATTTACCACTTTCAGAAACTTTAATTTTCAAGTAGCATTAATAAATAGGGTTAACATGGGAATTTTTGCCATAGCATTGTTTTAATCTATTAATTAATAGTTTTGTGTATACATAAATTGGAGAAGGAACTAATTTCCAGTATAATACCTGATTATAAATATCGACACTAATTCCAAGCTGCTACAAACTCTTGATATTTTCTAATGTGATAGTTTTAATTTGTGCCTATGCTAGCATATTTATTATTTTTATTGATTGCAACAATAGCAATCCTGTTGTGCAGTTTCAAATTCATACTCACAAACACTTGGCTGTTGATAACTCCAAACACAGGGATCGTTTCATAACCATTTTCATGAGATCAGTTTTATATAATTTAAGTTCTTTATAGCTTAACTAAGATCTAGAAACTGTATATAAAAAGTCATCTATGCTTGCAAAAAATCTTTTTGAAGTTATGATTAACAAAATTTAATAGTGAGTTAAATTTTGAAAACCTCCGTAGCACAGAAATTTTTGACGTCAGTATTTTTTCACTCAAGAAATACTGATTTAAATAAATGTTATGCTTTATGAAGATTCCCTCATTATCAAGATTTATAGCATGACCTGTAATTTAAAACATAATCACTCAAGTGATAGATGTTATCTAACATGAAACATTAAGAGAGGCGAAGAAGATGGCATATTCTTGTATGAAAAGCAATGACTAGCAAGAAGGGATGGCCTGTGTCTACTAATGAAGTTTATTTTCATTATCTGGTTGGGAACTGTATTAACCATATCAATCCATCTGTGTTGATAAAACCAAAAATTAAATATTAATTCATAGATCTAAATAATTTAATAACAATTAGAGGGACATTTTTGTTTACATTGATGTAAAATCTCATGGCAATTTAAAATTATTGGAAATCTGAAATTAAAACAGGTGATGATGGAAACAGGTTTTGTAAGTAAAAACTTAAGAGTTGATTGTTCTCTCCATGATTCACCAAGAAGCTACGCTGTGTCTCCAAACACAAGGTTTGATTTTCAATAGAGATAAAATCCAACTACAGTGGACTTCCATAGCTGTCCAGATTCCTCACCTATACAAAAGTCATATCTTGCCACATTTTTCTGAGTGGAAATAATTTTTCTAAGATTTTCATGGAGATCTTTGTAATTAAAACCTATTAAACAAGTGGGTCAGCAATTACTACTTATTGCTATTTAGCATGCAATTTGTTCCTAGTATTTTTTTATTTTGTTGTAACAGCAACAAATTCAATAGATTGATGCTTCCAGTTCTTTGCTTCTGTGTTATAGTCAAAGGCAAACAAAGATGTTTGTTTATAACAAAGCATCTATTCAAAGGGAAAATAAAGAGTCTGATTATTGTTCCAGGACTATGACTCTCGGTTATCTTTGTGGGAATGAGGAACTCTTCTTTCCTTATTGTTACTGTTTTAGATAATACTGGGTTATTATAACATCAGAAAGAAAGCTATAAGAATCACTCATGCTGTTATTCTCTAGTTCTGTGAGCTCTTATAAAGATAGAAATGAAGTTACATGTGCTTTCTTCAGAGGTAACTCTAGTGAAAGGACTCTGATCCCTCAGCTTATCTGTTCATCCCAATTTTTTGCAAGTGCACTAAGACCGTATAGCTTTCACGATTGTCTTTGTCAGTATGCTCCTGGTCAGTTTGTAATAGTTAAAACATGAAACCAATTTGTTAGAATTCCAATACTAGGAATACATATTGGAATAGGACCTTTTAATATTTCAGCTGAAGCTCTTATTTCCTCCAGTTACTATTATGTTTTGTTTTGCAATATAATTCTCTTCTCAAATATTAAATCCTTTTTTATTCAAAGGAAAAAATAGCACCAATAACTTGGAATCTCAGTAGTCTTTTGTATTATTTTTAAATGGTTGACTATAAATTAAATTATCTGTTCTGATATTACCACTAAATCTATTACTGTTATGATAGTCTTCTTATGAGAATTTCTAATTTTAAAGATTTATTTATTTTTAGAGAGGGGGAGGGAGGGAGAAAAATGGGGAAAGAAGCATCGATGTGTGAGAGAAACATCGACTGGTTGCCTCTTACATGCCCCTAACTGTGGACCAGGCCCACAACCAGGCATGTGCCCTGATCAGAAATGGAACCATTGATCTTTTGGTTCATAGGCCAATGTTCAATACACTGAGCCACACCAGCCAGAACAGCAAATTTCTCATTTTAAAGTTTATTTGATTTTTTATGTATGTGTAGAATAATGCTGGCCTGGAAGATTTTGAAAGGAAAAAAACCCTCGGAACGGGTTCATTTGGAAGAGTCATGTTGGTGAAACATAAAGCCACTGAACAGTATTATGCCATGAAGATCTTAGATAAGCAGAAGGTTAGTGGTTTTGATTTACTTGAAGGGTAAACTTCAGTTTTATCAGCTAAATTATTAAATAGATGCAATGTAATGACTTAACCATTAACACTGTCAAATTTTATTGTTGCACTTCATTTTCATTATTGTTATGACTCTATGATGCATAATTATAGTTTTAGTATATAGGAGTACATTATTTCAATAATTATTTATATATAACAGGTATGTGTATGTTTACTAACAAAATATTGAATTTAGCATGTAAGGAACAGGCTTCTCTACTACATTCTGCCTTGTGGAAAAATGTAGGAATAAATTACTTGATCATTAGGTTGAGGTAACAGATATTCAGCGATTTTATGATTTATATTTTTTAATACTCACACAAGTATTTTTTAAAAGATTTTATTTATTTATTTTTAGAGAGAAGGGAAGGGAAAGGGAAAGGGAAAGAAACATCAATGTGTGGTTGCCTCTTTCGTGCCCCCTACTGGGGACCTGGCCTGCAAGTCACACAGGTGTGCTGATTGGGAATCAAATCAGCCACCCTGTGGTTTGCAGGCCAGCGCTCAGTCCATTGAGCCACACCACACACCAGCCAGGGCAATTGTACAACTTATTTTGATTGACAGTAGAAGCCTTTTTGTTTAACATGCTTGCTTAATTAAAAATACCAATTAAAGCAGGTAAAATTTGAAAACCTACATACTATTAAAAATCAAATCATTATGTTATACACTTGAAACAAATATAGCATTACCTGTTGATTATGTCTCAATAAAAATTTAAAAATAATTTTTAAGTGCTTATACATATTGTTATATCTAAAGAATCAGGATATCTCAGTTATTCATGCTTTATATATAAAGCTTCTATTTTTTTAGTAATCATTTGTAATTAAGGGAAAGTAAAAGAAAAATGACAAATCTTGATATATTATTATACAGATAGTATGTTCCCAAGAATGATATGTTGGCTTACTAGGATATATAGATGAGAAAATGTAGAGGAAACAGGGTTACAGATAGTGGCTAGACTGTTGATGCAATCTAATAAATATGAGCCACGTATGTAATTTAAAATTTTCTAGTAGCCTAATTTTTAAAAAGTAAAAAGAAATAGTTGAAATTAATGTTAATAATAGATACCATTGACCCCAGTGTATCCACAATATTATCATTGCTGTACATAATTAATATAAAATTACTAAGATATTTTAAATTCTTTTTCATAGCAAATCTTCAAAATTTGATGTGTATTTTATATTTATAATACACCTCCACTTGGGTTAGCCACATTTCCAGTGTTAGATAACCACATGTGGCTAGTGGCTACCATTTTAGACAGTACAGTTTTAAGACTGGTCTGTAGTTCTAATCCAATCTCTGTTTTATTTTTTTTCTGCTTCCCTCCCTCCCTCCCTCCCTCCCTCCCTCCCTCCCTCCCTCCCTCCCTTCCTCCCTTCCTTCCTTCCTTCCTTCCTTCCTTCCTTCCTTCCTTCCTTCCTTTTCATTTTTGGAGAGACAGGAAGGGAGGGAGAAAGAGAGGGAGAGAAACATTACTGTGTGGTTGCCTCTCATGCACCACTCACCAGGGACCTGGCCTGCAACCCAGGCATGTGCCCTGACTGGGAATTGAATCAGTGATCCTTTGGTTCACAGACCAGTCCTCAGTCCATTGAACCACACCAGCCAGGGCTCAATCTCTGCTTTAAAACAAAAATCAAAACTAAGCTCTAACATTAAAGGAGTAACGGCTTTTTAGGCTTCTGAAATTAAGTACACCCCATATAATTGTGCATCTTTGTCTCCTGCCCTCTTTCACATAGTAACTTTTTTCTTTTTTTAATATATTTTATTGATTATGCTATTACAGTTGTCCCATTTCCCCTTTTCACTCCCTTCATCATGCACACCCTCTCCCACCCATATCCCCCCTTTAGTTCATGTCCATGTGTCATAAGTTCTTTAGCTTCCACATTTTCCATACTATTCTTACTCTCCCCCTGTCTATTTTCTTTTTTTCAAAAGATTTATTTATTTATTTTTAGAGAGGGAAGGGAGGGAGAAAGAGAGAGAGAGAAACCTCAATGTGTGGTTGCTGGGGGCCGTGGCCTGCAACCCAGGCATGTGCCCTGGCTGGGAATCGAACCTGTGATACTTTGGTTCGCAGCCCACGCTCAATCCACTGAGCTACGCCAGCCAGGCCCCTGTCTATTTTCTACCTACCATCTATGCTACTTATTCTCTGTACCTTTTCCCCTTCTCTCCTCCTCCTACTCCCCTGTTGCTAACCCTCCATGTGATCTCCATTTCTGTGTTTCTGTTCTTGTTCTACTTGTTTGCTTAGTTTGCTTTTGTTTTTGTTTTAGGTGTGGTTGTTAATGACTATGAATTTGCTGTCATTTTACTGTTCATATTTTTAATCATTTTTTTCTTAGATAAGTCCCTTTAACATTTCATAAAATAAGGGCTTGGTGATGATGAACTCCTTTAACTTGACCTTATCTGAGAAGCAGTTTATCTGCCATTCCATTCTGAATGAAAGCTTTGCTGGATAGAGCAATGTTGGATATCAGTCTTTGCCTTTCATGACTTGGAATACTTTCCAGCCCCTTCTTATCCACAAGGTCTCTTTCAAGAAATCAGCTGACAGTCTGATGGAAACTCCTTTGTAGGTGACTGTCCCCTTATCTCTTGCTGCTTCTAGGATTCTCTCCTTCATTTTAATCTTGGCTAATGTAATTATGACATGCCTTGGTGTGTTTCTTCTTGGGTCCAACTTCTTTGGGACTCTCTGAGCTTCCTGGACTTCCTGGAAGTCTATTTCCTTTTCTAGATTGGGGAAGTTCTCCTTTATTATTTGTTCAAATAACTTTTTCACTTGTTGCTCTTCCTCTTCCCCTTCTCATACCCCTATAATTTAGATGTTGGAACGTGTAAAGTTGTCCTGGAGGTT
Organism: Phyllostomus discolor; assembly: GCF_004126475.2. Classification (NCBI taxonomy): domain Eukaryota; kingdom Metazoa; phylum Chordata; class Mammalia; order Chiroptera; family Phyllostomidae; genus Phyllostomus; species Phyllostomus discolor. Next base: position 63,437,300 of record NC_040907.2, read on the forward strand.
CCTAAGCCTCTCCTCATTTTTTTGAATTCTTGTTGTTTCATTCTCTTCTGTTTGGTTATTTCTTTCTTCCTTCTGGTCCACTCCATTGATTTGAGTCCCAGTTTTCTTCCCATCACTATTGGTTTCCTGTGCATTTTCCTTCATTTCACTCATTGTAGCCTTCATTTTTTTCATCTAATTTGCAACCAAATTCAAACAATTCTGTGAGCATCCTGATCACCAGTGCTTTGAACTGTGCATCTGATAGGCCAGCTATCTCTTGGACACTTAATTGTATTTGCTGTGGAGGTTTGATCTGTTCTTCTGTTTGAGCCATTTTTTTTGTCTTGTCATGCCTGTTATGTATGAGGGGCATAGCCTTAGGTGTTCACCAGGGCGGAACAACCGAGTTGCTGGGTTGTGGTACTGTATGGGGGGGAGGGTCTGAGAGGGAACAATGGCACTTGCTCCGCTCTCGGGTTGGATTTCAGTCCCTTCCGTGCTTCCCGCAGCTAACTGGCCTTTCTGATGCTAATTCCTGTGTGGGTGGGCTTGTGCATGTTCTAGGACCCTGTGGGTCTCTCCAACGCACTCCTGTGAAGCTGGGAGTCCCTTCATGCACCTACACCCCCTCAGGTGTTTTCAATCAGTGCCTCGAGGCTCTATTTCCTGGCGCTGGGACCCTGGGTTGCGCAGTCAGTCTCACTGCCCAATTTCACCTGGTGTATCTGCGTGTGAATGTGGGACCACCCAGACAGCCAGGCGCCTTGCATGCAGTGCCTTGCTTCACAATCGCTGCCTTGCTGAGTCTGCCAGCTGCCTGCGTGCCCAGGGTCCACCCGCTGTGGTCTTGCGCCTGGGATGCCTTACACGCTGGGTGCCACTGCTTTTTGAGCCTCGACCCCTCTCCACCCAGCTGCCCAACCCCTCTCCTCCTACCAGTCTGGTAAATGTGTACATTTTAACTCCTTGGTTGTCTGACTTCCATGCAGTTCGATTTTTCTGTCAGATCTGGTTGTTATCTTGTTTCTAAATTGTTGCTGACCTTATTTTGGTTGTGTGAGGAGGCACGGTGTGTCTACCTATGCCTCCATCTTGACGGGAAGCCCCACATAGTAACTTTTCTAACCATGCTTCTTGAAAAAATAGTTTAGTCACTTTATACACTAACTCACTTTCTATTAATTATTTAATCCACAATAATTTAGCCGCCTCCTTGTTTATCGTCAACATCTTGCTACTCTACTAAAATGTCTCTGCCAAGGGTCATCAATCCAGTGGCTTAATCACCAAGTCCAGTGGACTCTTTTTGCTAGTCTTGTGTGACTTTTTTAGAGTTTACGATTGTGTTGACCTTTCTCTTGACACTGTCTCGTGCCTGGCCTTCTGGGTCCCTGTGCTCTTCTAATTACACTCCTAACTGCTCAGACTCTTCTTTTTTATGTGCCTTTTTCTGTTTAGTTTTATTTTTTTCCCTTCTGTCTACTCACTAAAGGTTGCTAATCCCAATATCTGGACTATTCCTTCTCATTTTTGTGTTCTGTACAGTCTCCCTATGTACTCTTACCCAAGCTTCAACTCACCCTGGAGCTCTATACTCCAACTTGTACAGGCTGAGCTTGGAGCTCTTAGAGAGCAACTAGTTCTTGTCCTAATTTTTACATAAGGTAATTGAGTCTCAGAGAGGATAAATGATTTGTATACTTGTGGTAGCAGTTCAACAACAACAAAATGCTTCGAATTTATGCTTTTGATTAAAATTGTCATTAAAATATATTGTCTGTATAGCCCCTAATATTTTATGTTATCTTTCTTAAGGAATTAACAGAATGTGTTGTAGTCATAAAATATTTGCAAAAAGTACTTTTATACTTGAAAATATATAAGGGAGAATTTTTAAAATTCTTTTTTGGTAAGACAGTGACTTGTTAAGTAAGTTACTGAGAAGGCTGCCTTGGGAATAAAGCATGACGAAAGAGTACTTCCCAGAAGAACAGCCGCCATTTTAAGTCATTTCTCTATGGCAGCGATTTTCAGCTGGTGTGCCGCAGGAATGTTTAAGGCATGCAATATCTGACTACTTAGGGGCACTGACCCCTTATCCCTTAGATTGTCAAATGAAAAAATGACAACAGCCAACACAATAGCCATCCAGTGTGAATGAATAAAAATTATACTTATTTTTTTGTCAGATCAGCAAACAATATTTTTTTGGTGTACTGTAGAATTTTAGCAATTAGTTTATGTATACCATGAGATGAAAAACATTGGAAATTGCTGCTCTATAGCAATGTTCTGGGTCTATTTAGAATTAAGACAAAGACTATATTCTGATTTTTTCAAGTTTATTTAATTTGCTAAAACAAAGTAATAAAATAATGCTCCATTATTTTCTTTTCTGTTAATAAAGTTACATATCTTTTAATTAGCTCTTTTTTGGCTTCTCCTATTTTAAGGTGTATGGAGTTAGGGGAAGAAAATCAGTACAAGAATTAAGGAAATCCCATTTTTTATTCCATACTGTGTGTCAAGCATTGCAAAGCACTTTATATTTATTGTATCAGTGAATCTTCACACAAACTTTGTGTGACATTAATCTCCCACTTAAAACAATTAAGTAATTTTTTTCAAAGTCAAACACGTAGCAAGAGAAACCAAGAATTTGACCTAGATTTTTCTCATTTCTATTCCTATACTCCGTATTAATTTTTCCTTTCAAATGTTTTTGTTATTCCTAAATCTTTTCTGCCACTACTTACTTTGTCCATCACTAATATTAACTGTGCTTTCACAATAACACCTTCATTAATTTCCACAATATCAGTTTTTACCTTCTACTGATTCACCTTCTTCATTGTTAACAAGTTCTTCTTACTGTAACATATCATCTCACTTACTCAGAAAGCTTCCTGATGTTTATTCAATGAAGTCAGAATTCCGCAGCCTACTTTCAAAGCTTTCTTAGTTTTCTTCCAAACTCGAGTCTTATCTCACACTATTCCCCTCCACGTCCTCCATACTCTACTCCTTTGCCTGAAATGACCCATAGAATTATATGCTGGGTCAGGTAGGAGAGTATGTGATGATATATGGCCTACCTTCCTTATTAATAACTCCTCAAGTGCTTGGCTGAAAAAATAAGTCTGCTGATAAGTAATCATTTATAAATGCTTTTAAATATATGTATTTAAACCAACAGAAATATTAACAAGTGAATATAAATGTTATATAAATTTTGAAATAAAACATGGACAAAAAATCCCAGGGGTGCTTGTTAATTTTCCTCTGTCATTTAGGGATACTTCATTACCAAAACATGAGCGGCACTGTCCTAAGCTCTAGCCAAATGGAACTAGCACTCTGACTTACCTTTGTATACTTTCCCCTCTGAACACTTATGACATACCTCTCATATGGCAGTTGTCCTGTGTTGCTATTCACATATTCATGCATCATACATCCAAATAGATTTTATGCCACATGAAGGCAGACATTCTCTTGGTTTTATCTCTCTTGCACTTATTATGTCTTGCATGTAGTAGATACATTTAAAATTAAAGTAGATTTTTGTTAGTTAGATTTTTAATTAAGTTAATTTAAAAATTAAGCATATTTGCTTTGCCAGTTCATATAAATATCTTGGAATCATTCCAATTTTTAATTATGTCCCACATATGCATGTGGTACAGTCAGACAATGGATATTATTCAGTGCTAAAAAGAAATGAACTATCCAGCCATGAAAAGACATGAAGGAGACTTAAGTGCATATTACTAAGTGAAAGAAGCTGCTCTGATAATGCCACCTACTGTATGATTCCAACTATATGACATTCTAGAAAAGGAAAAACTGGAGACAATAAAAATATCCATAGTTGCAAGGAGGTAATGGGGAGGGGAGGATAAATAGGTGGAGTACAGAGGGTTTTTAGGGCAGTGAAACTACCCTGTATGATATTGTAATGATAATACATGTCATTGTACATTTGTCCAAATCCATAGAATGTAGAATACCAAGAGTGAACCCTAACGTCCGCTGTAGACTCCTGGTGATCATGATGCATCAGTGTAGGTTCATTAGCTGTAACTGATGGGCCACTCTGGTGGGGAATGTTGGTAGTGGGGGAGGCTATGCATGTTTGGGGGAAGGAGGTTTATAGGAAATCTCTATAACTTCCACTCAGTTCTACTGTGAACCTGAAACTGCTAAAAAATATGGTCTATTAAAAAATAGTAAACACAAAGCAATACTAACCCTCCAGATAGAGTTATATAATTTATTGTGATATGTATGGACTAATTGGTTCTGTAACTAGTTAGAATACAGACAGTGCTGATCTAACCACTTCATGTTACAGATAAAATAAAACAAACAAACATACACAAAAAATAAACCCTGATCCTGATATCTTAAGAGCTGAAGTTACATTTCCAAAGTCACAAAACTGGTTGAATAGAAGACCTTGATTAGAACACAGATCTTTTTACTCTTAGTCAAATATTTTTATACTATATATACTAATTACTGGATGATATCTTTAATTGCCTTCTTATCCATGTTCAGCTTTGTGAATTCTGTCTTTACCCCACATTGACAATAAGCCTTTATTAAGAAAGAGTGCCACTTTCTAATGATTTATACACATACAAGACAATTATTTATATCTCCCTAAGATCAACTTTTCTTAAATTAAAAAATAGAATCACATTTGGGGTAGAATTGTGTTCTTCATGAAGTCAGGATAAGCTGCTTCTCCAGCTATGTCCGTAATTGAGTAGACAATCCAGTAGAAGCTTGATTGATCCTAAATGATCTGTTTGTTATAAAGATATAGGCATTTTTTACCAATATTTGGTGTGTCCTCTTTTGTGGCTGTGCAAATTGAATTTTTAGGACTTGTCCTTGTGTTTATTCAGGTATTATGAAATGAACAGATTGTTCATTTTTACCTACTGTTTTTCAGTTATTGGCTTTTCCTCAATTCTTTCTTTCTTTGCTGATCTGAGGATTTAAATCAATATCTACATATTACAGTGATTTGTGCTAGCTCCTTTAGTAGGCTGTAAGTCATTAGGAACTAAATATTTTAACATATGAATTTTTTAAGTAATTTATCATGAGTCTAGTTCTTCTTAGCTCTTCCTTCCTTACTGAAAATCATGCTGTAATATCTGAAGACCAAGTTTTAAATTCTGTGTAAGGTTTTTTCAGTTGAATCTGATAAGCCTCATTGGTAGTTATTACTAGCATCCTTGCGTGACTCTAGAAATTTTGTTTGATCTAAGTTCATTATTATATGGAAAACATTTATGTAATTTTCTTCTTATACAATGATAGTAGGTTTTAAACTTCATTTAAATTGATTTAATATGTTTATCTCTCAATTACAGGTTGTTAAACTGAAGCAAATAGAGCATACTTTGAATGAGAAAAGAATATTACAGGCAGTGAATTTTCCTTTTCTTGTTCGACTGGAGTATTCTTTTAAGGTAAATTTTATTAATATTCAAATAAAATATTTTTACCCTCATAATTTTCAAAATATAAAGCTATAATAGGATTCTAAACCAGATGTAAACCTGGAAAATGTTAAAAAAACAAGTAAATGTATTTAGATTTTATGTAATTAAATCCTATTGTATATATAAATTTAGGTAACATTTAAAAAGGTTTAGTTCTCCCTGGGGAATTGGCGAAAGGCAATGTATAATTATTTATGAGATGGTATTATAAAATCAAATATTTCAGTGTATCAGAATCCATAGTGATATTTTAATAAAGCAATTCTTACATTCCTGAAAATGAGTACACCTATATACCTTCTTTTCCTCCTGAAACTTTTCTGCCTAAATCTCACTATCTTCTTTCTGTTAGTAGTTTGTACTCTAGTTTTTTCATTTATATGAGTTAGAATAGACATTCACCCTCTCCTCAAGTGTCTCCTAAACTTGCAAAAGATCTATTCTATAAATTGTCAGCTTTTTAGTTCCTTCGACTGATAGTCGGCATTTCTCTGCGATATTCATAAGAAACGTTTTAGTCTTTTTTTGCTTTTTCCTCCTTTATTCTTTAAATCAAATAAAGACCTAATGAATTCTTGATGGTGTTAACAATCATTAATTTCTCTGACCTAAGGTACATAAAATGTAAATATTTTTAATAACTTTTTCAAATTGTTTTTTAACCTAGTTCTTCCTTTGCATATACTATAACATTAAGTTATTGTCACACTGTTTACTCATTTAAGAGTTAAATGTTCCCTGCAAGAGCAAGAATAACAAAAATCCCAGAGTAAATTGTAGCAAGAATATGGAGGATGGGGAAGAAGGGTGAGGAGGGAATGAGGGCCCCAGTGTAGAAAAAGTGAGAGCATTTTCTATTTATTCTCTGTTTCTGTTTGTTCTCAGTAATCTATCAGGAGGATTTTTAAATTTGCCTTTTTCTAATCGAACATGGCATTATCTTAAAATATTTTTTGAGAAATCTTAGTTTCATAATTTTGTTTTATTTATCCTTTATATTTGTTTATAGGATAATTCTAACTTATATATGGTTATGGAATATGTCCCTGGGGGTGAAATGTTTTCACATCTAAGAAGAATTGGAAGGTTCAGGTAACTGATACTTTATTCTCCTAAAATCTTGTGTTTATTTGTTTTAGACCAAATTTTTAAGTTATTATCAATGCTAAAAATTTATTTCATTTTATTTAGTAATGTTTTAGTATATGAAGAATTATGTGGAAACATTACTAAGAGGCTACATACTGAGTTTTAAAAATCAAATAAAAGCACTATGATAGCAGTGTAAATATTCTACCATTAGTAGGTATTATTTGAAATTCATGATTTGAAGAATTTCCAGAAATGCAAAAAATAATTGAATGTAAACATAACAGTATTTATTAAACAAATATTAATTACACAACTCTAGGGAAGAGGTATATGTAAGGATAAAGATAAAAAAGCAATATATAGAAAAGGTGATAATAGTATTATAGTGATGAGGTTATGAAAGTTAGTTTTGCACATATTTAATTCTCTGTAATTTTTTTTCTATGTTGAGGTTAAAATACGTACATAATTTTAAAAGAGTTTGTACCTCACAAGATTTTTTACTAATAAAGTCACACAGTTGTTAAAACAGACTACAGATTGTTATCTTTACCCATTTGTAATAGTTTGTAAGCTACTACTGTTCACTAATAATCACTAATGGAATGAAACTGAAACCAATATCAGGTACAACTTCATTCAGCACATTATATATTGGCGTAATTAACACGTAAGTATGAGTTCAAACAGGACTTATGATGGTAATTAGATTCACAAAAATATGATAGACTTGGATTATCATGACAGTTTATTCACTAGTGGCCAACATTAGAGCTGTTTTAGTTTCCTGAGGTCTAAGCCAGTATTCATTTATTGACATAATATATACAGGGCACCTAATATGTGTCAGGCACTATATTAGTGCAAAGTAACTTCTTTTTATCTTTAGTGATTTTTTTTCATCTCATATTGTCCTTTTATCCTACTACCTCTTGTCCAGGCAGGCCCAGAATCCTCCTATTGCCCTATAATAATTCAAAGTTTTACACCAAAGAACCACACCTACATCTGTCTTCAAAAAATAGAGCATTATGCTAAGTGAAATAAGCCAGGTGGCGAAAGACAAATACCACATGATCTCACCTGTGACAGGAACCTAATGAACAAAACAAACAAATGAGTGAAATAGAACCAGAGACATGGAAACAAGGAACAGACTGACAGGGACCAGAGGGGAGGGGGAAGAGATATGGGAGGAAAGAAGGGGAAGAGCCTAGTAAAGGAACAAGTACAAATGTCCCATGGACGACAGGGTGGGAATTGACTGTGGAGTGGGGAGGCAGGGCAGGGGAGAACAATGGGGGGAAATTGGGACAGCTGTAATAGAACAACAATAAAAAATGATTTTAAAAATATATTTTGTCCATACTCTTTAATTATGAACTTATTTGCAACTCCCATACTTTTATTTCTTTAATAGTTGACTTGGTACTAGGAGGAAAGCATACTGATTGACATAATTCATACTGAGGCACTATCTTTTCTAACCGTTCACACACACTACACATGGGGTTGGGCAAAAGTAGGTTACAGTTGTGAACATGCAAAACACAGAGTTTATTCCTATTATTTATTAATTATTGTATTATTTTCCTTATGAACAACTGTAAACCTACTTTTGCCCAGTCCTGTATACACTTGAAAGGTTGCTAACTCCCATCTTAGAAATTCTGAGGCAACAAGACTACTGAGTTATTGTTGAATATAGCTCTAACCAGAATCAGTGGAATCGTTATGATTCTCCATTACATAGCATCTGTCTAGACTTCAAGCTACTTTACATTAAATTTTCCCATAGAATATTTTGTCACCTTTCAACAATTCAATTGTAGACCTATGTACTGTGTTTCCCCAAACACTGGTGTATGGAAATAAATATAGAATGCTGAATGTAGCTTATATTTTTATGATAAATTTATATTTACTTATAAGATGGTAAGTGCATCTTATACTTACAGAGAAAATAGTAGAGACATTCGCAGACAAAATGTTTCAAAGTTTAGGAATGACTGGCCGAGGCAACTCTTCTGGTCTCCCTGCACAGTGTCCCCCTGCCTTGTCATTGTTTATAGGATGCAGATTGTTACAGTGTTGAGGTGGAGCTGAAACTGGAAGGGTATTATAAAATATTGCTCCCAAGTGTATTTTTCTTTTTCACATTTATTCATTCAACAAATATTTACTGAGCACCTGATGTGTATCAGTCTGGGGCCTAGGAAATACAGTAGCAAGCGAAATGAGCAGCATAGATAATCTTGGTTTGGAATCTCTGTTTCTGGTCCCACTAGATCAAATTCATGCCAGCCATCTTGAGGGAAATCCTGTTCATAGTTAAGGCTGTTCATTGATGACACAAATCTGAAAGTCATTGCAATTTGTCAGGCAGATTAGCAGAATTTGGTGTGTGCCCTAGAAGATGAAATATAAACTCAAACTAAAATGTCAGTACACCCTCAGAATAATTCTCAGAATGTGGCATCAAGATCACACTGACCTAATCTGTGCTTGTAAGGACTGTGCACATTTACACAAATACACAGCTTATTCCTGTGCTTGCATGTCTGTGTAAACATGCACAGTAGAATGTTTGGGAATTCAGACACCAGGATCGCATCTATGGCTTCTGGATGGGGTTAAGAATGTCTTGTTCTTCGTTACTGTTTTATGAATTTTTTTCTATAATGAGCATATATCATTTTTGTAATAGGAACAGCCTAGGTAAATGGCATTAATCCACAGATTACAGTTAAAGATCTTTTTAACTGTTGCAGTTAAAGATCTTTTTATATAATAAAATTCTGTAAGCACTTGAAATTTATGAGAGGTGTAAATGGAACGTATCAACAGTAGCAATGGTCTAATCGGCACATTTGCTTTTCAGTCATCCTCAAGGTCAGACAATTATTAACACATCAGTACCTTCTGCTATGGCCAATAATAATTTAAAATATGATGACAATTGGACCAATGTATGCTGCTCACTGAGTCTATCAAAGCATCATCTGAAGATAATTTAGAGATTTAAAATGTTAGAAAACTAACAAGATTTGTTACATATGTTTAAAAGAGAAAATATTTTTACTTCCAAAATACTTCAACCCCCTATTAATTTTTTTGTATAACCTACTAATTACTATGTGTTAACCCATTTTACAGAAATCCAATGTTTTGTCTCTTTGTAGCGAACCCCATGCACGGTTCTATGCAGCTCAGATAGTGCTAACATTCGAGTATCTCCATTCACTAGACCTCATCTACAGAGATCTGAAACCTGAGAATCTCCTAATTGACCACCAAGGTTATATCCAGGTATGAACTGAACATACTGTACTTGAGAAAGTACTAGGTAAAAAGTTACATGTATTTGACAACTACCAATATTAGAATTTTGTCTTTGAGGAGAAAATTACCTATCCCTAATAACTTCAACACAGTTTATAGGTCCACTGCTATTACAAAGAACAAAAAATCCCATGAAGGATAGTCCTTGTTTATGTCTCCTGTAATCTGTACTTGTGAACTGACCACAGGCTCTCGCATAAAGAATTAGTAATAGCTGAATTTGTGAGCACTCATTTAGTGCCACGCGCTATTCCAAGTGTTTTTATATGTATCATCTCTTTTAATCCTGACAACATCATGAAGGGTAAATACTGTTGTTATCTTCATTTGAAGGCTGATGAAACTAGGCACAGCAGGATCACACAGGTGGTGTCAGGGCCTAGTTAAGGGACATGTATAAAGGACCCAGGGACAATGGACAACAGGATGGGGATGGACTGGGGGGTGGGTGGGGCAGGGGAGAGCAATGGGGGAAAAATTGGGACAACGGTAATTGAACAACAATAAAATAAAGGAAAACAAAAAGGAATTGAATCCAGACAATCTGTCCCTGGAGTCCACACTTTTTAACATTACAACAGAGCTGCCAAAGGGTCCCTGCCTACCAATACTGGATTGGAGGCGGTGTTTTCATTCCACTTCCGCTGTTAATAGAGTGGGGGGTCCCTTTGGACAGTTACCAGATTTTCCCAATGACGGTTTCACCCTTCCGATAATATAATTAATGGCAGAGCACAATACTGGATTTAAGGGATACTTCTAGTGCTCCTTCATTTTTATGAAGACCATTTCTGTGGTTCATTTGTTTCTTTGTGTGAGTCAGGGAAAGGTTATTTAGCATGGGTGGTTCAACTACATTCACTAAACAGTGGCCCTCAGGGATTAGCCTCAATTCCATTGAATGAATTTGTTTTTTTTTCCTGGTTTTAATTTTAACTTTGATTTTAAATGTTCAACTTCAATACAGTAAATGCATTTCTTGTGAAATAATAACATTCACAGTTTTTCTTTTATAGGTCACAGACTTTGGGTTTGCCAAAAGAGTAAAAGGCAGGACCTGGACATTATGTGGCACTCCAGAATATTTGGCTCCAGAAATAATCCTCAGCAAGGTATGTTCACACTGTCGTTATGTAAGAAGTAGAAGAAATACAAGGCATGCATCCATGTGGACTTAAGAGATAACATGGTGACAGAATAAACACCAAGACTTATAAAGTGTATATATTTTGTAAAAGTAATAGATGTTCACTATACAAAATGTGGAAAATACAGGAAATATAGAAGCAATTAAAAACCTATAATCTCACAGTCTATTTTAAAAAAACACTAATATATTTTATATGTATATTATCATAGTTGAGATATAGTGAATGTACAATTTTTTATTCAGCTTTTTTCACTTGAATGATATGAAGCATGCAAACATCATTTAATGGCTTATTTGCAAATATAACCACAAAGTATTTTCACCATTCTTCTATTGTTGAATATTCTGGTTGTTTCCTTTTTGACTTTTTCCTGTTATTAATAGCTATGATAAATAGCTTATGCATCTTTGTGCATAAGCTTTTTCTTCATTTCAAGTTTTTTTTAGGACAAAGTCTTAAAAGTGAAATTAGTGAGTCAAAGAATATGAACATTCTTAAGGCTCTCCATATATGTTGCCAAAGTGCTTTTCAAAAAGATAGTAACATTTTGTACTCCTACCAGCAGTACATGAGAGTGCCTATTTTACCATACTCTCTCCAGCATTGGGTATTCTTGTTTTTTAAATCATTACAAATTTAATAGGCAATAAATGATATTAAGTCTCATATATTCATTAGATTTTTTAAATACAGCCATTTGGTATTTCTTTGTATGTGTATGAATTGTCCTTTGCCCATTTATTGTAAGTTAGGTTTTCTTATTGATTTGTGTTCATTCTGTATACTTAGTGTATTAAAAGCATCTGGCACATTTGTTGTGAACATTAGCATACAATCTAAAACATAGAAACGAAAGTTTAGTAATAATGATCTGGTTCAACATTATATGCTTTCATTATAATGAAAATATTGTAATGAATGACAGCATTAGTGAGTTAAAAGAGTTGAGCAAAATTGATGCCCATTTCCATTAACAAAACAGTGCTATTCCTATTATACTAGTCTTTCCCTTTAAAAAAATACAAGAGCAGAACAAAAAGGAAAAGAGAATCTCTGCATTGTAGTGTCATATTTTAGCTAATAATTTAAAAACTAAATAATTTGCAAAGCCAAAACTTTAAGAAAAGATTGAAATGTGGGAAGTAGTAAAGGTAGGACAACTTTGACCAAAGATCTGGCAAGAAGTCAGCTCATTCCTCTCCATAATGGAGTTATTTTTTATAATCTTTTGTGCCAATTGACACTGATCATGGTTGATAACAAACTTCATGTAAACATATTAATATTTTATTTTATTTTATAAATACTTCTACATCTTAGTTTCAATAAACAACCCAATTGAAAACACCCTTATGGTAATTTCAGGGGAAAAGGGGAAGAGTTTACAGGAACGAGTATAAAGGACACATGGATAAAAACTAGGGGCAGGTGGAAATGGGAGGGAGGAGGGGAGGGTTGGGTGGGTTAAAAATTGTACTGCAACAACAATTAAAATTTTTAAAAGATTTAAAAAAAGAAAACACCCTTAGATTGTACTTTTGGGTCCCAGGCCCTCTCAGTGAGTGTGCTGCTGCAGCAAGCACACTCATGCACATTCCACACCCGTATTTCCTTCCATTTGATGTCGTCCTCACAAAACCTCATGAATTGTCTTTTCTGTGTGCCTTCTAGAGATGAGAAGCAGAGCAATAGATAGCTATAGTAGAATGCACTTAAATATTTATATTTATAAGGTTCCAAATTAAGCATTTAGCTTTCATGAGATCCTGTGAAGTAGATGGGATTATCTTTAGTATATTTGCCATCCTGCAATCCAACAGTAAAGCGTATTTTGAAGTCAACTCCACTATTTATTGTGAAGTTCAATATCTACTATTTTGTTTTAAAAGTTTTGACATTCCTAAGCATTCTCCAGAAAACCTGGTTCATAACACCATAAACCTGAAATGGGCTTTAAGAGGTAATTTGGTCCTTCTCCCTATTGTTGAGCAGCAACTAAATTATCCCAAGTTTAAGGGGAAAGGTCAAGTCAAGGAACATGTATAAAGGACCCATGGACAAAGACAACAGGGGTTGAGGGGGGATTGAATGTGGGTTGTGGGGGATAGATAGGGCAGGGGAAAGTAATGGGGGGGATGGGGACAACTATAAATGAGCAACAATAAAATAAAGTAAATAAAATAAGGAATATTTTATTGTCCATAATATTCTTAATGATTTTCTAAAGGAGATTTAATAATATTTTCTGATATTCAATTTCAATATCGGGAAAGTCTCCCCTAATTTAATTTAAACCTGACCTGGTACATTTTATATCGGGTCATTGTTTCATTCTGTCCCGAATAACTCTAACTGCTTTTAAAAAAGATTGCCCTAACTAATATGGTTCAGTTGGTTGGGCGTAGTCCTGCAAAGCAAAACATTGCTAGTTTCATTCTCAGTCAGGGCACATGCCTGGGTTGTGGGTTCGATCCCTAGTCAGGGTGCATGCAAGAGCTGGTCAAAATTTCTCGTTCACATCAATGTTTCCCACCTCTTCTTTCTCCCTTCCTTCTCTTCTCTCTAAAAATGAATAAATAAAATATTTTTTAAAAAGAAGCATTTAAAAATAAAATAAACAATAAAAATTTCCTAGGCTTGAAGGTCCTTTTGAAGTCATATATGACTTCACTCTCTGCTGAGGGAATTACTAATTGATGTTGGGTATGGTTTCTCTTAGGGCTACAATAAGGCAGTGGATTGGTGGGCATTGGGAGTGTTAATCTATGAAATGGCAGCTGGCTACCCCCCGTTCTTTGCAGACCAACCAATTCAGATTTATGAAAAGATTGTTTCAGGAAAGGTAAGTAATACATTTTATTATTCCTCTACTATTCATTATTTCTATACAGGAATTTTAAGCTTTATAGATTGAAGCCATTTGATATTATATTATCCTAAATTCGGAAAAATATGGAAATATCCAGAGTTGCTGTCCTTGTAACAGACATTCACTAAAGATAACAGCATAAATGTTACATTATCAAAGTTTCTTAAGAAAAAAGAGACAGTTTTATAAACAAATTAGCAAAATAATAAAACCTTTTCCATTTTTAGTACTTTTATCACTTGCAAAACATAGCATTATAACCCATAGTTTGCTTCAAATAAGTAAAAATTGTTAGTCATTTCATGTAGATATCTCATTGGAGAGATGTTTTAGGGGCTTTTTTTTTATGTGCTCTTGCTTTTTTCAGGAGAGGCTTTTTATTTGGATTATGTTAGACACCACAAAGTTGAAAGTAAATATAAAATATTTTTAAGATAGAAATTCATAGGAATTATGTAAATAATTATTCCTGTTCATTGTGATAATTGCCATTTACTTTTAGCAAGTATGGAAATAACATTAATTTTTCTTGACCATGTGTCAAGTAAATGCTGCGCCACAGTATTTTACATTTTGTGATTACTCCATAAACCTTCCTTCTTTTACATTTATAATCCCTAGTTTTGTTTCCAGTAGTATTTGTTTAGAGTTAGTCATTTGCTCTTTGCCTTGGCCCAGACCTCAGGTCTTTTAAAAAAAATACTACAGTCAATTTTAATAGAGATGAGACTGTTTCTTCCTGCCATACAGTAAGAAAGGAGTAGGCTTTTTAGAATTCCCAGGAGGATGCCTTCTACATTTAAGGTAAAGTTTATGGGAAAGTTTTCTTATTTTCCCTTTTTGCTATTCTTACATGCAGTGTATTCTGTTTCTTTGTGGGTTTCTGTTTTGTTTTGTTTAGATTATTTAGCCCCATTTAGAATATGACCAGGAAATAGAGCGATAATTTTGACATGGATTACCTTGAGATGTGATGTAGTTGACTTTTTTGCATTCTACCTTTGAATGCAGAAATTAGCCTAATAGACCTAAAGAATTTGGAGGAGATAGAGGGGAAAGTCTCGATTTCTTTGTATCGCAGCCAGGTTTACACACTACGTTTAGTGTGAAAGCTGATAGTCAGGACCAATGAACTTAAAATTTACAGTCTTAAAAGTTACAATGTTAAGAAGATAACCTAAAAGCCAATAATCTAGTAATTTATCTTTTTTACCAGGACCCAAATTTAAATCGCGGACACTGCATAGCTTGGCTGTGAGAATAAGACTCATGAAATGAGTCTGACCGCAGACCCCAGGTCTTCACGCTCTGTGTTCCGTGTCTCATGGTGCATGTACCATCTGCTGGGGTCAGAGATTGTCCGTTATATTTCAGTGTATTTTATGAGAGAAGTTTTATGAAAAATAAACCTATTGCAGATAAGGAAACTAAAGCTAGCCATTGAAAAATTTACAGAAAGGCACAATGATGCATTTTAAGTAGTTAAGTACCAGTGCTATATCCTTGTTACTTTTGTAGCTCTCTAGGCTTCAGGTTTCTTATATTTGAAATTGTTTTCACTAAGCAGAATATTGAAGTAACAGTAAAAGAATATTTCAATGGAACAAAAGAAAACATCAAAAAATATTAGACAAGGAAGTGATTTATTTTTTAAGAATTTGAGAAGTGATTATGTAAACTCTCAAGACAGAATGATGAGAGAACTAAAATATACTTAAATCACTGATGGGAAGAAGTACATTTTACCAATACAAAGACTAAGAATGCAGAAATAGTAATAATTCCAAATAATTTAATCGTTGGTAATTACAAAGTTCCTGAATCTTCATTGCTTTTATTTATGCTTTGATTCCTATAAAAGGATGATGTCACAAGTAAATTTTATTACTTTGAAAAATTACTTTAGTAAAAATGAATATATATTCATCTGTATGAATTGGCCTCAGTTTCCCAATCATTCTATATTGCATAAAATTTTTCAGCTGTTTATGAATATGTTTTTATTTCATATCAGCTTTAACATTTAAGATCCAATATTATCTTAAAATTTAAATCAGCATATATTCTAGAATCTTAACAGGTTAAAATTGGTCACCTTATAAGAGTAGCAATATAATATCATATCACAGTATTTGATTTTTTTTAATTTATTTTGAAATATGATAGGGTGTTTTGCTTTTAATTAAAGGTGCCAGATTGCCTCTCCTCATATTGCGCATAGAGTTATTTACATTCCTTGTTCCTTTCCTCAAAGTAGAACTCATAAAATCAGAATATCACCATTACATGATCTCTAGGTTCTACATTACATAAATATAAAATCATATTCACCATTTCCCAATATAACCATCTGTTTCAGTACTCAGATCCATACTTGAACATCTCTCTCTCCACATTACAAAAATGTCCCTCTGCTTAGTAGCTAAAATCCAAATAGGAGACTAACTAGTTTTTAATATTTTTAAATTGTTCAAGTTATTAAAAATTCCATTATGGCTTTTTATTTATGAATCCTATTTGCATTTACATTTTTAATGGTTTTAATGATACAATATATCATGTAAAATATACTTCTCATTTAGAATTTTTCTAATTTTTAAAGCATATGCAGCAAAAATAAGCATATGCTTATTTTATGCAGCAACATTTTATGTTGATTATATCTTCTATTCTGAAACCATGTTATAAAGATTATAGGTATCTGTGACTTATCCAAGTTAAAATAAAATGTATTTAATGAAGTGATTAATTCACTAAAATACATATATTTGAGCATTAGATTGTTAATTACTTTCTCTATTACAGTATTGTAACTCAAACTGGTATTTTTAAATATACAGAAAAATAAATGATCAATCAGCTTGTTAGATTCTCTCCTACACATATTTTGCCTTTAAAAAACAAAGGAGGAGGTATTTAAATGTCAAATTATTCATGTAATATTAAGATTCAGGTTTAAAAATGCAGTTAATAGAAAAGTTTTATAATTCCCAAATTAACTATGCCTCATCCTAACAATGACTGTGCTTAGTTTCTGTAGTATTTAAATTTCATACCTCAGTGCCATGTACTTTGTGACAAGAATCAGTTCTGGTTTCCACAGCAACTCTATCTGGCTGAATTACTCTTGGAAATATGAAAGTCAATATTGTGTTCAAAAATGATACTTGCGAATAAGGCAGTCAAGTAACAGCTGTTACGGAAACCACAACTTTAGAGCCCTTGACTTATGTAATTTATTAAAATTGTTAGCTTCCTTGTATATAAAGTAAATATTATTCCACTTGTAATGAGCATCAGAAATGTACAAGGAAACAGGACACAAAATACAAAGTTTTAAACATCTGTGTACATAGGATAATCAAAGAGTTTTGGTTTATTTTTTCTTGAAAGGAAATTCACATTCACATGAAAGGTAATTAATTGATCAGCAGCCACGTGGCTATTCCTTGTGTGTGCAGGGTCTCTAACACCACTCCCAGGTTAGGAGATACACTAGGTGAACTGGGAGAACTTAGCATACAGTGACAACCAAGGAATGGATAGCTTACATTGTAACACACACCTGCATTGTAAGGTTCCTTACAAGGAAAAGGTACAAAGCAAAGTCAGCAAAGGGGAAAGGCACAGAGGGCTAAGTCCAGATGAAACCTGGCACAGACTTTCAAGAGTCCTCTCCCAATGTTAAAGCGTCTTTAAGAAGAAAAAAAAGATGAATAACATGAATAATAAAATGGCAGTGTATACATATCTGTCAATAATTACCTAAAATGCAAATAAATTAACTGCTGCAATCAAAAGATACACAGTGGCTGAACAGATAACAAAACAAGACCCTTAGATATGCTGTCTGCAAGAGACTCCCTTCAGATGGAAAGACACACACCAATTGAAAAGTAAAGGGATAGAAAAAGATATTTTATGAAAATTGAAACAAACAAGTTAACAAAAAGCTGGGGTAACAATACTCATACAAAATAGACTTTAAAACAAAGGCTATAACAAGAGACAAAGTACCCAGCAAATCCACTTCTGGGTATTTATCCAAAGAAACCCAAAACACCAAGCCAAAAAAAGGCATATATGTCTATTAATATAGGTTCATTGCAGTGTTATTTATAATAGCCAAGATATGGAAGCTACCTAAGTGACCATCAGTAGATGAGCGGACAAAGAAATGGGACATATGTACAGTGGAATATGACTCAGCATTAAAAAGAATGAAATCTCACTGTCTGCAACAACATGGGTGGATCCAGAGGGTATTGTGCTGAGTAAAATAAGTCAGACAGAGAAATATATATGCCACATGATTCCATTTACATGTGAGATCTAAAAAAGAAGATAAATGAATAAGCAGAACGGAAACAGACTCATAGATACAGAGAACATTCTGAAGGCTGCCAGAAGGGAGAGGGGTTGGGTAATGGGCGAAAAGGTGAAAGGATGAAGATGTGGAAGTTGGGCCCTGGCTGGTGTGGCTCCATGGATGGGGTCTGGTGTGTGAACCAAAGGGTCAGGTCTCCGGTTGGGGCTTGTGGGATGCAACTGGTTGATGTTTCTCTTCCTCTCTTTTTCCCTCCCTTCCTCTCTCTAAAAATAAGGAAAATCTTTTTACAAAAATGCACAGTGGTTGTTACAGAACGGTCATGGTGATATAAAGTACGTAGGGAAAGCTGTCAATAACATTGTTATAACTTGTGTGTGTGGTGTCAGATGGGTACTAGGTTTATTGGGTGATCACTTTGTAAGTCCTGTAAATGTCTAATGAGGTTGAACACCTGAAACTAATATATTGTGCATCACCTATAATTGAAAATTAAAAAATTATTTTTAAAAAAACTCTGAAGTAAAAAGAAAAATGAGTTCTCTTCCAACAGAGTCACGAGGGATGCACTTAATGTCCCCAGGAACAAACTGTGACACCACTGGTGAAGTGTTGTCTACCACGGACCCTCACTGGAGACGCAGTGCCCAAGGGTTTTATTGGACTCACACACACACCGTCTCCTAACACACACCAAAAAGCCAGACTCTCGGAGCAAAAGCAGATGTCCAGGATAAACCATGTGTACAAACAGCCTAGGGTCAGTGGGGCACTCATATCACTTCAAAAAAGTTTCATATCAGTGTAAGAACTGTTCCATTCCAATTCCTGGGTACCTGCCAAGGGCCAAACTTGCAAGCAGACCTTTCATAGCACTTACAGGCTTGCACAAGTTCTGTATCCCAAACAGCGTACATGTATGTGGATATACTACTCCACTTTTTCTATGATGCCATTGTTATGCTTTTTGGGAAATTAAAATGCCGTTTTCTAGTTAACTGTGGCTATAGTTAAACAGACTTAGACTACTCACGAGTCATTTTCATAAAATGTGAAAGCCTTTTTGTCTAATTGCATAAAACCCAGGGCCATTATTTTAACACCTTTCTGTGATCATTTAAAATTCTTCTTAATACCTGCTTCGAGATAGCTCTTTACTGGTCCTATGGACAAATGCTTGCAGCTTGTTTGGGTGGGGTGGGTAATAGCCCTCTGCAACCATCCAGCTTTGCTATATCTACCACGCTTTCTGCATATGTAAGAAAACATCTCGGAGAGTCCACAGTTGTGGTACCGATATTGATAAGTATTTTTTAATTGTCCTTGATATTTGTTCATAGATAGGACCCAGGTTGATTAAAGTTTCCCCAGGTCCTATGAAGCAGTAGAAGCTTGGCACCATATTTATAGAAAGCCTAATGTATGAAAAGTTGTTATGTCTTTTGAAAAAAATAACTATTGTATATGCTAGATAAATTTTTACTGGGATTATAGATTTCTGAGAACTATACCTAATTTATGAGAGATAATTTCTTTAATTTTATTCCAACATACTTGTGGACAGAAGTTGACAGATTATTTTTGTCAGCTGTTGTGCAAACTCTTTTGAGTTATGTTGGCCCAGTGAAATTTATCCTGATGCATAGGAGATAATGTACTAGCTAAACAATCTCACCCCGCCCCTTCCCCTCTGACTGCTGAAGAACAGCAGTAAAAACTTCCCCTTCTTCAATCAAAGGTCAACTTTCTAATTTCTGTAATTAAGCTGCATATAGGCAAATTTTATTTTGGTCTTATTTCTAAAAGAAAAAATAAATTCAGATAACTGATTAGTGACTTTAAATCACTCACTGCGGATACAATAACAACATGAACTGATTGGCCTTTGGAGGTAACTTCCTCTTAAATTTTTAGGAAATGATAGTCATTACTAAAGCCAAAATGTACAAGACTTTAAAATGGGTGCTGAAAACAGAACAAATATTTTGTTAAGTTGGCTTGATTCAGAGTTTCGTAGTTGGTTTAACATGTTACATAATGTAATTTGACAGCTGTTTAAGTCATCAGTCATATTCACCATGTTGTCCTTACAAAGCAGGGTCATAGTTGTCCATTTTCTCCCTCACTGAATCAAACTTTAAGCACATGCACAAAGAAGAAAGTGTTTTTCTATACAGTACTAGGTGAAGCATGACATAAGGAAGGAGAGCCTTCCGGCCCTCTCCAGGTGCTTCTTCCAGCACAAACCGCCCTTGGGCTGTGGGGAAGCACAGTGATAGATATTGCCGTCTTCCACATTCCCTCTGATTCAAAAATTCAGCTTCAGATTGTTACGTGTTGCTCTAATGGAAAGGCTGAAAAAAATGAAAAATGTATTGAATTAGTGCCTGCAAGATATTAGGCATGATGAAAAGTTATCTAGTTTCATTTCATAAAAGTTATCTAGTTTCTTTTCATACCTGCCAGATGAAACATACTCTCCTCGTCTTACAGATGCATTCACTGAGACTCAGAAGGCAAAAGGCTTTTTTTCTCCAAAGCACACAGCACGTGTGTAACTGGAGCTGTGGTTGGAGGCCAGGCCGTCTTTCTACAGAAGCTTAAAGAAATAGCTTGGCAGAATTTTTGACATGACAAGAGTGTTCAGTTTTATTTAGCTTAGCTCACTCATCCTATGTGTAGGTAAATCAAGACTCAAAATTGCCCAAAGACTAAAGGAACTTTGTGGCAAAGCAAGAAATAGAATTGAGTGCAGCAGTTCACTTGTTACTCCTTCACTTGGCTCTTCACAACCTTAGTTTTATTCTTGCATTACTGATTGTACCTCCTCACTCTCCTTGGCTTGGCCCGCTTCTCTTCTTTCTCTGCACTTTCTTCCCTGGTGGTCTCATCTGGTTTCATGACTTGTAATGCCGGCTGACAATTTCTAAGTTCATTTTCTTAGCCCATACCTGACTCATAAGGTACAGACTCGTGTATTCAGCTTCCTACCTGAGCTCTCCACTCTGATGTCTAATAAATATCTCAAATTCAACATAAGACTGGCAGATTTTTGTTTTCCGTAGCAAATGCATTCCTCCCACCAGCTTTCCCATTTTAGTTGATGATAACCCCATCCCTTGGGTTACTCAGGCCAAATACCCTGAAGTCCTCACTGCTACACAGGAAAACCATTTTGGCTCTATCTTTAGAAGATGTGCAGAATTCAACCACTTCCTACTCCCTCCACTGGTACCACTGTCTTTGGAGTCACTAGAGTAGGTCTTTAAAATGTTAAATCAGATCCTGCTACTCCTGTAGAACCTTGCAGTGGTTCTCCATTCTCTTCAGAGTACAAAATAAAGACCTTACAATGCAAGGTTTTCTGAGGAGTGCTGGGGGGACAGTTGTTAAAGTATCACTCTTATCACCAAGTTATCATCTGTCATCCTCACTAGGACATACACCCTGTGAAGACAGGAATCTTTGTCTTATTTTGTGTACCACTACATACAAAGCACATCAGTGCCTGGTACACTGAAGATGCTCATTCAGGATTTGTCAGATTTGAATATATGTATTCATTACGTATTTCTTGAGCTCATAAAATATGCCATGCCCCTGCTGAATACGGCAGATCACTGTGGTCTGTCTGCCTTCACGAAGCTTTCATGAGCAGTGCCCATGGTCAGGGATACTGATTCATTTGGTCTTATGTGTGTTACAAACATCTGTATTTTCTAAATTATCATAGACAGTTTTGATATCCACCATGTGTTTTATTTGTCCATACCTCACTGTAGAAATAGATTTATTCTCAAGAATATACCATGAGGAGACTCAGAAGTAACTTGGTGTCTAAAGGCTGGGCGGGGGGGGGGGCCCTAAATAGGAAATATTAAGGAAAAAGGATCAAATAAACACTCCAGGAAGTGTGTACTGCACAAACACCTCTTTCATGTTAAATAATTCTAGTTTCTAATCATCTTATCTCTTAGATTTAATGGTTGAATGGGTCTGGACTGTCTCTTGTCCACATCTGGCTCTTTACAGCTACCTGCATATTATTTGCCCTAGCGTGAACTGGCAGAAAAATGCAAGCATTAGATTTAAGTTATTTTCCCAACAATGAAACTGACTGAGTTGATAGCTTCACTGGCTTTCAGGTTCCTTATCTTTAAAATGAAGGTTTAGACTAAATTAAACTAAGCTTTCTCTAGCTTCCATATTCCACAATTTTGGTTTCAGTTTCTGCAGAAGTTATAATTGATAATGGTGACAGAAATAATACCATCTTTGATACAGTTTTGAAGGAAAAATCAGTCATTCTTTCCCTTATAAAAATCTTTGGTGTTCCCAGATTAATATACAGGGTGTGGCCAATGTAGGTTTACAGTTGTGAGTACAAAAAACCAGTTTATCCTTGTAGTATTATTTATTAATTATTATATTTTCCATACAAACTGTAAACCTACTTTTGTCCCACCCTGTACTAAAAATACAGGTCTTGCAATTAAAACATAATTGTAAGCTGTTTTCTGTTTTGCTTTTTGGTTTGGAGTTTGGGTTTTTGTTTTTTTTTTCCTAATTTCAGTTTGATGAATCAGCATGGCTCTACAGAAAGTTCAGTCAACAAAGGAACTGGGTTTCTGATTACATTTCAGAACAATCATGGGAAAAGGTCTTTCACAATGATTCTCATTATTTCTCCCTTAGTATACTTTAAGGCTATGACAGATTCCCTTTATTAACATGGATTACTATGAGAGTAGGCTACCTATCCAAATCACTGGGGAAGAAGAGGGTGTGATGTGGAGGTGAGGAGGATGTGACTACAATTTGAAAAGGTCCCTAAATGATTCTGCTGTCTACCATCACCTTCCCCCAGTACCCCTCCCCATCTGAGAGTCACTGTTCTGAAGATTAAACAGATACACATTAACTAATTCACGACCATCAGTTTATCTGCATTCCAAAGGAACACCTTTATTTAGGTGTGTATATTCTTCATGCATTGCAGTGCACATTACCTGAATTCAGAAGATAGTTTATATGCAGTTCATTACTGTCCATCATTCTGAACACCATGAAGGAGAGAATAACTAACACATTGCATTGAGCAATTCATGAGAACTATTCTAAACAAAGAGAGATCTACTTCAAATAAGTTATTTCTTTGGAATTTAACAAAGAATATAACCACTGTCTAGAGATAAATTGTGTTATTTTTCTTTTTTTTTTTTAAATATTTTATTTATTTATTTTTAGAGAGGGAAGGGAGGGAGAGAGAGAAAGAGAGAGAAACATCAATGTGCGGTTGCTGGGGGCTATGGCCTGCAACCCAGGAATGTAATGTACCCTGGCTGGGAATCGAACCTGGGACACTTCAGTTCCTAGCCCGCGCTCAATCCACTGAGCTACGCCAGCCAGGGCTAAATTGTGTTATTTTTCAAGTAGACAGTGAATACCCCATACACTCTAGTTTTTATTCGAACTAGGATAAATGAAGAAATGTATAGCAAATATTTTTAAGATTAAAATGTCAGCCTCTTATAAAGTACCTGACAATAACTATTGTCAGGTTATTGAATCTTGGAAATAGTATAGACTAATTAAAAGTTTACCTGCCGGACTCAGAGTACCTGGTGTGAAATTACAGGTTTACCAATTATTAGCTCTCTAGTATTGGGCAAATTACTTGTAATCACCTTTAAAATGGGAGTAATAACAGTACTTAACTCAGTGTTATGTTTTGGATTTTATGAGCCAGTGAATATAAACTGTTTAACACATGCCTAACTTCTAATAAGCCATTGTGTCCTTTGGGAACAAAAAACCTCTTATAGTCTGTGATAATACAGGCTTTTCAAAAATGAAGCTTTCAGTTGCTAATTTATATGAATTGACACCCAAATCCTGGGCATATACTAACTATTTAACCTTCAAATAGTCTTTGGTAGCTTGCTGCACAAATACTTCTTAGTTTTCCTCTGGTATGGTAATTTTAGTTTATTATTTACGTTAAATTTTTTACCTATCACTAGCAGAAAGACAAAATTTCTGCCTGAAGAAGTAAATAGAGTTGCAACTAGTGCTTCTCAAGCTTTCATGTACGTACATGTGAATCACTTGGAGATAGAAACTCAGATTTTCAGGCCCAAAGCCCTGTCACCTAAAGTAAGTCCCAGGAATCTTCATTTTTATCCTCTATTCTCCCAATTGATTTTATTTTTATTTATTTTTTTAAGATTTTATTTATTTTTAGAGCAAGGGGGAGGGAGGGAGAAAGAGAGAGAGAGAGAGAAACATTAGTATGTGGTTGCCTTTCACATGCCCCCACTGGGGACCGGGCCTGCAACCCAGGCATGTGCCTTGACTGGTAATTGAACTGGCGACCCTTTGGTTTGCAGCCTGCGCTCAATCCACTAAGCTACACAAGCCAAGGCTCCCAGTTGATTTTAATGGAAGTGGGTCCTAGGACCACACTTTGAGAAACATGTATCTGCAGAGTAGCATGAGAGTAGCAGTCAGAAGACTATGGTTATGACTCTAGCATTGCCATAGAATCTAGCTTTACATGCTCTTGACTTCTACTTTGAGAACATGAGAATATACAAGTATGTTGGGCTTTTTGAAAATCAGAGTTCTATATGTTTGAAGACAGTATAATAAAGAGCAAACTTTATGAGGCTAGGAATCATAAGACTTGGTATCTAATCCCAGCTCTGCCACTTTTATAGTCTAATGATTTGGTAAGCTATATAATGTCTCTGAATCTTAGTTTCTCCATCTTTAGAGTTAATACAAAATCCACTGACTATGTCATGTCTACCTAGGATATAAGCTCCATGAAGTCAGAGGCTTTGTTTTTGCTCACTGTTGTATGTCCAGCAGCTAGAACAGTGCCTGGTACATAGTAGATACTAAGTAAGTAATTGTAGAATTGATGAACTGCATTATTTGAAATGATCTAATGAATTCTGGGAATAAAAACACAAAAATGGCACAGTTCCCTACCTCCAGAAGCTCATAGTCTAGGGAAACAGACATGCACGAATGTCACAGCATAGTTAAATGAATGAATGCATTGTGGAAATCAGCCAAGGTGTCGTAATGCGTCACTTTGCAAGTTACACAATGATGGTGGTACTTGTAGGGAACCAACATAAAAGTGTGAGGAGTTCAGAAATGGATCTGTTAACCCTTTGAAGAATTATCTACAGAGGCCTGTGGCCAGTTCGAAGTCAATGCAATGATAGTCCAGAGAATAGTGTTTGTGTTTAGTGGGGGTGGAAATATGAAATAGGTCCAAGCAGTAAGTAATAGGAAAAGGGGATGAGAATAAAGGTGCATGTGAGCACACATGTACATACAAAGATATATGCACGTACATACCTTCATGTGTCATGGGGAAGAGGGCAACAAGTTGGAAAGGAGAGTGGAACAATGGTAGTACCCATTTTAACTTTTCAGTACCCATGTTAATAAAAAGGTGAGAACTGGGAATTATGTTGGAGTAGAGAATTAGAGGAGAAGAACCTATTAAAACAAAACAAAAAATAGCCCTAGGTCTTCTGTGCCTAATACTTTATTTTACTGATTGCTTAATACATAATAACATCTTCAGTTATTTTGGGAGGTTTTGTTTGTTTGGTTTTAAGGCTCAAGGCGAATCAATTAACTATAAAGTCTTCATAACTTAGGAAATAGAAAATGCTTTTAAACCAATCTAAATCATTTTTATACTTTTGCATAATAGAAAAATTATGCTTAAAAGTCACCAACAAATACATGAAAAATGGTTTCCAATGCTGTGAAAGGCGGTGTGGGTTTTACAATCATTTGTAGACTTCCCTTTTCAAAATGTGCATACTGATGTCTTTACATTCTGTGTTTTCTATTTAGATTACAAGTTTAAATTTGTATGTCTCTAAGACAGAAGTTTGTAATGTGGGACCCGAGGGGTCTCTCTTAAAGATGGGTGAACTTTCTGACATTGCCGGAAAAGTTTTGTATGTTACACACCTTTTTCTGGAGAGGGGCCTCTGTTCTTAAAGAGGGCTCCTGACCAAAACAAGGCCCTAAGAGAATAGTCTCATTCACCCAAATAATTCTCCTTAAGACTGCTGCAGGGACTGAAATGTGTAGTTAAGAGTATTTGAAGGTTATCACTACATATTTTTGTTAACATAATGACTTATCATCTTTAGAAAAAACAAACCTTTCTGAAATCAAAAGAGAAATGTCACGAGTCTTGGAATGTGTGGTTTATCACATGGTGTATTTGCACAGGTCCGATTCCCATCGCACTTCAGTTCAGATCTGAAGGACCTTCTCAGGAACTTGCTGCAGGTGGATCTGACGAAGCGGTTTGGAAATCTAAAGAATGGTGTGAGTGATATAAAAACTCACAAGTGGTTTGCCACAACCGATTGGATTGCTATTTACCAGAGGAAGGTGAGCCTTTCCCTTTTTAACTTGAGCTTTTTTAAAGTTGGCATTTATATTATATATAGTAGAAGTATTTTCAACTTAACAGTGGTTTTAATTTTTTTTTTACCTTTTTCATGAATCCTATTCAAGTCTTAAAGGAACTTTATATCACACAACTTAACAATGAGTTTTCTCCTTAATTAAAGGGAAAGCATATATTTTGTATTAGACAATATCCTAAGGGTTTGCATTTCCAAAATGATTTGAAGCCTCCTTAGAAAGGCTATATGTAAACAAATGTAGTCTGTAACCCAGAATTGGCACATAGCCAGATTTAATAACATTTAATTGCTAAATTCATCATTTATTATTCAGTTTTTATCAGTACCTTTGCAATAAATTGAGACATTTAATAAAAGGTTTTGCTTTGCTGAATTACCTTTATCTCTCCTTTTGCTTCTTGAATCAAGTTAAAGATAATTTGTATGAATAAAGTGTTTTTATCTTCAACATATTTAATTTTTTCCATTAAACCAAAACTTCTCATGCATCAGACTTGCCATATTTAATAATGCTTTGCAGTCACATGAGTGAATTTCCTTAGCAAAAAATGTAAATGCTCTAGTTAAGTATTAATAGCACAGTTTTTCTTATTTGTATCTCTTATAAAAGATTATGAAATCAAAGCACTACAAGAATTCTGAAGTGCAAGAAATAAAAAATATAGCAAGAACAAAACAATGTGAGTGTGGCACCACCTCTGTATCTCCTGAGGAGGGTTCAGAAAGCCTCCAGGCATTAAATTCACGAAACAGCCATTAGCATCCTTGTGTCAACTGGACGTGTTATGTCACTAAGAGCAAGGTTCTCGGCAATTTAAAGTAGATTTTAGATCTTACAAACACTTCAGATTTTCCTATTTTATTTATTTATTTACTTATTTATTTTTATTCCAAGGTATAGTTAGCATAAAATATTATATTCTTTTTCCCCCCTAGAACCAGTGAAGTACTTTATAATTTATTAAAAGCAACTCTCTGTTAAGTTCTCATTTTAATCTTTGAAGTAATCCTGCAGGACAGGTGCTACCATTCCCCCCATTTTACTGATAAAAAAAACGTCAGCCCAGAAAGGGTTAACTACTTTAAATATGATTGGATAGCTGCCAAACATCACCTGTATTGATCCCAGGTTCTTCGGATTTCTGATTGCAGGATCATGTGACTATTAAAGTGAAGCCCCAAACCACTGAACAATACATTTCTTCACAAGATTTTTACAGATTTTACATATCATCTGCTTAACTGCTATGCTTTCATCATATTGGCAGTAGGAAGACTGCCTCAAAGGCCGCAAAGAAAAACCATGAACCCTGCAGTTAGGTAGACATCAGTCCAAATCTTAAATTAACCGGCCATTAGCGGTGTGATCTTGAGCAAATGTTTACACTCTTGAAAGCATCCATTCTCTTATCCTGAAAATTTGGATTGAGGTAGAGAATGCAAAAGGAAAAGTAGTCTGGGGAGAAAGACTGGATGGATGAGTCCAGGCTCTATTTTTCTTTCTGGGTGAGGTATGTTTCATATAGTTATAATCAGGTAATTTGTTAAGAAAATGAATTTGAAACTCATAATCCCTCCATCCAGACAGCACCCCTGTGCTCTGTTTCACTGCGTGACCTCAGTAACCACCTCCGTTCCACTTCCTCCCGCACTTTCCCCTCACCTTCCCCTCACCTTCCGATTGTTAATATAACGATGCTGTTTGGGTGACTTATGTCATCTATATTTTCCTTTAGTGCTTTTGACCTATCTTTTTTGTCATTCTTTAATAATTAGCCAGTTATCCTCTCAGCATTTGTTGAATAATCCTTATATGACCCCATATTTGAACTTCCATGTTTACTAATAGAAAATCATTATATACTTCAGTCTGTTTCAGAACTTTTCTTTTTGTCTGTTTTTGTGCCATACACCAGGGGTCCCTAACCTCTGGGCCATGGAAAAGAATCATAATTCCATATTTTTCCAGCCTTTTTATTATGGCACTGTGCACACAACATAAAATTGATTGCTTTAACCATTTGCAAGTGTACAGGTCAGTAGTACTAAGTACACTCGTGTCATTGCACAGCCATCATCACCATCCATCTCCAGAGCCCTTCATCTCATGAAACTGAAACTGTACCCGTGAAACACGAGCTCCTCTGTTCTGTTAATCTTTCCAAACATGTATATGATATTTGGGACTCTTAATTGGGATCACAGTATATTCATTAGAAGAGAACCAAAATCTTGAGAGTTCTTTATACTGAACACATTATGTTTCTGCTTTTAGTCAAGTATTTTCTTTTATTTAGTAAAGTTTTAGAGACCCCCTTTCCCATTCAAGTCCAATTTCTTGCTTAAAGTTATTCCTTAAATTTGTATTGGCTGCTCTCCTGAATGGTTTCTTTCTCATTATGATAGAACAAAGGGGGTAAAAGACATTTCCATGTTTTCATTGTTACTGTCCCCTTACTAAGCTCTGTTACTGATTTCCGTAGCTTTTTCAGTGATTCCCTTGAACTCTATTGACAGATAATCACAGGGGGTGGAGGTATCATTTGATTCTTCTTTTTCAATATTTACATTTGTATTTCCATTTTGTTTTATTTTACATGCTAAAGTATAGAATAATATTTTAAGACAATAGTGATGTTGAGCTTCTTATTTTATTCTTCTTTGCACTATGAATCCTTTTCCTATTTTACCATCAAATACGAAGTTAGCTCTCTGTCTTGTATAAGTCTTCCTGATTGAGAAATACCCTTGATTGCTACCCAGTCTACTGTATTTTATCTTTGACATATTACTGTTGGTGAGATAGCCTCACATTCCTGCAGTGAACTTCATTTAATCCTGGGGTATTATTTTAAAGTCTGCCTGTAATCAATTTACTAAAATTTAATTTAGGATTTTTACTTCCATCATCATCAGTTTTATTGACCTCTAGATTTTGTTTTTCTGGAGTTGAGATTATGTGGATTCATAAAATGAGTTTGGAAATTTTCCATGTTTTTTATTCTTTAGGAAATTTAAGGAACATAGGAATCATCTTGTATTTATTCCTCAGGAGTTTTTACAAACTAATTCTTTGGATATTGGTCTCTTTGAGTTTCTGCCTCTTCTTGAGTCAGTTTTAGAAATGTATATCTTTCTATAAAATTAATCATATCCCTTTGTAATTATCACTGTTTACATTATCTTTATTGTTATATTTATAGTTAATGCTGCATATAGAAGTACTTACCAGGTTTGCTTAAGATTTGTCCATTTTATTAGTATTTTAAAGATTTATAGCATATTTTGAATCTATTCATATGGCAAAAAATTTACTAAACAATGCCCATCATTATTGTATTTTTAACAATTATTCTTAAAATGGTATACAACCATTCATTTAGAGTTCATATGTTTTCCAAAGGACTTGACTTGTCCCAGGTAGTAAAGAGCTTATCTGCCAAAAAGTAGCATACTATAACAAACAGGTTATATATAGTACTGGGCAAATTGATCAGCAGCAAATTTTGATTATCAGTAGAAGTGGACTTGGGCATCCCAGGATAATTTACAAATAGAAATGATTCAGTACTCAGCATAGCCGTTTATTTTAATATTGCCTCAACTGTAACTATGCAGAAAGACAGGAAACAGGAAGGTAGCCAGGAAACTCAGATTGTGCAATCATTTTCTACAAATGATTGTACCAATAGGCAGAGTGCTACATTGCCTCATGACTAGATGTGAGGCGACTGTCTCCTTAGCTCATTCTTATGCATGGTGCGAACAGCAGTCCCTTCACCAAAGCAGCACGTGCAAGCCACCCAGCTGACAAACACAAAGATGCTATCAGGCTCTGCAGTCCTACTTGTTTTTTACCTTATTCTTTTTAAATACCTTGTTTTATGTGTCTTATTATAGTCATGCATATAAATGATTTATAAATAAATACTATACATATATTGGTGGCATATACTCGGTGTTTTATTAAAAGTCATATAAATCAAAATACTTTGGAGACCACATGTATAGATATTAGAAAGGACTCTGGGCCACTAGTAGAGAATCATGAATTTGAGACCTATGTTAGCCATTTGTTAGTCATGTTAATTTAGTCAACTTTTGGTTTTATAATCTGTAAAATGGCAAGAAGATACCTGCCCTGCCTCTCTCGCAGTGTTGTATTGAGGAAGAAATGAAATAGCCATACGTATGATTATTTGTAAACACCATAAATGCTGTGTAAGGTGTATTATATTTTCAGCATTTAAAGTCTTTTCCTCAAACATATTAAATATACCACATAAATTTTATAAAGACCATATTTTAAATAATGGAAGGATTTTAGTTTTAGGATCCAAGGAGAGAAATGATCAGAATTTAACAATTCTATAAATTTAACAGAAATTTGTTTTTTTTTTTTTTCAACTTCCAGAAAGGTTTGATAGCTAGATATTTTAAACAAAATAAACTTGGGAACTTAAAAAGGAAGGAGATTAAAAGTAAGTCTAAGAGTTAATCTGTAACCACAGGAGAAAGAAATTAAGGGAAAGAGGATGGGAAAATAAAGGCTTTAGAAATAAGGAACTGATAAAAGAAAAACTGGAGCCCTATAACATTCAGTGCCAGCATTTGATGCCAACAGTTAATTATCTTATAAATCTCTAAAAGTATTCTGTTGGCCTGTACTATTCATTGAATGAAAATGTCGAGATTAAGAGCAAACCTACTTTTTGCTGCTTTTTTCTAATGCTGTTACCACTTAGGGACTTGCAGGCATTTAAAGACACCATTGTGTCTTAAGTGGGAATTTATTTTCCTTAGTGTTTAAAAACCCTCAGTCATTTGTTTTTCCTCTTATTCTAACATGTATGGTGTGTTTTTTTTATACCACCAAGCAATTAACTCAATTCTTATGGTCAGCCTGGAGATAGATAGCATCAGATCCCACAGGGCAAGAGCTCAGCACTGCAAAGCTCCCTCCTCCCCCAGTCACTCCAGACACCAGTCTCAAGTCCAGTTCATCACCATTGCTTCTGAATAACTACTTGTAGATTGCAGGTTCTCACGAACCCCTCTTGGGGTTCGATTAATTTGCTAGAGCGGCTCACAGAACTAAGAAACTTTCCTTACTACATTACCAGTTTATGGTAAAAGGATATAACTAGAAACAGCCAGGTGGAAAAGATATATAAGGCAAGGAATGTGGAAAGGGCGAAGAGCATGCTCTCCCAGAGCATGGCACCCTCCCTGTACCCCCCACCTGCTCAACAACCCAGAAGCTCTCCAGCCCCATCCTTTGGGGGTTTTAGGCGAGCTTCATTCCATAGGCATTATTGATTAAATCACTGACTTGGGTGACCAAACTCAATCTTCAGCCTCTCTGCCTCCCAGGGGTCTGAAGGTTCCTGTCCTCTAATCACTTAGCTGGTTTCCCTGGCAACCAGCCCCCACCCTTAGGTTACCCAGGGACTTTCCAAAAGTTGCCTCATTAACATAACAAAAGGCATCTTTACCACTCTGTATTCAGGAAATTCCAAGGGTTTTAGGACCTCTGTGCTACAAAATCAGGATGAAGACCAAATATATTTCTTGCTATAAATCACAATCTCACACTTATTTTTCCCTCTGTCTCAATTATAGGTTGAAGCTCCATTCATACCAAAGTTCAGAGGTTCTGGAGATACCAGCAACTTTGATGACTATGAAGAAGAAGATATCCGTGTCTCTATAACAGAAAAATGTGCAAAAGAATTTTGTGAATTTTAAATATGAGCAACAAGATGACATCAGAACTCACACTCAGTCTTTGCACTCTGTTGAGAGAGAGGGTAGAGCTGAGACGGTCCTTGTTGAAGCAGTTACCTAGTTCCTTCATCACAGCGACTGAGTGAGGTCTTGATTGCCATCATCTGTGTGCACTCTGCGTCCACCTGTGTCACAAGACACCGCTAAGTGAGCATTGTCTGTGCCATCACACAGAACTAGGCACTTTCCTGCTTCTCTTTGGTTCACCTTTCTCCTCTCCACCTGCATCCTTTTTCTTCCTTTTTCATTCATTAGTCTTTCTCCAAACAGTGCTCCACTTTATTTTGTTGGTGTTTGAAAAGGGCAGTGTTATGGCTATGTGATATTTGAAGGGAAGGAAAGTGTTCCTTCTAGTAGTTCTTGCCAATATTTGTGTTGGTCTGTGGCTCAAAGGTAGACTTTCTAATAATTATTCTTACTTTGAGTAAGAATAATTTGAGTAGTTCAGACTCAGTTTTGCCAGAACTCTTTGACAGTTTTTGAAGATAGAATGTTTTATTGTCAAGGAAATGTATACAAATTTAAAAAATAACTTTCTCAAAACTCACTGTTCTGGCAGTAAATTTGGGTGGACTAATATAAAGTAGCTAGAGACAACAACATAGGTTCCTGTAGATCAAAGATTCTATTTCTCTCACCTCTTTTTATATCCTCCTCCCCTCAAGTAATTAAGTGACCTCCCTGTGCATTGTGACAAGGGCGTCTCATTTACAGGAAAAACTAATGATATGGGTTGTGATCACCTAGACTCTGTCCCTTGGTGTCCATATTTCTGTAGGTATTAGAGAAGAGTTCTCAGATTTCTAAATCTTGACTCTTCCATAAGGGTTTTAGAAACAGTATTTTAATAAAATATGACTAATGAAGTGACAAAATTTTAAGTTTCTCAAATAAGTCCTCATTGTAAATTTTTAAAGGGAAAGAAACTAAAAAAGAACATAAATGTGGACAAATACTTTGCTAAACCAAACAAATGGCTTAATGCTTGTGAACAATATAGACACACTCTTATTTAAATAAGGGTATTCGTTTGTTTTTGCTCTGTTGTGTTTTGTCACAGTTGAGAACAAAGGAAGTTCTGGACAGGTTATTATTCCAGTGTACTATACTGTGTGTCAGCCTGTGGTAGAGGCGACCTTGGCTTCTACAGGCGACCTTGGCTTCTATCGAGTGCCTCGTCAGTGAGGAAAGGGGCAAACTTGATACAGCTGCCACAACTGCATTTTCATTTGAGGTGTGATATTTCCAGATACGTAATAATTTCCAGCCTCTCTTCTCCCAGTAAACAAAATGTGTGATCATTGGAGTTTAATTTTTTTATATGTTCTTTTGCCAACTGACTTAATAATGTTGTGGTCATGTGGAAATTTCAAGCACTTTTGCACATTTAGTTTAGTGTTTGTTGAGAATTCATGGCTTAACTCAGTTTTTTGAAATATTTTTATCTTTGCTTTTAAATCTTCCCATCTGGTTTTCTCTCTGTGAGTCAGTGACCTATCTTAAAAGAACACACCAAAATAGTTGAAAATAAACTGGCTCATTTTTTATGATCAATTTACATGCACATAAGATGTAGTTTTTAATCATACTGATCTTAATGTGTACACGTATTTCATCTGCTTCATTATCGGTGCGGGCAGGGCACTGACGCTCTTCTTTTCGTCTCCACTGCACCCTTGTGAACCCCTTGAAGACACTGAAACAGCCTGTCTGAGACGTTCTCTGGATTGATTGGTACATCTTTTGGTTGTCAAGTGTTTCTGCATGGTTATGTCATTTACAAGCTGGTATTGATTTCAGCTTTTGGTCCACCTATATTTAAAATGTGCAAAAAAATGAACTACTTTGCTATAGCAAGTTTTGATGTAACAAAAATATATCATCATGTTCATAAACTTACAAAATATCATTTGTATAAAATATTTTAATTAGTTTTTTTTTGTATTTCATTTAGACCCAAGAACACGCTGATCATTGTATTCTATATGTATGCTACAAATTCTATGGGAGCTTTGTTGTATATTATTGTAAAATTATTTTAATAAATCATGGGGATGACAATTTGATTATTACATTTTAGTTTTTGGTAATTAAAAAGATTTCTATGAATTCTAAAAATATTTTTTTTAATGAAATTGCTACTGTGCAGCACGACTTGCTGTAGAATCTATCTGGGTAGATGACGCCTACGCAATACATTGGTTTTGAGGGCTATTTAGCCATTGCATTTTACTCTCTATTTAAAGGACATGAGCAAGCTTTTAAATATATCCAGAGAATCTATTTTCAGCCAATCAAGTACACTGAATTAGAATATCTTAAAATTGTACAAAGTTTTCAGTTTCTGCCACAATTTAGCCAAGAACAATATAAAAACTTAAATAAGAAATAAGTGGCATGAATCAGTATTTAACCTCCAGTTACATTATTTGAAACAGAAGAAATTATGTTTTTATTTGGTAAATAAGAAGACAGCAGTGTGGAGGAAAGAGCCCTAGACTTAAATAAAGTCCAGACATCGGAGTTTCAGGCTGGCCTGTCACTACCTGCAGGACCTCGGCTGCAGGCCTCTCGGCTGTAACATGGAAGAGTTCCATCAGGCAGTTTCTAAAGTCCCTTCTAATGTTCACACGTGATAAGATTCTTTTTATAACATTCTGAAGGGATAACATGTTTGAAGTAAATCTTGTTAAGATGATCTTTTAGGGCATCTCTCTTTCTTCCAGTGTTCATAAAATTCCTTGAATATCATGAAAAGCTCATGTCTGTTTAGATTCCCTCCTCTTTCACTGATGCTCAATATCCAGTTAATATCAAACTGTCAACCTACCAAAAAAAGATATTGTGGCTTGTGGGTGTTGCTCTCATGTTTTTGATATGTTCTTGTACTGACTGCCCATTGGCCTGAAAATACTCATTGTAAGCTTGAAAAATAATCATTTTTCTTTCCCACTGATTGTTTTTTCTGCTTGTTATAAGAATCAAATGAAATAATGTATGTGAAAGCACCTTGTAACCTGTAACCTATCAATGTAAAATGTTAAGGTGTATTGTTATTTCACTAATTACTTCTTTGTTTAGAATGGAATTTCCTATGCACTACTGTAGCTAGGAAATGCTGAAAACAGCTGTGTTTTTTAATTAATCAGTAACTGTAAAATTAAAGTATCTTCAAGGGATGAAACAATTTATTGGGTATTGAATTGTGTTTCTTGCCCTTCTCTCCTGATTTCTTTCCTGTGGATACTGCAGGTGCTTAGAGATTCCTAATTTTTATCTGTTTGGGTTGGTCTTTTGCCGGTGGGAACAGAGCAACGGGGGAGGAGCGTCCACCCATCTATTCCAACTGGGGGTTTACTAAGAAACTACTAAATTCATTCCATAGTTTAAAAATGTGTTTCTGCTTCTTCCTCATGCTATTAGTTCAAATTGCTCTTAGTCTAATTATGAAAATATCCATCTTTAAAGGATTGTTGCTACAAGATTTCTCATCCTTTTATTATTACGGCAAACTGTGAATTTACACATTTTTCTCCAGAAGTGCGTTTGAGCTTCACATTACCTCTTCCAGTTTCAGCCAGGTTGATTAGTATGTCTTTCTATAGTTATCCTTGACCAAAAGAAATAATTTGTAGGTAATTATTTTAATAGCTTACCATTTATATTACTATGATTGTTACTACAAACATTTGTAAATATTGATGCATTTTAAAGCATGGTGTTTACTATTTTCATACCAGTGCTTACTTCATTTTATAATTGTTAGAGCTTAATGCAAATTCCAGTTTGCTTATTTCCTTATATTACTAATTATAAAAATCTGAACAGATAGATCTTTACTGAAGAACTGTCATTATTTGAACTCCATTTAACTTTTTTCTTATACACGAATATTGAATATGAAGTTAAATACTTCCATTTTTGCTTTCCTGAACATTTTCTACAGTTTTATTTAATAGCTTTTTGTGTTCTCTGATAGGGACAGAATTGTGTCCCGCCAAAATTCATATGTTGAAATTCTAAACCCTAGTGCTTAAGATTATGACTGTATTTGAAGATAGCGCCTTTAAAACGATAAGATAATTAAGGTAAAATGAGGTCATACGGATGGGCTCTCAGCCACTGTGATTGGTGTCCTTACAAGAAGAGGAAATCAGGACATAGAGAACGCACAGACCGAGGGAAGGCCCTGGGAAGACATAAGAAGAAGATGACCATCTACAAGCCAAGGAGAGAGGCCTCAAAAGAAGCTAAACTTGATGACACCTTGATCTTGGACTTTACCTTCAGAACTGTGAGAAAATAACTTCCTATTGTTTAAGCCACCCCGTGGTACTTTGTTATGGCAGCCGTATACCAACTGAGTATACTCCCCCGGTGTGCACTGTATTCCCATGGTGAAAGACTTGCATTAATCCTCCCCCAAATGCTTTCTACTTAGTCAAAACTAAACTAATTTACCATAAGCAAAATTTTTTTAAAAAGTCAGATGTCAGTAGCATGTGTGGTCACAAACCTCAGTGCACCTGCTATCTTGTTTCTGTTCTTTCCTGGAATGCAAGCAGGGAACAGGAAACTGTCAGGACTGAAAGTCGGGGGAAGCCTGGGTAACTGAAACCACTCCTGATGCCTGGTCAGTCTTAGCCTGGGCATCAAGCCATCCTCCTGGAGCACTGCTAGCACAACATGAAATTTAGAGTCTCAGCCCGTATCTTAGCGGTGGAGTTAATAAAGTGGCCAAAGGACTATGGGAACAGGTATAAAGGGTTGGGACAAAACCCTAGGTCGTTTGTCATCTGATTGTTCATTCGGTAGTAATGCTCACAGCAAATGATGCCCCTAATGTGTTAATTTTTTATTGTTATTGGAACAAATTGCCACAAACCTAGGGGCTGAAAACAACACTAATAGTATCTCACAGCTCCGAAAGTCTGAAAATTGAAGTGAGTCTCACTGGGTTAAAATCAAGGTGTCATGTGGGCTGCATTCCTTTCAAGAGCCTCTGGGGGAGACTCTGTTTCCCCATGTTTTCCAGCTTCTAGAGCCTGCTCACTTTCCTTGGCGCACAACCCCGTTCCTCCGCCTACGAAACCAGCAACATCGGGCTGAGTCCTCATGTTGTATCCCTCCGACTTCCTCTTGTGTCCCCTCTTCAACTTTTAAAGATCCTTGTAAAAATTGAGCCCACCTGGGTAATCCAGGATACTCTCCGCATGTTAAGATTAGCCAATGAGCAACCTCAATTCCTCATTTACTGTATAACCTTACATGTCCATAGTTTCTGGGGACTCAGACATGGACATCTTGAGGGGAGGAGTTGTACTGACTACCATGCTTAATAATGTCATTTTTGGTGGGAAATATTATCTGAAAAATGGGAGTCAGGACAGTCCTCACAATTCAAAGAGAACCAAGGCTTGAACTGAGATTTTCCTGCAGCATATGCTTAGTGTGCAATGAGTAGTCAACTACATTGTCACAGAATTTAATTGAGTAGCAATATCAGTTCTGTGTACCTTGAAAGATACTCATCATCACTATAAATCAGCAAATTGCAAATTAAAACTAATTAGATAACACTACATACCAATAGAGTGACTAAAATTAAAAACAAATAATGCCAAGTCTTAGTGAGGATCTTAGAGCAACTGGAACTGATATGCATTGCTAGTGGGAATAGAAAATGGCACAACCACTTCAGAAAACATTTAGGTAGTTTGTTATAAAATTTGTCATTCACTTTTATGGCTAGCTATTCTGCTTCTAGGTATTTACCCAAGATAATGAAAACATTTGTCCACACAAAGGCATGAGTGTTCACAGCATCTTTATCAGAGTCTGAAAACTGAAAATAATCCAGATGTCCAGCAACAGGTGAATGAGTCAACAAATGGTGGTATATCCATAGAATGGAATACGACTCACCAGTAAAAAGGAACAAGCTACGACCACAAGCTGCAACATGAGTTCACTTAAGCATTTTGATTGTATACATTTTCCAAAACTCATGAACCGTATACCTAAAACGAGTATATTATATCTTAGTAAACATGATTTTTTACAAAATAAGCAATTATGAAAAAAAATAAATTTTAGAATAGCTATAACTATAGTAGTAATTTCAAAGATACAGTCTGGGAAATCTCTGAATTGATATTTAAAATATAAAGAAAAAATATCCATGATAAGTAAAAAAATGGGAATTTAGCTTCAGGAGATGTGGTAATTGTGTAAAAGTGCTAAAAGAAAGAGACCCAAAAAATGGTAATGTCTTTAAAGTTCTGAATGATTGCTTTACTTAGGCTTTTACACACGGGAAACTATTGTTTCATTGTAAAATAGGGACTCTGGGACCCAGGCACCTAACCCTCAGGTATTAGATAGGCTTAGACAATGAGAATTGATGGTAAAAGACTGAAGGGAAGCCAAAAGGTATAATTAGAGTGTTTCCCTCCCTGTCTGTGATCTGTACCATTTCCCGAGTTCTCCATTGTCCCAGTTCCTGGTTACTACCCTCATTCCCTGTCCTCCCAGCTATCCCCAACTCCTGAGCTCTGTGAATGCCAGCTCTCTCTTTTTTCTAGTCCCAGGACTGAAAGAGCTCCCTAACGTTCCCCACCATTCTAATATTTGTCTCTACACTGGGCTGGTTTTATAAAATTTTTAGTAGTATTATGACTGGTACTTATTTTTGTTGTATGAAGTACAGCTGTTAAACTATTCTTCCATCACCTGGGTGACCAGTTTCTTCTATTGAATCTTTTCTGTTGGAATATCTAGAATCGTTTTTATTCTTCTGACTGGTCCCTGATTGATGTTCCCATTATCACCACTCCTATTTTACGTTCTACCAAAGGATCCTAGCCATCATAGTAAGAGAAGAATGGCTTTCAAAGGGTAGTCACAGCCTCCCCAGAAGTGTGAGCTGTCATTTCCCCTCCTTTTCCACTTCCTATTGCAATCAGTAAAGGCCATGCATAGCGTTGTGGAAAAAAAAAAAGAGGGGGAGAACAAAAGTGATCTTAGTCATCACTGTGAGAGAAGAAACAACAATGCTAAAATAAAGACCATTCCAAATAAGTTGTGAACATTTTCTATCATCTGATACTCAAAAAGGAACTTCTGAAAATGTATTTTAAGGAGAAAGAAAATGGTCCCAGAAAGAAGAAATAGCTTCTGGGAAGCCTAAAGGAAATAAAAGAGAAAAGGCCCTAAAGTAAATATCATTATGAATAAGAAATGAGAGACACAGAAGAGCTTAAAAATTAGAAGAAAATTCTAATCAGTCTGCAAGTTTAAGGACACATAAACCCTCCCCTTTTCCTCCCATTCTCCTCCCCAAACACAGAAGTGCGTAGTGCTAAGTGGGGGGTTGAAGCCACAGACTTACTAACATAGAAAAAAGGGGTTTGTTTGCTACAATGAGATAATTACTGTGCATGCAGAAGAAAAAGAGATTAAAGAAAATTCAGAGATGGTAATGGGCATTGAGAACAAAGATGATCCTCTATTGGCATCCTTGAATTAAGAATCTAATGAGTGAAATAGAAAAAGTATTCAAATATGTCATACAGAAATTTTTGCTAAAATAAAAAAACTGAATTTATGTATTGAAAGAATATACTGTTTTTCAGGAAAATAGGACACAGAGCTTTTAACACCAAGCCGTATCCCAGTGATGGTTTTGAACTTTAAGATTTTAAAACTTTATGTTTAAAGGTCAAGTCATTCCAAGGTGGAGACAGAATCAGGCTAGCCTCAGAAATCTTCGCAATGCTACTCAGTGCCAAAAGATAATTAAGCACTGGCTATAAAGTTCTACAGGAAGAAAGTATGAGCCAAGAGTATTATATACCCAGCCAAGCTGCATTTAATTTAAAGTCCTAAGACTGGCACCTTTGAACAACCAAAAGAAAGAAATAGAAAATCTCTGACCCCTTCACATGCAACTGAATATATGAATCAAAATTTTAAAAAGCTTTGGAATAGAGAAGCAGTGATAAAATCCTGTGGTGAACATTGAGTCTGTCCAAATGTCATACTAAATTATAAGCAACTATGGTCATTACAATTCTAGAACCAAGTGTAAATGTTTTAGACCTTGGAAAAATTAGAAAAACTAACAAAATTGGAAGGAGAGAATGGAAAGTGAGACTGGTAATTTCCTCACCTTTTATGGCAGAGAGTCAACTAATGTAGAATCTGAAGTTAGTAACATATGCTTGAATAATGATTCTCACTTCTAAATGACTTTTTAAATAAGTTTGCAATTCTTTTGTGGGGAAGGAACATTTATCAGCAGCTTCAATTTCTTTTATGTTAAATTCAATTACATTTATTTCAGTTTCTTTTGATAATTTAGATTTTATAATGTAAAATTAAATGAAGACTTTCTATTAAAAAGTATGATACGATGTTTAGAAAATTAGTGCTATGTAGTTGTCTCTCTCTGTCTCACACACACACACACACACACACACCCCTTCTGTCTCTGTATATGCGAAGGGAGAAGCCTGGAAAATGTTACTGATGGTATGGGCTATCTTATTTCTCCTCTGTACTTTGTCAAACTGCCCAAATAAAAAAAAACTTGCACCTAAACAGAGCATTGTTATTTTTTTTTAATTTTATCTATTTATTTTTAGAGAGGGAAGGGAGGGAGAGAGAGAGAGAAACATCAATGTGCGGTTGCTGGGGGTTATGGCCCGCAACCCAGGAATGTACCCTGGCTGGGAATCGAACCTGGGACACTTTGGTTCCCAGCCCGCACTCAATCCACTGAGCTACGCCAGCCAGGGCTGTTATTTTTATTTATGTAAAAAATCATCAAATATCATGAGATTTAGTCTTAGCAATTAAGACATTTTCACCAGTTAAGTCTTTTAAGAAATCCTGATCCCTTCCTTTCAAGATTAAAAATGAGATACTATTTCACTGATGATGCTTTTGAGCAAGTCACCAGATACCACTTAATTGGCCTCACTAGCATTATCGTTGTTACTTAAAAAATGCTTTCATCTCATTCCTCATGTCCAAGCTCATGAGCAGCCTTCCTTTAATAGCTAGACCAATGTCATGTGGGGAAAAAGCTCATCTTTGCCACCCATTTTATTTCTTCACACAGTATGCTAAAAACTCCTACTCAGTGATCACAACCAACTTACTAAATTTCTCACTACTTTGTGTAATAGTAATCCAAGTCAGGAAGCACAAGGCTGAACTAGTGAGGACTGTTCTCTGAATAAATCATACGGTTGCTGGCATCCCCCAAAAGACTTTCACTGAAGTAGCAATGTCTTTCTTTGTTGCTGACTCACCTGTGGATAACTCATTCTTGTCTGTATCATGACTCAGAAAACAATCACTATCCAAACAAAAGGTGTCTTCCATGTGATGAAAAATAAAAAGTTGCTGAGCGCTTCTCCTTCACAGATACACAACACTAAAACCCAGCGTAAGACTACTCCTCAGCAGTCCTAACTACACTGGTCTAGGCTGTATCCACCAAATTTTATTGCTCATTCTACTTTTATTCCACATATACTCATCTTTTGTTTGGGGCTGGTTTTGCACACCTCTCAGTATGGTGTGACTGGTACCATTTATTGATATAAGGAGGAAGACTGAATTTTGCATTTGTACTTTTGGAATTGATAGTAGTCAAGACTCTCTGATTAGCAAGTGATAGACTACACAAGACGAAGTGGTTTTAACAGAAAATGGAAGCAGTGAACTCACAAACCAGGAAATCTGAGCGTGGACTTCTGTCACAATAAGATCTAAAAGATCAAACCCTATCATCTGTACTCTGCCTCTCTCTGTCCAGTTCTTTGCCCTGCTTTCCTCAGAATTGACCTCATCTTCAACAGGCTCTCTCCATGGAGCAGAAATGAAAACTGCCCCCAACTCCAGGTCTGTGCATGCAAAAGAGTTTATGGTCCCAGATGAAGGAGAAAGAGGTCTTTTGTGTGTTATATTGATCCCCAAAGGGGATCTACATGATTGACAGCCTCACCAGAATTACACAGATTAGGGGAGGTGTGGCTTTCCAAAGAAAGATGTGCTGGTCAGAAGGGAAAATCAGCTCATGTTGACTAAAATCTCTTCTACATTTTCAACAATAAAATCCAACGACTTTGCATGGAAAAAAATTACTTTGTGTGTTCTGGAAAATATTTATGAGTTTACCAGAGTGGTAAGTGCAAAAACTTCACTGGTACTACTTATTAAGAAATCAACAACTTCACATACTACTTATTAAGAAATTATCCTAATAACATCACTGGCCAGAGGCAAATCCTACAGATAAATCCTACAAAATCTTATTATTTAGTTTTCTGGTTCTTCCCTCTTTCCAGTTTTATTTTTCTTCTGTTTGTGGGAAATCAGTAAACTCAGAGATTAATTTGTCCCAATATATAGATTCACAATAAATATTCTCATTGGAATCTACTTCACTATTTACATTCTTAAAGTTATTATGAAGTTTGTTATTTTATCCCTACTTTTGCCTTTCAATAAACTCTTTGGAGACATTAATACATTTCTAACAAAATGTGAAATTTAACAATAACATTTTATTAGTGGAAAATGTTATTTCAAACAAACTACACCCTGTTGACTGTTATTTTAGGGAAAATGACCAAACGACACTTGTGGGACATTTATGGTACTTATAAACATGTTCATGAATTCTTTGACCTGGTTCCCATTGAGAAGTGAGGTCTATGCCCTCTCCTTTTGAAACTGTACTGACTTTAGTGACTTGTTTCTAATCAATATTGTTATGAAAAGTGACAGTGTATGACTTCTAAGGCTGGGTCATAAAAGGCAATGGAGCTTCAACCTTGTTCACTGAGATACTCTGATTTGGAGGCCCAAGTCACCATGTAAAAAGGTTCATTTATCCTGGTGTGCTATGCTGTGAGGAAGCTCAGGCCACATGTGGAGACCGTACCTAGCTATTTGAGTCAATATCATCACCTGAGGTCCATGCCGACAGCCAGCACCAAGCACGTGAGTAATGCTGCCTCCCGATGATACCAGCCACCTCCATGGAGTCACTCCCGGCTGTTTAGTGTTCCCAGCTGAGGCTCCAGACATCTTGATGCAGAAGAAACAAGCCATTTCTGCTCTCATTTGTTTGAATTTGTGATCCATGAAATCTCTGAACTTAATAAACTGGTTATGTTAGAGGCTAAGTTTGGGGGTAATTTGATATGCAACAACAGATAACTGGAGCAGGTATACCCTTATAAAATATTAAGAATGTAATGCTTAAAAGCACAATAAGACTCTATTGTGTACACATCAGCTGGGCAAAAGCTAAAGAGCCTAAAAATATGGTTGTGGCAAAGATGTAGAGCAATCAAAACTCACATACATTGCTGCTGGAAATGTAAACTGGTCAACAATTACAAAAGTCAAACCTGGTAAAATCCAGTAAAATTGCCCACACACATGCCTAGTGACCCCAGTTTTACTCAGCAATACAGCCTAGAGAAACTCATTGGTTCGTGTGAAGATATGTATACAAAAATTCATTGCAAAATTACTTGTCATAGCAAAATAATTTAAAGCAATCTAAGTATCCAGCAAATTGAGAATAAATAAATAAACAGGTAAATTCACATGAGTGAATTCTATGTAGGACAGAAAATGAATCCGAGCTGCAAACATCAGCATGGGTGAAACTCAGGAACATAAAACAAAGGGAGGGGAAGGCAACTGCAGAAACATCTGTAAGTACGATACAGTTCACCCCAGCACAGTGGTTCATAGCAAAGGTTATGAAGCCAGACTAACTAATTGGGTACAAATTATACACACATGTCAACTGTGTGTCTCCGGGACGGTCACCTAACCCCTCTGGGATTCATTTTCCTTATTTGTAAAATGGGGAAATAGTAA
Organism: Phyllostomus discolor; assembly: GCF_004126475.2. Taxonomy (NCBI): domain Eukaryota; kingdom Metazoa; phylum Chordata; class Mammalia; order Chiroptera; family Phyllostomidae; genus Phyllostomus; species Phyllostomus discolor. The sequence goes on from NC_040907.2 coordinate 63,481,753, forward strand.
TTAAAATATTACCTATATCATAGAAGATTTTATGAAAATTTAGCACTTTTAATGCTCTTATAGGAGTGCCTGGAACATTGTAAGTGCTCATTTGGCTAATATTATTTACAAACTTAAAAGAGTACATGAAAATGATGACACCACATTCAGGATAATGATTACTTCTGGGACAGGGATGAAACGGAGGATGCAGGTGGAACCCAGGCGGAGAGCCCAAGGGGCTTCTGCTGTATCATCAGTGTTTCCCTTCTTAACCTGGATGGCACACGCATGAGTGTTTGTTATATTTTACACGTTCTTGTATATCTTAAATACTCCATAATTATTGAAAAGAACAAAGATTATCATGAAGATTTTCTGGGAAAACCTTCACTAAATATATATATATATATATATATATATATATATACTCTTTGAAATGACACTTCTGGACTAAGCCAATGTGGAAATGCCTCTTCTAGTCAATATACAATAGAAATGTTGAGCAGAACTGAACAACCATAATACAAAATCTCAGAGGATTTCAGTAGAAAATGAAGGAAATACTCAGGTGTTACATGGGAATTGTGGACTGGCTAGAGACCCCAAGCACTAGCCATTAAGAGTTTCGTTGCCCACTAATGTTGGGAGAGGAGATGTGGCCTTAGGCACATATGAAAAGAGCAGCAGATACTTCTGCATTAAGCCTAAAGTCTAAAGACTGAATATTAATGAAAAGGGTACTAGAAAAACTCCAGCCTACATCCTTGGCCAACAAGAGGCAAGGGCCTTATCATGGGGCGGAGACAGAAAGGGTACATGTAGAAAAAAAGAAAGACAGCGTAAGAAATCATGTCCCCGGGTCTGAAACTCATACAACTGTGAAGTCACAATGTGTGGGTTTGGAAACAAGCAAAGGAATTAACAGGGAAACTTGTCTAGAACTAAATTCCTTTGTCAGAGATAAATGAAAAACCATGCAATGGTGACATCTCCACAACCTAATAGTCTCCTTATGAAGAAAACCTAAAAGTGACATTTAGAAAATTATAAATCACATGAGGAAATCAACTGTCATGAGGGAGAGTTAGCAAATACTTGTACAACAAAATGGGATATTAGCAGTCCACAAACCAAAAATCAACAAGTAATCTATCCTCAAAAATTCAACTTTAAGAATATGGAAAGATTGGAAGATGAACTAAATAAAAATTATAGAAACAAAATATATACTCCCTGAGGGGAGAAGCGGTCGACTATCATTGCATAGGTGGCTGTGTACAGGGAAAGAGAAAACTTAAAAACCAGAAAGGAGAACTCAGAATGTGGCACAGAGAAATGAAAAAATGTGTAGGATAAAAGAAGATCCAAAATATATCAATGAGAGAGCAGTAGGTATTCATTTTTCAGAGCAACAATGACTGAGAATTATCTAGAATTAAAGAAACATGAGTTTCAGATTGGAAAGTACATCAAGACCATGAATAAGTGAATAAAAGCAAATGTATACTAGATACAGCAGAGAGAAACTGAAGATCATCAAAGAACATGAGAAAATCTTCAGAGGAACCAGAAAATAAGTTACCTACAAAGGATGACAATTAAATAAACTTTTCTTTAACAGCAAAAATAGGTGCTGAAAGATCACAGAATAGTAACTTCAAGAGCTGAGAAATAAATATCTGTTAACCTACAATCCCATTTTAAGTTAAACTTTTTTTTTAAGAGTGAGGGATGCAGAGAAGATGTTTTCAAAGTCAGCCCCTTACTTAGAGAAATATTTTTTTAATTTACTTCAGTAAGAAAGTAGGCCCACAAGAGTAAAATACAAGAGGCAATAATAACCAAAGGAATTAGAAAATATCTTAGTAAGCATTTACCATACATAAATAAAATAAAAATTTATGAAGTGATTATGAACAAGATCATTTCATGTATTTTTTTGAAGCCACAACCATTTCTAACTACACTTTGAAAAACACTAAAATAGGCTTTTCTCCAATAACTCAAAGGTAGTGCAACGTTCATAAATCAACCATTCTCTTATTATAATTCAATACATTAGCATCCATTCCTAATTTTAAAATTTAAAAAATAAATCAATTATAAATCAAAGAAAGCTGTAGTAATGTGGTAGTGATCATCCCCAAGAACCCTGTCACAAACACTTACTTTATAGTAAATATCAGAAGCATTTGTATTTAAGTGAAGAACAAGACACAATTTTTATTTAACCTTTTTTTGAGACCTTAACCAATGCAATAACATCAGAAAAATAAACAGGTTTGAATATTGGCAGTAAATGGGCAAAACATGTCTGCATTGAAAATCTAAGACAATAAATTAGAAAATGACTGGACTTAATAAGAGAGTGGCATAAGATATCTAAACACAGAATCAACATACCAAAATCAATAGTTTTCTTGTATGACTCAAATAAACAATTATAATTGGGAATATAATTTTTAAATCCCACTCATAATATCAACAAAACATTATCATACTAAAGAATAATTGTAACAAAACATGCTAAAGAGGATGTAGAGAAAATGGAACCCTCATGCATTCTATGGTGGGAATTCAGACTGGTGCAACCACTAAGGAAAACAGAATGGTAGGTCCTCAGAGAATTAAAAGTGGAACTGCCTTATGACCCAGTGAGTCACTTCTAGGTATATATCCAAAGAAACCCAAAGCACTAATTTCAAAGAATATATTCACCCTTATGTTCATTGTAGCATTACTTACTAATAGCCAAGACACGGAAGCAACCCAACTGCCCATCGATAGACAAGTGGATACATAGGCATGATGGAATATTACTCAGCCATAAAAAAGAACAAAACCTTATCATTTGAGACACAGAGTGGGTGGACCAAGGGGGCATTATGCTAAGTGAAATAAGTCAGTAAGAGAAAGGTAAACACTGTATGACTTCACTTGTATGTGGAACATAAAGAATAAAATAAATAAAATTGAAACAGATTCATAACATGGAGAATAGATGGACAGTTTCCAAAAGGGAAAGGGAGTTGGGAGACTGGGTAAAGAAAATGAAGGGATTAAGAAGTACAAACTGTTAATTACAAAAAAGTCACAGGATGTAAAGTACAGCATAGGGGATACAGTCAATAATATTGTAATAACTATGTATGGTTCCAGGTGGGTAGTGAAAATATCAGGGGGAATACTTTGTAAAGTATATAAATTGTCTAACCACTATGCTGTACACCCGAAACTAATACCAAATAGTAATAAATGTAACATAAAAGAAGGAAGACCTGATTGAAGAAAACTGTAAATCTTTATAGGAGAACATAGACTATAACTTCAATAATGTACAGAACCATTGTGTCCCTAAGATGGAAAGACTGATGAAGATTCTCTTTGACTAAACTTTAGACAGGCTCCTCTGAGCCCTCCTTTCTACTAGGGCTCATCTGTGGGCCCTGTCTTCAACCAGGCTAGTGCAGTTTTAGAAGAATCCTGCTAAGTCAGTTTAGCAAAATTCCCCCACCCTTAATATCTAATTATCATGGCCTTTCTTCAGCAAGAATCTTAAGTCAGTTTATCAAGAATCCCCTTATCCTTGATGTCTCCTCTTAGTACTTTTTTATCCATCAACCCCCCTCACTCTGCTTTTTGGCTATGAATCCCACTTGCCTTTGTTGTATTAGGTATGGAGACCAATCTCTCTTCCCTGCTGTGATAGTCTTGAGATCTACTGCAGTACAATAATCCTGAAGGAGGTCTTCTTACCAGTTTAACAAGCATCAGAATTTTTTTCTTTAACAAGCGCTGATATTGTAAAAAGACTCTTTAAATAATCTCTTAAATTTAATGATTTCCAATCAAAATCCTAGATAATTTTTATGGAGTTTATTAAATTTATTCCCAAAATTTCATGAAAGAGTACAAAGGTAAAGTTTTACAAAATGATTTTGAAAAATAACAAAAAGAGGTACATTGTCCTTTATGGTCCTACTACAATCAGAACGATATGGTACTGATGAGGGGAGAAATAGATCAATAGAGGGCAAGAGTTCAGAAATGTCCCAAAAATCTACAGGAGTTCATAACCTGATGCAGATTGCATTTCAAAGCATTGCAAGATGGGGGGAAGAAACTGATTTGTAAATGGTATTGAAAAAGCTGATTGTCCATTTGAAAATTTTAACACATTATAGCAAACATCGAAACAAATTCCAGGTGGAATAAAAATAAATATAAGCAACAAAACTACATATTTACTAAAAAGTCAGAATAACATCATATAATTTAGAATACGTTTTTGTAAGCAAAACCCCAAACTCAGAAGCAATAAAGGAGACTAAATACTACAAATTTAACCATGAAGTTGAAATATATGAAGGAAAGCCTCCCAAATAAGATTTTAAAATAAATAATATTCTGAAAAAAAATTGCAATGTGCATCACAAAGGATTAATCTCTACTACACGTAAAAATAGCTCTAACAAAAGACATCCCAACTAAAAGTTAGAAAAGATATGAATAGTTTATAGAAAAAGTATAATGGCTAATTTTTTAGAAAGCCCAATTATATATTATATTTCAAGGGAATACAAGATGGCAAAACAATGTAAAAGACTGGGAGGGGTCATTTTTCCTGTATAAGAACTCAGAAAACTTCATGGGAAGTTGTTTGGGGATTGACATGAAAAACGACAAAGACAAAGATGTGGAAGATGTGGGATATAAGAAATGGTGAGATTAAAGCAAGAGTTAAAGGACAAAAAATCCCAGGTGAAACAGAGCAGGCCTAGGAAACAATTGGTCCAAACTAGAACAAGAATTCAGAGACCTTTCCCAAAATTGCCTTTCATAGAAAAGGGTAAGATGGATCTCAATAATACATAGGGTAGAGGTGAGAAGCAAGAAGATATTATGGACTGAGCAAAAAGAAAATTTACTTTTTCTAACAAAAAAAGATAGAAAAACAACGACTTCACTAAAAACAACAAAAATCCTAACTAGGAAAACTGCAGCCCAGAATGAAGTACATTAGAACATGGTGTGGGATCTGAGCAACTGATGGAGCGCAACAGTTAGGATCCATTTTTTGCCCTACAGGAGGAACATTTTATTTCCTGTGGTAGGCAAAAGGATGACTTCTCAAAGACGCCCATGCCCTACTCCTCAGACCCAGTGTGTATGCTACCGTACAGGACTGACAAAGGGGACTTTGCAGATGTGATTGAGATTCTGAACTTGAGACAGGGAGATTATCCTGGATCATCCAGGTAAACCCAATCTAATCACATGAGTCCTTTACAGAGAACCTTTTCAGGCTGTTGTCAGAGAGAAATGTGAAGGTAGAAGAAGGATCAAAGAAATGCAATGTTTTTGGCTTTGAAAATGGAGAAAGGGACCATGAGCCAAAGAATGCAGGTGACCTTTAGTAGCCGGAAAAGGCAAGAAAATAAATTCTCCCCTGGAGCCTTCGGCAGAAGCCAGCCCTGCTGTCACCTTGGTTTTTTAGCTCAGGGAGACCCACGGAAGACTTCTGACTCCCAAAACAACAAATTTGCGCTGTTTGAGGAAACCACTAAGCAATCACATTACTTTTAGTACAGCTCTGGGTTTATGGGGATTGTTAGTTACAGCAGCAGCTGAGCACTGATGCATGCCACAAGGTGCAGGAGTCACGGTGTTGACAGCTGGCTCTGCAGACAAAGGTATCTCACAGAGTAGCATACATTTATTCTTGATTCTCAACCTGTTAGAATTAATCCACATATAATGTAAAATTAGATTAATCTGGTTAGGGAAGATAAACGTTAATTATTCAAATGACAGAAATTGGAAGGTGGAAGGACTAGTGGATGGAAGAGTGCTCTTCTCTTACAAAATAGGAACTCTTAGACATCACTGAAAGCTGACTGAACAAGGAAGACAGATCTATGTATAAAATTTGAAGTTACACAAAGATACCAATGGAAGAACTGAAAACAGTGTTATTAAATATCAAAAATTATAATGAAAAGGGGGAAGTAACATGGAGGTTATAAAACAGTATCTAAAATTGAAAAAACCTCAATTGCAATATAAATGTAATAGAGTCACAAACTTGAATTCATATCCCACTTGGGGTAGAGAACATGTAGCCCCTTTACTTTATCCTTATCAATCTAGTTCCACCCGCCCCCCCGCCCCCCACCTTTCCAATGTCCATCCTCTGGCTAAGGAAATCATTCTTATGCTATTGAATTTAATGTATGATCCAGACTAACAAATCAAGCTCTTCCTTACAGGGGTGTCCAACCTGCAGCCTGCAGGCTGCATGACGCCCAGGATGGCTATGAATGCGGCCCAATGCAAAATTGTAAATTTACTTAAAACCTTTTTTGGCTCACCAGTTTTCATTTGTGTTTGTGTATTTAATGTGTGGCCTGAGAGAAATTTTCTTCTTCCAGTGTGGCCCAGAGACACCAAAAGGTTGGACACCCCTACCAGTGAGTTTAGAAAGAAAATCAATCTCTCTAAGAGTGGTCACCTCCACCTGACATCTCTACCTCAGATAATGTGTCTGTGGGAAGACAGGGAGATGGTTTACCTGTGTGGTGTGTGCCCACTGCACTAGGGACAGGGGTTCCTGCCCCTTGTGCTGGCCCTCAGGTGTGACTGGACAGCCACTGCCCCTCTTAGCCATTTTTCCTCCATGTGTTAGGCACGATGCTGGCACTGAGTCTACGTCATCTGCTCTTTCGCATAAGAACCTCCAGTCTGCTCCAGCCTCGTTGAGTTCCCCCTCCTCTGAGCTCACAGCATATTTTGTCCATATTAGACATTTGGCTGACTTCTGCAATGATTCTCAGGAATTATAGATATAAACATGTGATGTATTATCATCTGTTATGAGATTGTAACTGGTACTTCGTTACTAATAATTGAAATACCAAAGATTCTCTGAGCTACTCATATTCTTTCAGCTACTTAAGGTCTAACACATGTTCTGGGGTGGGAAAAAGAGGAGAAGGGACAGCTATGGCCCCCCAGACACCCAGGGAGGGTGTCACCCATGAGATTATCTACATCATAGATGTCATGGTGGAGATGTCACGAATTGCTGACACACTTGCTTGTAGCAGCTCCTGGCCTATCACAGCGCTCTAGTATTTCTCCTTTCTTTTTTCATCTCACCAGACAGCCTATAATTCCTGGCAGGCATTGGACTGGGTTGTGTGCCCCTTGGAACCAACCTGGCAGTCTTATGACAGAAGGTGTGTTGATCGATTGCCCAAATGTCAGCCTGAAAAGACTGAACACATTAGCCCAGTAAAATCATAAATTAAATGGGCTCATGTAAACTGTCGGTTCTGGGACACAAGCACAAAAATTAGAGCTTACAGCTATTTTCCTCCATCAGCAGCATCACAAATGGACCAAGCAAGAGCTTTAAAATAACATCAACCCAAAATAATACCTTGGTCCTATCGTGTACAGGTTGTGTAGAACTGAGGAAGTTACTTGGCCTCGATGATCCTCAGTCTTCTCATTTGTGAAATAAAGATTCAAGAATGCAAATAAAATTAAAATTAGTTTAAAAAGTAAAGCATCTGAAGCATCTAACACACTTCCCGGTTCAGATAGGCATACAGTGGATGTTAATTATTTCTTCCTTGTCCCTTTCCCTCAAGGAGCAAAGGGAGGTTATATACCCAGGGACACAAGAAAAGAGAAAACCTGGGACATCAAAAGGTGCTGTCTGATAACTCTGTGGGTCCAGGAGCTGCCCCGCACCCCCTTGCCATCACTGTCTGTCCTGCTACAGTTGGGCAGATTGTGAGTGACCGTGGGCCTGCTGTTGAGGCCAGTCTTTGGGCTAACTCTCCAGTCCAGCTGTGGGCCTGGCTGGCTGAGCTCCTTGTGAAGACAAGTGCCCCTTTGTGCCTGTTCTTTCCATTTTTAGAAAGATGACTAATCTGTTCTCTGCCTGAGAGATAAATGCCTTGTAAACTGTTGTCCTTGCCCAGGTCTATGACTATATTGCAGGAGCCCTCAAGGTTCACAGGGTCCTGGCACTTACTGAAGTGGTGCCACCAGGCAATTAAAAACCTGGCTTAAGGTGGTCTTTCCCTGCACATCTCGACAGAGAGGAGTCTGCACACCTAGACAGGAACACGCAGGAACACCATGGCAAGCAGCAAAGATAATCTCCATTCTAGTTAACCTCTTTTCCTCTGGGGGGGAAAAACCCTTTTATAACATTAGCCAAGGGTTGTTCTTTTGTCTGGGTCATGTGGAAAATCACGCTATTCTAGAAAGGAAATGAAGTGGCATTTCTTGGCAGCCAATTTTGAATTCTGCATTTTAAATCAGTCAACGAGCTTCTGCAGCTGGCAGAAGATAGAATCTTATTTGAAAAGAAGAACGAGAAACTCATCAAAGAATTACAACTCCTTGGGGTAATTTTGATTATAAATAGGACGGATGCCATCTGTCTAGCATGGCTTCTTCATTCATTCATTTGCTCATTCAGAAATATTATTAGGCATGTCAGTTGTGAGGGCCCTCTGTTCAGTACTCAGGATACAAAGATGATAAGACACAAAGATGGGGGCATATAGTGAACAAGTAATTAAAGCCATGTGAGACAGGTGCAAAAGAAATGCATAAGCAAAGCACAGTGATAGCTGAGATGCAGAGCTGCAGAAAGGCTGTCAGAGAACATTTCCCAGTGTAAGCTCTGACCTTTGGTTTAAGGATGAGTTGGTCTCTAGGTATATCAATGGGGAAGGGTGTTCTAGTCAAAGGGAGCAGACCATTGGATTAGAAGTAAAGAACTCCCAAGTTTTAGGCTTGAGAAGCAGATTTTTGCAGGAATACCATGAGTCAGTGTGGCTTTTGAGAATGTGGTTGGCGTTCTCACCTGTATGGGCACACAGGTTTTGGAGCCATCACGTGTAGTGCAGGTGGGTAGTTGAATCCTCAGTGGGAACATACAGAGCAGAGGTCACAAATGGGCAGCTCAAGGCAATAAATACAGTAGTGGATGTGGTTGGTTTGGATTGCATAGTGCTTTTAAATATTTAAATGCATTGCCAACATTTAAAAGTTGGGAAGATATAACAAAGAAAGAAAATCTAAAATTTTCTGAAAACAAAAATCAGAATATCTGGCAACACTGAGCCCATGTTCTTGTAGTAACAGCTGGCCCTGTCTGATCAACTGCTCCCCCTTTAAAAGATGCACTCAGCTCATCTCTTTGTCTCTCTGTCCATTTTCACTCACATCACCTATTTCGTCCCTGAAGTCTGGAGTTCACAAAGAGAGGGCTAGAAAACTGCAACAATGAAGGGGCCTGCGACAGCAGAATCATGGCAAAGGGAAATGAGGGCTGCGGATGCAATTAAGGTTGTCCATCGCTGACCTTAAAACAGGGAGGGTATTGTGGATCGCCCAAGTGGGCCCAACATAATCACCAAAGTCTTTAATAGTGGAGGAGGGAGACAGAAGAGGTCAGGCAGTGTGAAGACTCAGCCCCGTGTTGCTTACTTTGCAAATAGGAGGATGGAAGAGTCCTTAAAAATGGGAGGGTGAGGAAGTGGAGGAGAGTCTGAGAAACGGGAGTGACTATTCAAGCATGGTCAGAATAATGCCATGTGAGAAAGACTCGACCAGCCATTACTGGCTTTGAACATGGGCGAGGCCCATGAGCCTCTAGAACCTGGAAAAGGCAAAAAACCAGATTCTCCCCAGTGCCTTGTTGACACCCCGATTTTAGCCCAGTGAGACTACCAACCTAAAAAGTGTACAAAAATAAATTTGTGTTATTTCAAGCCACTAAATTTGAAGGTTATGACAGCCACAAAAACTCATACTTGGCTGGTAGATAAGGAGTAGGCAGGGAAAGAGACTGCAAAAACCACAGAGATAGGAGAGAACCAGGGAGAGGCCAGTTAGATAATCAGAAGATGACCATTTTCAAGAAGGAGACGCTATCAAATGGCACTGAGATGTGAAATCCAACTCTGAAGGCAAAGCATGAAGTTTATCTAGGGGCAGTTAGAATTACCAAGGGACATTGTGAGAAATCCCAGTTCCCAGAGTTGACTCCAGGCTACTGTTTTAGGCTCTGATACAAAGACAAGTTTAGTTATTCCTAAATGTGATGGCTTGATGTTTTACTAGATTAAATAAGTACTTTTACTTGTTTACTTAACTCTTACTTCTAAGGCTCCTTGCAGACTTTCAACAGAAGAAAATCCATTTGAAATTTAATGGCACATTTTATTAAAGCTATTTATCTGCATGATTTCCGTCCCTATGCGGATAACAAACTCCTTGCAGAAGGTAATAGGTGCTTGCCAAATATTTGCTGAATGGATAAATGAAATGAATGTAGCCACTAAAAGACTCTGTTGTTTTCTAAAGCTAGAAGGATGGACAGAGATCATTTATCTCTTAAGCCTCCATAAATTAAATAATTCAGGTTACTAATGTACATTCGCCTTCATGTGGGTGAAGCTGTAATTTTCTACTTGGATGCCTGGAATCTTCCACTACTTCTCAGGTCATCAGAACCAGCCAGGATTAATGCCCAGGGGGCATGTGGATCAGAGTGACGAGGCACTAGCCTAGATACAGTGAAACTTTAGATAAAATGAAACCTATCCCTAACCTGGTCCTGGAGTTTGCAGAGAATACCCCCACTTACATACCTAAAAAGCTGACCTAGAAGACTGGCCTCTGAAAATTATCCAGCTACGAGTGCCAGCCTTGGATACTCTTGAGCCAGCCACAATGGCCCTCCTCCACTTGGTGTAACTCTGAAGTTCAAAACATGACATGCACGTGGATCCTGGACACACTAGATGACAGTGTGACAGAGACCAGATCTACTTCGCCATCTAGGGCAAGTTGCCAAGGCCAGGGAGAGACGGTGTTGTGCTGCTGCAGTTCCAATGGAAGAAAATAATTCCAAATGCTCTGTGTTTAATGGAAGGCTAGGATTCAAGGAGAACATTCAAACAGAAGGAAGGGCCATGAGCTGAGATCCAGAGGGCAGAATCAGAATCTGGGAGGTTTTGAGGGACATCTTCCTCCTAGGAAAAGGAAGATCAATAAACTGTGGGAATAGTAACAAGTGACTGACAGAGAGCGCTGACTCCGTATTTTCATTTCAGTGATGTCAGGAATGACTTGTGACAACGTTGAAACAGTTGGGACAGAAGCCAGGTTGCAATGAGTTAAGAAAACATTTTTGAAAATCTCAGCTGAGATGGGAAAGTGGATCAGGATGCTAGAAAGAAATGCCATAATGAAGGAGGATTTTAAAAATTTTGTTGTTGTGTGTTTGGTTCTATTTTTAGAATTAAGGGGACTTGAACATATATACTATCTGTGGGAGCCAGAGGTTTAAAACAAGGAAAGAAAATGATAAAGGAACAAAGATGGAGGTGAGGTGAAGAGATGGCATCATCCACACTAGCTGCAGGTAGATGAGTCAATCAATATTTATTGAGCTCTTACTATGTGCTGGGATGAACAACACAGACAGATACGGTCCTTTCCTAGTGATATTTACAGTCTAGAAGTGAGCGCGTTTTCTGTCACTTTAGTTGCAAGTGATAGAAGCCCAACAGCTTAAGAGAAAAAGAGTAACTTAGGTAACTGAAAAAATCCAGGCATGCCTGCCACCAAAAACTCAACAGAATGTCAGAATATTCTCTCTCTCTCTCGCTTGCGCGCTCTCTCTCTCTCTCTCTTTCCATGTGGTAGCAAATATGGTAGCCACTATTTTCATTATTATATAGTCCATAAGGCCCACAGTCTCAGTAAAATAAATAGACTGTATCTCAATCAACGGCTCTGTCAAGATTCTCTGGATTGACTCTGGTGCAGGTTTCAGTTATGTGTCCATTCTTACGCATTAACTGTGGCCAGGGAAATGAGGTGTTTTGATTTGCTCTAAACTGGTCACGTGTCCACCTCTAGAGCAGGAGTTGGGGTGGGATCAATATTAACTCACCACATGGACTAACAATACAAGAGAATGGTTCAAAAAGGGTAACTTTGGCCTCTTGGCAAGAAGAAGGGGTGCTGGGGAGTCCACTGCAGAGAGAATGCCCACGAAAAGAATAAAATGCCTCTCTTATTTCAGGCTGGAACAGAAGAGTGAAGGACTGGTGCCAAAGTGGACAGCTTTGAAGATGCAGGGGGAGAATGGGAAAGTCAGTACCTAGCAGACTGGCTTTCTTGCAAATGTGGAGGCCAGTGCATGTACAGCGAGGACAGGGCAGTGGAAAAGGGTTAAGGTTTGGAAGAGCAGCTGGGGAAAATAAGAAAAGGAGCTGACTCATGACAAAAGGATCATTAAGTTTAACTGATTTTGTAAACCATAAATTTGTCATGGCCCTCATTTGCACAGTTATACAATTTTCTCCACAGGTTCAGCCCTGAATAATCATAGCTATGTCCATTTGTGTAGAAAGGCACAGTGAGGAGCCCAATCTTCCTACCCATTCTGGGACAATTCAGCTATCAGGCAGACCCCCAGGAGTGGTGTTTGTACAAGGGCTTTAGAAGCCTTTTGGGAGAAGTGGTGCAGAAGGAGGTAGAGTGGGCCTGCATGACACTGACTGTAGGTGGCACAACCCTCCCACCTCTCAGGAAACCACGTGCTAAGACAGGTCACTCCCTGGATGGCATGGGGATACCCAGTGCTCGGACCGCTCCCAGTTCCTGGCCCCTTGGGGATGGAGAAAGTGCAGGCTGTCCCTGTGGCTGCCCCTGGCAAGTGCTTCATAGCCCAGTCCCTGGTACTTTTCTCCACCTCTAAGCTGTTGAAGAACTAATTTTGGTGCAGCTCCTCCTGAATACCAGGCACTTTAAGACTGATACCTCATTTAGCCTCTCATCACACTGAAAAGTGGGTATCATTATAGTAATTTTATAGAAGACGATATAGAAACTCAAGATGTCGATAAACTTTCCCAAAGTGACACAACTAAGAAGAGCGTGTGGGTGGATAAAGGGCTTGGCTTTCTCCGTCACATGCCTTCCCATTTTCTGCTGTTTGGTGTCCTGGAACACTGCTCATATACTAGGGTCCAAAGATTTCTGAAGGGCCTCAAATGTATTGTCACAGCCTATGGGATTGTTTCCTCCTTTAAAAGGCCTATAATTTGCTTGAATTTCAGACTTTGGCCTGGAGAACAAGGAGACACCTCTCAGCCCTGAGTGGGTGTGGACAGCAGCTTCAGCAGTAAGTACTGAGCTTGTTGTGGTGTGGGTTACAAAGGACAGGGCCACCCTGGCTAACCACAGCAGTGCCTTTGCCAGAGATGTGTCACAGAGGGATGGCGGTGGCTTTCAAGAAAGCCAGGAGGAGGCATGCAAGCTGCCAAGTGGAAAATGTTAAGGACAACAATGGTTACAGCTGAAAAAACTTCATTGGCCTTTAAAGGGCAAGGTCCAGGGGGGTTGGCATGAGTTACAATACTCAAAGAGGTCCACCCAAACCCTACTGCACTATTAACAGCTCCCATGCTTGTGCCCAAACCAGGAGGACATGGAAAAATGAGTTTAAAAGAAAGCACTGCACAGAACATTATTTTTAATAAAACACACTTTAAAAAGAAAAAGCTTTTAGCCCTTCCAAAACCTACTGGATGGAGGTGTTATTAAGCTCATCTTATAGGGGCAGAAAACAGAGCTCGGAGCGGAAGGTCACAGCAAAATACTAACAAGGGCAGAAATCAATCCTAGGACCTTCCAGTCCAGGGCGTCTCACTGAGCCCACTTGAAGCACCTTTCCCAGCAGCACTGGAGGAGGTCAGCCTGGAGGTTGCTTGCTGTCTTCTTGAATTATCTAGTTTCATACCAATGTGCTATTTTCTCCTCTTGTAAACAGTGAATGAGTGAATGCATGTTTTACAAAGGAGTATTCTTCAGTGAAACATTGTACAATGGAACAGAGGTCTTCAGTGCTTCACGTTCAGTTATTGGGAAGTTTTCTCTGACTCCTCGCCAGGTGAGCCCCCCTTTAAATAAAGTCAATATGTCATTTGCTTCCATTGTTGGGGTAAACACAGGCAGGGCATATGGATTTTGTCTTTGGTAATAAAAGGGAAGGAAATGGGACTTTGGTGATGCTACATGTTAACCTGTGACTGTTCTTCACTGGGTCGTTTCCACCTGTACCCGTCCCAGGCAGAGGCGGCGCTTGGCCAGAGCCACTTACCTGGTGTGGCTTGGCCACCACAGCTTTGTTATTGTGCTCATGGGCTTTAAGACAAATGTGTACCTAGTAACCAATGTTTACCATTTGGGGAAGACCATTAAACAAATCAGATTCCTGACCTAACTCAAAAACAAATAATTCTACTTAAAAAATGAACAAAGGACGTGAACAGACATTTCTCCAAAAAAGATATACAAATGATCAATAAGCACATGAAAAAGTGCACTGCATCATTAGTCATTAGGGAAATAACAATCACAACCACAATGAGATACCGCTTTACACCCGTAAAGAGCAAGGAAAGAAAGAAAAGAAAGAAAAAAAGAGGGTTAAATTTTATGTTATATATATTTTACCACAGTAATAAATAAATAGTCAGATATCCATTTTTCTTTGAAAAAATAGACTGAGACTATGCAGACATAGGAGGCCCACATTCTCAGACAGCACGTTCATGGCAGTAGAGGCCTCCGAGCAGAGGCTCTTGTGAGCTCGCATCAGAGTCGTAGATTACTGTGTTACCCAAGAAGCCCCCAAGCACCAGAGTCTCAGGAAGATTAAAAGGATTTATGCAGTAAAGGGGGATACAAATGACAAAGCTAAGGGACCAGGTGTTATTTCTGGGAAGTAAATGGCTCTACCAAGGTTCATTGGACTGGTGACTGGCCAGGTGAGCATTCATTGCCTGGACCACACCATATCTATGTGTCCCTGTGGCACATAGGTCTCAGCTCAGGCAGGACTCCATCATATTTTCTGAGCAGGAAACAGTCTTCTGCGTATGAGTGTTTGTTGGGGGGTCTGTCTGGTCAGACAAAAGACCACTTATAGCACACGCTATTTCTCACCTCGTACCCAGATAGCCTGGAGATACACAAATTCCTCCAGCCAGAGCAAGAAACCCAGGAGAATGATTTCTAGTTGTTGGGGGATCAGCTGGGAGTGCAAGAAAACATACTAATAATAACTTCCCTCCCACCTTTCTAAGATCTTCTGGCTAGGCTAATAGTCAAATTAAAATAAGACAGATTAACAGGAGAAAAAGTCCAAAATGTATCACGAATATATGCAGGGATACCATAAGATATTGGGAACTGAAGATGCCTTGAGCAGGTGAGAGTGCCATTTTGGACAAAACAGAAGGAGGCAGGAGTCTGAGATTTCAAAGGGAAAGCAGGCAATTTACAGGTAGAGGAGAAAGAGCAAACATGATAAATTCTTGCTGGGCCACCAGAAACAATGGGATATAGGGAAGTCCAAACAGGCTTTGGTAGATTTTCTCCTTGTCTGCTACATTTAGCAGGCAATTATAATTGTCTGCTATATTATGGTGCTGAAGTGATGCTCCTTTCCTTTATGTAGGCATTTGCATATGAACTGCTTCAAGAAGATAAGAGATTCTGAGTCTTTTGTTTCTTAATAAGAAGTTTAGAATCAATATACCCAAAAGCATATGGGGACTGCCAAACTTTGGTCCTCTTCATAGTTCGGCCTATAAAGAGCTTTAAGATTGCCACTCTGCCCTAATGACAAAACTCTGAACACACTGAAACAGAAACAATTCTTCTTAGATTCAAAAGAAAGGGGAAGACCCAGGGCAAACTACTGTCCCTAATGTTGGTGAGGCAGGCAGACAAGCATAGGGAGTCATAATTTACCGAGCAGAGACTGGGGAGTGGTTGCTGCTGTGGGTTCCAGTGCCAGGTGAGGAAAACCAGGACTGTCCTTAATGAATTAAAGAAGGTCCAACACGGGTAAGTCTGTGAATTAAACACTCCTAGGGAACCAGTCTTAGGGGGTGGGGAGTGGGTGGCACACTTCTGTGATTTTTATCTCCAAGAACTTTGCCAGGTTTTCACAGTAAATATCTGAGAAATATTACCTCGGGTTTTCAGCAGGGAGAGGTAAAAGGGAACCATTTTGAAATACGCCAGAGTGGGATGCTCTGTTCTTAACAAAGCCTGCCCTCAGGGGAAACTAGTTATTCAAAGGCCACTGTGCTGAGGTACCATCAGAGTTCGCCTGTCCTGGGGGAAGGTAAACACCTAACTGGGGCTGACTGTAGTCATTTGTTAGACCTAAGGGGGTGATGATTCCTATGACCTAACTGTGATATTTTAAAGATGCAATAAGAGCCCTGTATTGGGCAGGGGGGAGCCATATGAAAAGATGCTCCACATCATATGTCATCAGAGAAATGCAAATTAAAATGAGATACCACTACATATCAATTAGGATGGCTAAAGTTCAGCACCCTGACAACTCCAAAAGCCAGTGAAGATGCGGAGAAACAGGAACTCTCATTCATTGCTGATGGGAATGCAAAAGGGAATAAAAATCTTGTACTACTCTGACTTACTATAAAACGGAATTAGAATAAGACGTACTGACAAACTGATAAAAAGAACTCACATACCGACAGTTTCTTTGTCAGCATGTTGTGAGTGCCAGCAGTTCCAGTTCCTGCTTGTACAAGAAACGGCCTTGACCATGACTTCGGGTGACACAGGTCACCCAACTGCAGGCATTTGGCCGGTATGAACCAGCTCCAGGATGTTGACATTAAAGATCTATATCAGGACCACCAAGGACACTGCCAGCAAACCCACAGCCTCCCCCCAGTCTCTTTGTTCTGCTTGTGCCTCTCCCTCCCTATAAAAACCCCTTCCTGCACTGAGATGGAAAGATGGGCTTTGAGACTCAGGTCCCCATCTTCCAGGTGGCTGCACTTGAATAAAACCACTTTCCTTTACATCAGCACCTGCCTCCCAAGTATTGGCTTTCAAAGTGACAGGCAGCTGGACCTGCATTCGGTTACAGGAATGCAAAGTGTACAGCCAGTTTGAAACATGGTTTGGCAGTTTCTTACAGAGCTATGCATATTTTATCACATGATCCAGTAATTGTGTTCCTTGATATTTACCCAAAGGAAGTAAAAAGTTATGTACACAGAAAAACCTGAATGTGAGTGTTTATGGCAGCTTTATTTATAATTGTCAAAACTTGGAAGCAACCATTATGTCCTTCTACAGGTGAATAGATAAATAAATTATGGTACATCCAGGCAATGGAATATCATTCATCACTAAAGGGAAATGAGTTATCAAGTCATGAAATTATGTAGAGGAAGCTTAAGTGCATATTATTAATTGAAAGAAGCCTTTTTGGAAAGGCTACATATAGTATGATTCCAACTATATTCCAACATTCTAGAACAGGCAAAACTATAGATATGGTAGCTGCTAGGAGCTAGTAAGGAGAGAGAGATAAACAGGTGGACCACAGAGGATCTTTAGGGCAGTGAAAATACTCTGTATGATACCTGTCATACATTTGTCCAAACCCATAGAATGCACAACACCAAGAATGAACCCTAATGTAAGCTATGAACTTTGATTATGATGTGTCAATGTAGACACATGTGTCTACAATGTAGACATGTAGTACAATTCATCCATTGTAACAACTGTACCACTCTGGTGGGCAATGTTAACAGAGGAGGATATGCATGTACTGAGGCAGGACATAGATGGGAAATCTCTACACTTTCCTCTCAATTTTCCTCTCAATTTTTTGGAATCTAAAATACTCCAAAAAAAGTCCTTAAAGCACCCCAGGAGCTGGCTGCGGTCTCCTCCGTGATCACTGAGGTGGTCCTCAGAGAGGCAAGTCTGCAGCCTGCTGCAGCAGCACTCCCAACAAAACTGGAAAAGCGGTGTTCCTACTGCCTATCACATACCAGACCCAATAAGCAGAGACAGGGATTGAATCATTGTGGGCATTTTATTCAGATGGCTGGCAGTCTAAGAAAATGGCGGGTTTGTACCCTAATGGACTGTCTCACACTTCCAAGCCAGCCTTTTTATAACAGAGAACAAAGTGCAGCAAGGGGTTTTGAAATTCAGGGGAAATTAGATTCAAAACTGCCGCACTCTTGCCCTGGGTGGTTAGCTGTTTCTGACCCGCGGTGTCTGTCTCTCCCTGCAACACCATGGCTCCCATGTCTCCAGCTGTGCCCCAGGAGGTCGGCTGTCTCTCCTGGGAGTGGTGGGCCATACCTGCAGTTCCTGAAACAATGGCTTTAATATATGCATTATCTACTAGGCTTATTAACTATTTACTAAAATTTTCTAACTCTTGAGTCCCCTATCACCAGGAGAGGTCAGTGACCAAGACTGGTGTCTGCAACAAGCACCAGATCAAAGGATAGGAGACAAAACAGACAGAGGATATTGACAAAGCTAGAAGAAGGAAGCCCATCGGTTGGAATGGAGTTATTAAACTGGGAGAACTAATGAGATGGTAAATGGGAGGGAGATGATAAGAGTGAAACTACAGTCAGAGCGAGGTGCTGGGGCTGCTGGAGCTGGTTCCATTTGGACCTCATCAGCCTGAGTACTCCCACCACTTGTGGGGAGGTGGTGCTTCCTCTCCCCAGAGAGGGCCAGAGGGGCCCCTGAAAAGGAGAGAGAATGCAAACACATCCGATTCCACCCTGAAATACATGTATGGAATTTTATTTCCCCGAAAACTGCTCAAGCAATGCCTATTTCAGTAATGTCATAAAATGATTTTTCCAGCAGGCAAAGTTTATAATGCTAGAATTAGAAAGACAATCACAGAAAACGTGGACAAGTTGTGCACACAGAAAATTGTGACTAAAGTCTTACTCAGCCGACGTTTCTAGCATCCTAATGTCCAGCAGGTGCTGACCATCCAGAGTCTAAAAAGTCTCTGTGTGGCAAAAGAGTTTCAAACTAAAGGCTGGATTTGCCAACAGTCTGACTGACTTCTGGCCCTGAATTGATTTCCTGTGACTGACTTGGTAGTGATAGAATGTGCAGTAATACTGTGCTAACATGTCATATAAATCTTCATGTGCTCAGCATTTGATTTTATTATCGTGGGCCTCCCAGAGTGTGGATTTGTTTCCTGTTAGGCAGTTTTTACATAGTTTTTGCTTTCCTTAGCCCATTTGTGTGTGGTTAGCCCATTTGATGTTAGTACAAACAAGTATATTGACAGTCACCAAAGCACAAATTGTTAACCCAGACTGGAGAAGTTTCATAATTTTCTTTCTTTCATTGAATATATATTGAATATATTTTTCCATTTTCATTCAATGGAAAAATGAAAGTTAGAAGTAAACATAATTCTGCTTTAAAATTAGTTGAGAAAGAAAACTCAGTTGATGTGTTTTAATTAAATTAATTTTAATAAGTGCTAATGTTTGAAACCCCAAATCAGAACCAGAAATTCTGTTAAGGCCAATGAGTTATATACAACAGGGAGAGTTAGGCCCCAAAAGCTGAGTAATAATGTAACCCAAACTTAAGACTCCCCCACATACTGCACTGCTTCATTTACCTAAAAAATAATGATGAAATCAATTTCCTACTAACATTGGATGGTTCCTAAATAAATCAAGATACAAAGGTATGACGTATGTTTGTGTGTCCTTGAAAGCAAGGAGATGAGTACTGATTGGACAGCTACTCTGTGCTCACCAGGTTCTGGGGGTAGCGCAGTGGCGAGGCAGGGGAGTGGGGAGGAGTTCAGGTCAGGGGCATGGGACGAACAGCTCTCTGATGCCCCAAGTTGTCTGGTGCACCTGCATGGCCAAACCCACTGCGCTCATCTCTAGCTTCCCTACTTTCAATAAGCTCTGTTGCTTGGAAACTCACATAAAATGTAAAGTGGGAGTGTTGCAAACCAACCTATCATAAACCCCCATGCCCTGTTCATATTGCCTTTGTGGCGTTTCAAGGGGAAAGCCTATATTTAGCCTGCCTTTTGCTGAGAAGCCATGAAGTTTCGTTGGCCTGTCAGGGAGACCCACGCTCTCACACTCTGATCGCAGGAAGCTTGAGGTCTAGATATCTCTTTTCTAGGACAGGTTGGGGCTACAAAAAATAGTACTTTTTCTCCCACTGTCTCAGCTTGTCTAGCTGGGCTAAGAAGTAAATTAAAAGAGGCAAATTAATAGGAGAAAATCAAATTTTAAATATATGTGCACAGGGAATTCAAAAGCATGAAAATCTCAAAAACAGTGAGGCAACATTGGGTACAGATGACATTTGGGACCACAAAAAGCAGGGAAATGGGTTAATAGATTTCAGGAGTGAGAATAGGTGATTTACAGGTAGAGGAGGAGGAACACACATATGCAGGCAAACTCTTGCTAGGAGACTCAGAAACGATGGACACAGGGGATCCAGCTACCAGGTCCCTGCCTAAAGCCCTCCTATTGGACATAACTCAAATTAGGCTAAAATGAACATCTTAAGAGTTCCTTCCTGAAACAGCTTGGGTTTTTTTAAAGTCTTTTGGATGGAAAGGGGGAGAGGGGGCTCAAAGGTTGTTTCTGAGTCTTTTGTTTTTTTAATAAACAGCTTAAAGTCAATACCCTAAGAAGGTAGCTTCAGGGTGGCAAAACGTTGGTTCATTTGAGCAGTGAATAGCCCGGGTGCCACTGACAAATGTGGCTACAACCGCCGTTCCCTAACCTCCTCTTAAATTCCACTGCATAACCTTCAACAGAGGAACATTTTTAGGAAGTGCGTTTTACATAAAGAAGTGGCTGATTGCTATTTCCAGACCAATTTATTTGCCATTATGGGAACCCTCTTTAAGCAAAAGACATGATCTGTGTGACATCCTTCATCCACCCACTTCCCTTTCTCCTTTCTAATGAAAACTGCACAGGGGAGAACCGCCCTCTGCATCAGTCTGAAGCTTGAAAGGCCATCTGGCTGATCCAGGATGCTATATTTTCCTGTGACAAGAAAATGAGCAATTTGTTTTTTCTTTTAAATGAATGAAAGCAATTCCTCACATTTTTTTCTTCAGAAATAGCAAAAAATTGAAAGAGTCTCAGGAAGAAGTTAGCAAACATTGCCAGTATGCCAAAATCTCTACTGATCTGACAGAAAGAGGATTTTTGACTCTTTCTCCACTGCATGTGTGGCTTCCCAACTTTGTTCCTGCTTTATTTGTTTGCTGTCTGCAACGTCAGCCGGGCTGCAGATCGTTCCTCCACCTCATCCCGACTCTGCTGGAAAGTGTCCCTAATTCTATGAAGCACAGTGTACATGGCTTTTCCATTACGGCACAGGGTCTGCTGTCCAAAGATCTGGGTTTGAGACCTGTGCCGATCATGTGCTCACTGTATAGCCTTGAGTGACGTCATTTCCCCCAGCTCCCCTAGCTCAGTCTATTTCCCCATCTGTATAATGGAGTAATAGTACTACCTATTTCAGTTTCCTCATCTATAAAAAGGAAATAATAACATTACATATCTCAAAGAGGAAATAAAATAAATGCATGTAAGGTGCAGAGCACAGTGTGGTATACAGCAAGCACCCCCAAAGTAGTAACTACAAGTATGGTGATAATATTGGGGTGGCATCCAGAGAATGATTTTCAATGTAGGCTGGGGTTTAAACCAATATAGAAGGAAGAGAGCTGTCCTGTGACCAGAGCGCAGTCTCCCTGAAGAAATGCTTAATAGGTCTACCTGTACAGCTTATTCCACTCACCTACTAGTTGCACAGTAAGACCTGAAAAAGCCACTTATCCTCAGTTTACCTGTATAATTAAGTCATTGATTAAAACTCATTCAGTATTTATTCAATAAATATTTCCTGAGCACTTACTATGTTCCAAACATAGTTCCAGATGCTGGAAGCACAGCTTTAAATGAAAATTCCCTGCCTTCTTGTGTTCTAGAGGGGAAGTTAAATAACAAAAAAACAAAATAAATACAAAAAAAATATATATAGTATGTTTCATGGTGACAAACATTATGGGGAAAAATGAATTAGAAAAAGGGTTCAGTGAAACAGGAGTGGAAGTGGATGAAGAATTCAATTTTCACTAGGGTTGCCAGAATAAGCTTTGTGGAGAAGATGAAGTTGGAATAAAGTCCTGAGAAAATTAAAGAAGAAATAATCTGCCCTGGCTGGTGTTCCTCAGTGGATTGAGTGCAGGCCTGAGAATCAAAGGGTCGTGGGTTCAATCCCCAGTCAGGGCATATGCTTGGGTTGCAGACCAGACCCCCAGTAGGGGCAACCACACATTGATGTTTCTCTCCCTCTTTTTCTCCTTCCCTTCTCCTCCCTCTAAAAATAAATAAAGAAAATATTTTTTAAAAAGTACAAATAATCCAGGTAACTGGAGGGAAAGTTTTCGAGGAATGGAAATAGCAGGTGCAAAAGTCCTGAGGCAGGGGAATGCCTGGTATACTCCTGTGTTAAAAAAGACAGCAAGAAAGCCCATGTGGCTGGACTGGAGTAAATGAGAACAGGAGTGAGCAGAGGATAAGATCAAGAAAGGTTTTAGGGAGGGACTGGATACTGTAGACCCGTACTGTCCAACAGAAATATAATGCAAGCAGAAACATGAGCACATATATAATTTAAATGTTTCTATTAGCCATATTAAAAAGTACATAGAAACTCATGAAATTAACTTTTAATGTTTTATTTTTCCAATATAGGTAAAACATTATAATTTGAATATATAACCAATAGAAAAATTGTTAAGCATTTTTTCAGTTTTATTGACATAAAATTGACATACAGCATTGTATTCGTTTAAGATACACCACATAATGATTTGATAGATGTACAAAAATAATTAACACAATAAGTTCAGTTAACATCCATCACCTCACATAGTTACATTTTTTTCTTGTGATGAAAAGTTTTAAGATCTACTCTCCTAGCAACTTTCAAATACACACTACAGTATTGTTACTATAGTTGCCCTGCTGTATACTACAGTCCAGAACTTATTTATCTTATAATTAGATGTTTGTACCTTTTGGCCACCTTCACTCATTTCCCCCACTGCCCAGCCCCCACCTTTGGCAACCACCATTCTCTACGTTCTTTTTTTCCAAACGAATTCTTCAAAATTCAGTGGGTATTTTACATCTCAGTTTAGGCCAACCAGGCCTTCAGTGCTTTGTCACCCCCTGCAGCCAGTGGCTACCTCCTTGGACAGCATAGCTGTAGACCTGTATAGGCCTTTGTGATGACACTGGCTTTTACTCTGGAAGAGGAGGGAGCCATGAGAGGTTTCTGAGCAGAGGAGTGACATGATCTGACTTATATTGTGAGGCACTGCATTGGTTGCTGTGTTGACACAGCCCATGGTGGGCTGGGGGGAGAAGCGGGGAAACCAGACAGGAGGCAATGGTGGTAATCTAAGGTGGTGGTAGCTCTCCCCACCCCCCAAGGGTAATGGTGGAGCTGGAAGAACTGATTGAACTCAGAACATATTTTGCAGATGAAGCCAACAGTGATGGGGTATGAGAGAAAGAGAGGAGGCAAGAAAGAGACGGAGGGAAAAACATTATGTTTTCATCAGTTTAAATCACTTGGCCAAAGTACCCACATGTCTTTCTCTGTAACACAAATACACACACATAAAAACAGCATTCAGGAAAAAGGAACCCCAATCAGAGACCCTAAGGTGAGAGCGTGCCAGGTGGGCTCAGAGAGGACCAGTGAGAATGAAGAGGAGCCGCAAGGAGGAAAATAGTAGGAGATGCAGTCAGAAAAGCAATGGGAGGTGGATTGAGAGGGAAATGTGTTGCTTTCTACAATTTCAGGGGAGATGGGGAATAACAAGAAAACTGACCAACAAACAGTCTATACCTTCATGTTATGGTTAAAAATTCGGTTTCATACTCCTCTAGGCCAAAACCCTCTCTTTCCACGATGTTTTTCTCTCCATGTGCACCAGTTCAGTTCACCTGACGCGTGTGGAAGGGAGGTGCAGACGACCTGAGCAAGGGAGCTCTTTCGGTCTGCGGTCTGCGCCAGGACAGGAACGCTGCCCAGAGGCAGCCCTGCCGAGACGGTGGTGAAATTCAAACTTTAGAGCCTTCACTTGCATGGCCCCTTCCAAGGTCCTCTGCTTAATTTTGAACTTGTCCTTTGATTTTCTTTTCCTTAAAGAGGGCCTCTCCAAATTGTAGGACCAACAAACCTGCATAGGAAGAACACCCCATTTTAGACCTCTCTTAGGAATAAAAACACCTGCCTTGGTTAAAAGTCGGGAGGGCCTTGGCCTGTCTGTTAAGCACACCTACGATGGATCATTTACGCCCCTGGAAGGGAGCCTACACCTGCCCACCTGCGCCCTTTGGGAAGGGTGTGAGCCGGACGGGGGGGGGGAACGTCTGCTCACATGACAGAGGGGCAGTTTAGAGAGGCTGAGCACTGAGGCTGGTTGGTGTGGGGTAATGCAAGCCTGAAAGTGTCAGCAGGGGTGACTGCATGGAATAAGCAAGTTTGCTTTGCTCTGGAAGAGAATGAGGCCAAAACAGAGCATCGGTGCTGAGAAATGGAAGGAGGAGCTATCCTGAAGACACCACTGAGCCCCTGAGCGTATTCCTTCCTGAGGCCAGCCTGCCTTCCTTTCCCCCACTCCTGTAAACCAGTACATTCTCTTTGTGGACTTGGGATGGTTTGAGTTGGGTTTCTGTAACTTGAAACCAGTATGTTCATAGTAACAAACACTATTCTGTAAGTATTGCAAATTATGGCGGACAAAAAAATACATTGGCATAGAAAAGAATCACAGTAATTATTAAATGAAAAAAGTTAAATTGCAGAAAAGTATCTTTGGTAGTATTCTATTTGTGTATATAAAGTGCATTATGTGTGTGTGTGTGATTTTACTTTGTTCTTATTTACTTTATTTTATTTTATTTTTGGTAAATGCCTGGAGAATCACTGGAAGAACACTTACCACCCTATTAGCGGGAAATGAGATTGGGAAATTTGTACAGTTCTGCACTGTTTTCTGATAATGAACATGTATTACTTTCATAATAAAAATACTTAATGTAAAAAAGGAAATGGAAGAAAGTCACTGAATGTATCCCATCTCTCTGATTTTCCTGTCAGAGTTAGAGGCACAAAATGGAAATGGTTCTGTTGTTAAGGCAATAACATTAGGTTGACTGAGAGAAATAAACTTACACAAAACTAAGTCTAAGATAAGTTTGCATCATAGGGCAACTAAATGTCCAGAGCCTAAACAGTTAATTAAAATACAAAAAGAGCTGAAAAGTGATCATTGCTGTTTGTCTCACACTTTGGGGGTGGAGAAGGTGGGGGCAGGGGAAGTAGAGTCATACTTGGGGTGTCTTTGCAGAGGTGAGGAGTGGAGACTGGGGACCCACGGGCTAGAACACAGAGGGGGCCTTCACAGGCACTCAGAACCTGGGGCATTACCACTTCCAATTACATGGATGCGGCAAAGACCTTACTGAACAGTCACTGAAAGGGCAGATATTAAAGGAGAGGGTGGAGAGGAGCTCTTGGAGAGGAAGTTCAGAGGGACCAGAAAGCCATGGAACCTCAACTTCCCCCTGCCCCGCCCCTCCAACTGAGGTGGGATAAACTCCAGGGGGGTGGCCTTAACAGACTCTATTACCTTGTTCAAAGGGCTCAGTTTAAGGAGGTGCCATGACCTTGAATATTGTTAGGGAGGCAACACAGAAAAAGGCATATATTTCTTCTGATTCACATGACACCAACTTCCAGAAATTAATAAAAGAAAGCTTAAATCTCTCAGTCATAACTCACCAATTAAACAAATTTTACAAATCTGACATGTAGCAAAGAATCAGAGATGGGTTGATACATTTAGGACAAATGTACCAAAAAGAACCTGAGATGAAAGGGGCTGAGTCAGAGGCAGTATCAGCTTCTATTTTCAGCAAACAGCAGCACTGGTCACAAAACTAAAGGCAGGTGGTGTGCAGGCACTTGCACTGAGACCGAGCCTACATCAGTCTCTGGTCACAGCTGCACACAGAGATAGCGAGTCACTATCTCCCCATCTGAGGAACTAAGATAAAAATTGCGTGACAACACAGTTCTTCCCCAAAGAAAACATGCACTAATGGGCATCCTGCCTCTGGGTTAAACTTAGTGTTCCCTGCTGATCTGCAGCCTCTAGGGCCAAGTTCTTCCCCTACCCAGTAGCCCGTTTGCAATAGTAATCACCTCTGGACATGACATGCTCGGCACTGGGGAACTCTCCTGTCTTGGCAGCTAGGTAGAGGCAGAGGCAGAACCTAAGTGTCAAGTCTTTGCACTGTGACTTCAAATTTGGTTTTGTTTTTTTATCTTCTAACCCTGGATCTCTGGCAATCCTGGCCAGCCAGCCATCCACATCCATCCAACAAGGACAGCGTCTGCACTAAAGCCAGGTGCTGGGAGACATTATGGAACCAGATGTGAGCATGAAGCTGCCATTCATTATAATGGTACGAGCACAGACTTGCTAACTCACTCTCTAAACCTCAGTTTCCTCGACCTTAAAAGGTAGCTGAAGATGGATACCTTTGAAATTATACTGGGACTTAGAAATAGTGTATGTAAATTTAGTAGGGCTGCTCCATAAGTAACATTTATTACTATCACCACAGACTACTTGAGGAGAGACATCCAAGTATAACTGAAGTTTACAATGCAGTGCCATTAGCTCTGTGATATAATAAAAGCATGGGGTGTTACTGAAGAGCATAGGGTAGGCTTCTAAACCAGTACTGGAAGTAGGTATGAAGTGAAGTGTCAGAAGTTAGAAGGATGCATAGGGGTTAGCCAGGAGAAGGTAGGCAGAGCATCTCTGGGCAGAGAAAGCAGAGTGTGCTAAGGCTTGGCAGTGTGAAACACTATTATGCATGGTTTGGAAAAGAGTCCATGTGACAGAGTAAAGAAGGGTTTAGGGAATAGATGGCTGTCTCTCTGTGCTGCATTCTGTGTAAGGTCCTCCAACCTATGCTCACTGCTCCCTAACTCTCTCTTCCGCTGCAGTCTTTTCTGCTGCTAATTTTTCTACTGGGTTTTTTACTTCAATCTTTTCATTTTTAGAAGTTCTATGAAGGGGGGCCCCAAAAGGTCCAGAATTTATTTATTAAAAAATATGTATTTATTCTTACATATTTAAACTTCAGTCACCTTCAAAGTTCTCTCCATCTGAAGCAACACTCCTATTGAGACTTTTTTTCCACTGCTCAAGCTGTTTTTGAACTTGTTGATTTTGATGACTTTTAGTGCTTCTGTCTGCCATTTTTTGTTTTACCTCTTCCACATTGGCAAAATGTTTCCCTTTGAGGACTTTTTTCAGTCGGGGAAACCAACACACACACACAAAGTTGCTTGGGGTGATAGCAGGTGAATAGGGAGGGTGGGGCACTGGGGTCATGTTGTTTTGGGTCAAAAACTGCTGAACACTCAGCATGGCGTGGGCTTGTAAATCACCCATGATGAAATGGGCAAATGTGTTGAGTCTTCAAAAAAATTCACTGAAGCTGAGTACCACTTCTCAAAACAATGCCAGCTGGCACACTGATACAGATAGGCTACGAGAACACTCACCCAGCAGAGGAAGCCTGAACTACAAGGGGTGCACCCTCCAGAAGATAGTTCTGGGTTTGGGGGGGGGGTCTCTCCTTGTATTTTGTTATTTTTCAAATATACTGGATATTTTACAGTTTCTCCTTCTTCACATCTTAAATTTCTTTATAATGTATTATAACATATTAGAAACATTCAATTTACTTTTAAATTGATTCAAAAGAATTTAAAGCTTTATATATATATTTTTATCACTCATGTTAAGTACTTCACAGTAAGAGAAGTCTTCTATATATTTTTACTTAACATTTTTATTATTTCAAAGTGCTTATGCCTTAGGAAATAAGAACTTACCACTGGATCTTTCTCTTCCCTGGATGTCTAGCTCTGGGTCCTGCTATCAGTACGGGCCCCACTCTCACTATACACCATCACTACTGTAAGTAAGCCCTTGTCATCTGCCTGTATCTGCCACTTAATGCATTTTTCTCCTGTCACTGAGTCTGTCTCCAATTGGCCATATGGCTACTGCAAACTTCATAAATTTAATTCAGGGTTTATGATTATTTCTAATTCTCAGAGACTTGCCCCTGTTTTCCTGTATCTCTACACTGCTGTTGTGTTTGGAGAGTGTCCAAAAGTTTGACCTTTAGATAAGGGGATGAAACTGTACAAACTTTTGCTTCTTAATACCATCTGCTTGGCAATAAAAATCTCTGGACAGGAAGGAATTAAGACGGGAAGGAAAATCTGTATATACATCCTTCCCACTATAGAGAACATGAGGACAGGTATCCTATATTCCAATGATGAGTTTTCAATATTAGGGACAGTTTCAACAGACAATTCGATCTTCTATCTACTCTTGTTATAAATCCTAGCTTATAAACTATACTAACATTATCCTGCATTTTCTAACTCATTTGTGGCTTGTGATCATGTCAATTCAATGACTGCAGTAAAAGACAGATATCACCTGCTTTGTAAACTTTCTAGATGAAATCATTTCAGCAATGTTCATTTGTTTCCTATGATAAAACAGAGCCCACACTCTTACATACAAAAGTATAATGCCTGGATTTGTTTTCAAGTACATACTTGGCCCCTCATACATGTGGGCATGATGGACTGCATTCCAGGTGTGAATCTTAAGGATGGCAATGTTCACAAGAAACATTTACCTTGATAATATTTATAGTTTTTTCATTAAACTATATGGATACATCCTCAGCACATAAAACCTCATTGGTCCCTTATCAAACTTTTTACTGTATAGCACATATCAAATCTTGGTTGAGAGGATAACATATAAAACGTTGTTGAACAAAATGCAGTCTACCTGTTAGTTTCCAAAGGCAGCCACAATCAAGTACAAGAGACTGTGTGCCTCAAAACAACAGAAATTTATTCTCTCACAGCCTGGAGGCCAGAAGTCTGAAATCAAGGTAGTGGCAGAGCCAGCCTCCCTCTGGCATGTACAGGGGAGGATCCTTCACTGGCTCTTCCAGCTTCTTGTGGCCCCAGATGTGCTTTGGCTTGAGGCAGCCTCATTCCGCTCTTAACCTCTGTCTTCCCGTTGTGTGCCTGTGTGTCTTCACACAGCATCTTCCTCCCTGTGTTTCACTCTTCTCACAAGAACACCAGTCCATGAGTTAGGGACCACCCCCATTCCATTATGATCTCATTTTAACTAATTATATCTGCAATGACTTTATTTCCAAATAAAGTTACATTCTAATGTACTGGGGTTTAGG
Organism: Phyllostomus discolor; assembly: GCF_004126475.2. NCBI lineage: Eukaryota > Metazoa > Chordata > Mammalia > Chiroptera > Phyllostomidae > Phyllostomus > Phyllostomus discolor. Next base: position 63,511,074 of record NC_040907.2, read on the forward strand.
ACTTCAACATACCTTTCGGGTGGACACAATTCCACTCAATAACACTATTCATTCCTTCTAGAGAAGACTGTTGCTTCCAAACAGGCGTACATCATACTGTCTTAGAATCACAGGAATTTGCTTTCTCTGGACTATGTTTGGATGCCAGGTTCACACCTTTCATTAACCAATGCCATAAGAAAAAGCATAATGAATATCATTATTGTATTTACTGAATTCATTAAGAACCCAGACCCATATTTTCTTTAGAACTAAGTCTTATAAAAATTCTCCCCACACCTTCTCTCTCTCTCTGCCCCTTCCCCAAGTTCCAGGGACCCTCTTTTTTGGCTGCAATTTGTTTCCTGAGTCCATTTCTTCTATGGTTCACTTTTTCTGCCTCTGTGACTTTCTAAGTAAACTTTCTCTTATAATTTGAGTCTTGGCTGCGAATTCTTCTCTTAGCCAGAACTCAAGAACTGAGGTTGCTGAACTGAGGCTAACACCTGGTGCCATTTTTCTGCCACTAATAAAGCTATTGAAAAAAATCACATAGAATTTACTAGAAATTGGTGTAGAATGAAGGTGATCAGAGAGCAGATGAAAGACATGGCCAACAGACAATGGAGAAGTGACATGAGAGTGACTGCTGTCTTTGAAGATGAAAATGAATATATGGAGCTGAAAAAATTTACATAATAGAATTTTCTGAAATAAAGCAGATCTTAAAATTACATTTTGAAAGGGCTCACCACGTCCCAAGAAAATTTAATAAGAACTATTTTTTTAGAATTTCAAGGATTAAAAAAAATCCTATAGTCACCTAGGTAGGGGGAAAAAGGCCATCTTTGAAGACAAAGAAATTGGACATATTCCAAGCAGTGTTAGATGCTAGAAGAAAATGCAATAGTGGTTAATGAATATTGAAGCAGGGAAATTCTATACCTGGTCTAATCACCCTTCATGTACAATGGTAAGAGAAAGAAATTCTCAAATATGCAAGAACTGAAAAAAAAAACATAATGTAGGCACTTCTGAAAATTTTATCAGGAAAAAATTCAAGACACTGAGCAGATAAATAATAATAATAACAAATTCATGAATGAAAAACTCATGAGGTACAAAAAGTCTGGCAATGAGCTTTGAATCTATTTATACCTAAAACTGTATTTAAATAACTGGTGTTCTGAGTCACAAAAATGAAATATAATTGTCATCATGCTTAAAAAATTACATGATGTAAAGAATAATATTCTGATGATAATAGACTGGAACAAAAATCATATTTGTTCTCCAAATTAATAAAAAGGTAGGGAAAGAAGAAGATAGCCTAAACAGATCAATTAATCATCTTTCATCATTTTATTTCTAAGGTGACTTAACAAATATAAATGTAAACATATTATTAAAATGTATAATGTCAAACTGCTTGAGTATGGTAGGTGGCATTCTAAAGTGGCTCCCTATGGTTTCTACCTCCTGCTATTCATGACCTTATGTGTTGGTTGGACATAATGGCTTGACTCTAACAAAGGGTATGTGGCAAAATGATGGATTTCACTCCTGAAATTAAGCTATAAATGACTATTACTTCTGGTTTGCTTACACTGCTTCTCTGACTCTTCTACAGACTTTGATAATGTTGTGAGTGGCCCTATAGAAAGGCCTACATGGCAGGAACCTGAGGCTCCCGAGGGATCCTGAGGAACTAAATCCTGCCAATAACCAGATGGATGAGCTTGAAAGCAGATCCTCCCTCAAGTCTGGCCTTCAGCAGAGAAAAGATCTTAGTCCAGTCTTGACTATAGCTTTTGAACACCCTGAAGCAGAGGGCTCAGCTAAGCCATGCCCGGATTCCTGACCCACAGTAAGTACAAGGTAAAAAATGTGTGTTGTTTTAAGCTGCTAAGTTGTGAGGTGGTTCTTTACACAGCAATAGATAACATATACCGAGGAAGATAAAAATAATAAAATAAAACAAAAACAAACAAAATAGATCATAAAGCAAGAGAGAAAACAAAGAAACGATGAGGATTCAAAATACAAACAGACACAACAGATAAAGTTAAACATATCTAATTAAAATAATTTTAAAGGGGGTTAAAATAAACTTTTTTAAATGATTAAATTGACAGACAGTTTATAATCTCTATAATGGCAAAACATACTAATCACAGTAAAGTGATTATAGTATGAATCTTATGTATCAAATAATGTAGTATTAAAATACAAAATTCAAAACTTCAAGAAATAAAAGGAAAAAGTTTTAAAGAAGTGAGGAGATTTCAGCAATTTTTTTTTGTCATTCTTGAAAAATCAAAAAGAGAAAGAATATGATACATTTAGAGGATGTGAATAACATGACTTAAAAAGATTGATGATAATATCTGGTATATAATAGATTCTCAATAAATACTGATTAAAATCCTATAGCCTGCAAAAAAAATACTAATATTTTAGCTCCTCATGTAACATTTACAAAAAAATCTAATTCACAGGAAAAAAATTTAGACCATATGTACCAAACACTCAACAGGGATAATTCTAGGAATTATCACTTATTGGAATTATTGGAAATTCTCACTTTTTGTTACTAATTTCTGGTTGTTTTAATATTTTAACAGATACTTAGTTTTTCATAATAAATAGGATTTTACAATGTTGCATCTTCTTATCTCTAGAATTTTCTGGAATCATTCTATTATATTTCATTTCCGACAGGAAATACTGTTCCACCTTCCTTCCAAGAATAAACAGTTCATAGTTCTATCTTCTCTTGAATGTTATTCCATCAATTATCCCACCTGCTCTGAATTCTCATGTTTCAGCTTCTACTGGCTTCCTTACTTCACCTTACAAACATAGTTTGTTGTCTCCTGTTCCAAATTCTAGAGCACCCCTCACTTTAATGGCCCAGCTTCACTGACCCTTGCCAAAATTCTATACCGCATCCTCCATTGCTACAATTACAATCCACCTCTTGTAGATATACATTTTATTGGATCAATATTGTTTATATGCTTTTGTACTTACAGTAATTACCAGCTTGTTCCAAAATCCCAAGCTCCATCAAAAGGGTTAACTCCATCAAAAAGATCAGGGTCAAGGGTGGAGAATACTACATGCTCTGCAAAAGTCAGGTCCTCTCCTTGCAGAAGTCATGAGTGAGCACTGCCCAGACTGAGTCCTCCCTTCCCCAAGCCATCGACATTCCACCAACACAGATCAGAAGTCCATTTGAGTACCAGGCCTCTTCGCCTCCAATGCCAGAACCGGGGAACCCAAACATTCATCTCTATTCTCCACACTCACAGCCTCCCCCACCATTGTAATATTTCTTCACTCTGAAACTGACTTCAATATCCCCTGTATCCCTGTGTTTATGTCAGTCACCTCAAGAAGTCCCAGACACCCAGATCTCTCCCAAACTCTTGGCCTCTAATAATCTCTCTCCATCTTGCCGCCCTCCCCAACCCCTGGAATTCTTCCGCTGTGCCCTCTGGTATTCATGATTCCTCTCTCACTCTACTTTTCATGGCTGCCACTCTGGATCAGGCCATCGTATTTTTCGCCTGGATTATTGCAATAGCTTCTTGCCTATTCGCTTTTACCATTTGCTCTCTATGACCCATCGTGGATAGAGCAGCCAGAATAATCCTTTGAAAATTATTCCTGATCGTGTCACTTCTCTGCCTAAAACTCTCCAGCAGCTGCTCATTTCATGCAGCACGAAAGCCAAAGCTCTCGCAATGCCCTACAAGTCCCTTATCGCCTGTCCCAACCCAGTCTTAGTCCTGAATCCTTCCACTCCCTACTCTCTCCAGCCCAGCCACACATTAGCATCCTTGGTGTTTCTTGAAAACTTCAGGCACACACTCACCTTGAGGCCTATACCTAACTGTTCTCTCTTTCTGGAGTGTTCTTCTCTCAGAAATCCACCAGAAAATTCTCTTACCACTCCAGATCTTTCCTTGTATGTCACCTTCTCAATAAAGCTTACCCTGATCACAATATTTAACATTTCAACCCACACTCTCTCCTGCATCCCCAATATCCTTTATCTTGCTTTACTTTATATAATAAATCACTTTTGAATATACCAAAGAATTTACTTAATTTGTTTATTATTTAATGTCTGCCGCCCCATACTCACATTAGAGTGTAAGTTCCATAAAGGCAGTAAACTTCTTCTGTTTTATTTGTTGACATACCATACTAGAATGGTACCTAGCACATAACACCTAAATGATATTTATTGACTTACTGAATAAATGGTTCTCAGCCCTGTCAAAGCTAATGCCCTTTTAATAACAAAGTTGGGGCAATATTCTGTTTAACATTATGAAGGTACCTACACACATAATTTTTAAAAATTCAAAGCTATAGCCTTAACTATAACAGAGGACAAAGTAAATGCGTGATTCAACATGGAAATGCTCAGGCAAGTCAAGACTAAGAGACACAATAAAACAGTCAGATGCTTGCCTCCATCTTTAGAATTGCCATTAAATAGCCACAAAATGGACAGTATTAGTCATTAAAATTCCAAGAATATAATACCACATTCCAGGAAAATTTAGTATGTCTTCAACTGTGTGGAAAACACTTTGTTTATATGTAAAATAGATTCTAGGCTCAGGTAAATATGAACAGGTTTTCCATCTACATCAAGGAGCAGTGGGAGAGTCAAGTCATGCAGGATGCAGGACAACTCTTTCCCACACAAAACGGTCCTGAGCATTGCAAGATGTTTAGTGCCTTTGGCTGACCAACTGCATTCTAGTCGTTTCCCCTCTACAATCACTGGGACAAGCAAAATCACTCTGGTAAATTTCAAAACAACTCCTGGAGGCACTTCCATGTCAACAGACTCTTGATTTGTAAATCCAGTAGTCTCTATTCTGTTGTCATTGGCTACCTCCCTGTAGTGTGTGACCCATCCAGGAACTCCTCCTCACTCCACCTTGCCCCCTGGGTTGCCTGTCACTGCATTCTTGCAGCTTTCCCTCTCTGCTGCCCCGCCCCCAATTCCTGCCTGGTGTCACTGTGTAACTCCTTACCTCCCCCTGCCTATCTCTGCTGCCTTTCCTTTTTCCTCTCCATGTAATCTTCCACTACCTCTCCTAAGTAATTGACTCTCAAAGTTCCACGCTATACATGATATCCAAATCCATACTTCCAAATGCCACTTTGCCATTCATATACACAAAGCAGCGAGTTATACATGTCCAACACCAAACTAGTCATTTTCCTCCAAGCCATGTTATTCTGTCAGTTGTACCTATTTATGTGAATGACAACATCACCTACTTAATTTAAAAATGACAACCATCTTTGATTCTCTAGTCCTCTTTCCCCACACCCAGTTGATTGCAGTGCTCTGTCCATGTTTCCCTCTGAAGTGTCTCTTAACTGCTTCCTTTCTACCTCTGTACTTCAAGCTATCATTACCAAGAACTTAGAAAATTGTCATAGCTTCCTAACTGGTACTTTTACTTCAATATATCTTTTGATGCTTCCACAAAAGGAGTTTCTGCAGATAATAATAGTATAAATAAGTGATACTATTTATACTTAATATAGTGCCTGGCATATAATAAGTATAAATAATATTTACACACTATAATAATATTAATATATTTTAAATTTTAAATGAACAATATTTGAATTTTAAATATTAATAATATTAATATATTTTAATTTAAATAATTAATTGTATTATTTAATTAATAATTGTTAATAATAATTACACTATATAAAGTGCTTTCCATATCCTTTATTTCACACAGCCACATCATAAAGTGGGAACTATTATTTAAATCTTAAAGGTGAGGTTTGGGAGTTTAAATAACTTACCTAAGATCACAGAGGTAGCTCTGAAGTGACAACACCAGGATTCCAGGTCCATCTGGCTTCTAAAACTTGTTTCTTTTGGCTTTAAAAATACACACACAACTTCTCCTATGGCCTCTAGACTAATTACAATGTTCTATTCAGCCTCTGTCCCTATCCCACCTGCCTTTTCCTTCCCACTCTATTCCTCCAGTCCACAGGTTCTTCTTTTGGTTTTACTTACATCCTTATTTCACAAGGACCTATTCCTCAGCTATTTCAAGGAAGTCCTTCAGAGCAGGCTCCTCTTCTTTCACTTCCCCACCATATCTGTCTGCAGCTCCTCCCTCCCTCCCCCCAAGAGAGGGTTCTGGAAGGAAATGGACAGTGTGAGTGGCTCCAACCTTGGCAGGTGCTAACATAAAAAAAAAAAAGCCCTGCATATTGAGTTTTTCTCTGCCTCCTTGTTGCTTTATGGTTCTCATATAATAAATCAGACACCGTAGAGTGTTCTATAAATGTAAGGTGCAATGATTTGCCCTCCTTTTGCATACCCAGGGCTTCAACTCAGTTCTCTGTGAGCAACAGAATCGGTGTTTCTAGCAGGAATGCCACGTGTGTACTGGGGGTGAAAGAATAAGTAAGGCCCTGAATAACAAACTTGGCCTGGGAAACCGCTTTCTCATTACTGCCAAAACCCACTGAAAAAAAAGCGTGGTTTTCGTCTGAAACTCCCCAGTGTAAAAGTCTTTCTAGGAGTGTTCCCCTCCCCCCAGTCCGTGGAGGATTTAAGTTTTTAATACTGTCCTCCCTTCCATTCACAAGGCCCCTTCTCCAGGCCATTCCCATCACTTCACTCCCTGGCCTTCCAGGTTCCTGCCGCCCGGCTATCGACCCCCAACCCCGCCCCGCCAGCCCGGGGAGGACTACAAGTCCCGGCGTGCCGCGCGCGCCCCGCCGGCAGTACTGGGGCTGGGTGCCCAGTGTCCGTTGAGCTCTGCGCTGGGTAGACCCTCCCGGCACCGGCCATGCGGAGAGGTGAGTGATACACTAGTGCTGCGAGTGCTGTGGGAACGCTCCCACCCTCTCCCTTCTCCGGGGTGAAAGTAAACGAAGAAAATCCCAATAAAAACCCTCCCTCGTCTCTGCTGTGTGTCTGGTGCCTCTTCAGCTTGTTGCACCTACGAGCGTGTCGCCCAGGAGTGGAACTGGGGGCAGAAGCGTGCCCGGCCAGCGGAGGCTGCCGAGTAGAGTTCGAGGGATGGAGCCGGGTGGTGGCGTGGCTCGGCTGGGACCACACTCCCTTTCCAAAGACAGGCTGCCCCGGGGTCCCCCAAACTCAAAACAAACCGTTTCTTCTTGAAAGTCTTGGCCAGAAACTTTTCCCTCTGTCGCCGGTGCCACAAGCGACTCATTTGGCTTTCGGACGGCGCCGCAAGTCCAGGAGGCTTTCTCCTGTCCTCTCCTGTCCTGCACCCAGCGCCCCTTCTCCAGGCCACTCCTCACTTTCCCTTGAATCGCGTTTGGGGACCGTTGAACTCTCCCATGCCCTGGGGAGACTTATCGAGATTTGTTCAGCAGCCAAATGGACCCAGGTCTGCACTGTAGTGTGGGCTGGACACTCTTGGGGGCCCATCCGGCGGGAAGCAGGGGCGATGGCACCTGTGGAATGGCACTGGCTTTCTGGGCAAGGCTGCTCACTCTGGGGGATAGCTCCTGATCAGTAAAAGAAGCGTAAGGGAGGCTCCCCGTTTCAGTCCCTTTCTGATCCATCCCCCTGCCCCGTCTGAACCCATTCCCAAATGTGTTCAGAAGTTCTGCTCCAGAATCCCAACACGAGGACCAACGAATGGTATTTTAGCACTGTCTGTAATAGCCCGGATCAGAGGGTCTTGTTTGTTTGCATCTCTCACACCCTATACTAACATACACACACCATGGACACTACACATTCTGCAAACACATATATACATTACACACACCACAAACAGGTGCAACAGTCACACACAGTGCACATAGCATAAAATTGCACTCATCACACACATTGCACACACATCCGAGAGGGGACCCAAGAACCAGAATTTATGAAAAAATTGTGAATTTATTCTTACATGTTTAAACTTCAGTCACCTTCAAAGTACTCTCCATTTGATGCAGTACACCTATGGAGACTTTTTCCCAGTGCCCAAAATAGTTTTTGAGTTCTTCAATTTTGATGCCTCTTAGTGCTTTTGCCATTTTTTATTTCACCTCTTCCACATCAGCAAAGTGTTTAGCTTTGAGGACTTTTTTTCTTCTGGGGAAATAAAAAAAGGCACTCTGACCCTGTGAATAGGTAGGGTGGGGCATGGGAGTCATGCTGTTTTTGGTCAAAAACTACTAAACATAGCACAGTGTGGACAGGTATGCTCATAAATCACCCATCATGAACTGGGCAACATCTTGAAAGAGTCTTCAAAAAAGAATTGCTGAAGCCACACGCAGCCTCTCACAACAACACCAGCTGGTACACTGATATAGATGGGTTCCTAGAATATGAACCTAGCTGGGGAAGCCTGTACTACAAGGGGACTGCCCTCCAGAGGATAATTCCATGTTTTTTGTTTTTTGTTTGGTCCCCACCTTGTGCATTACACCATTTATGCTATATACCATGAACACCATACACACTACATACTTATCATATTTATTAGCAGAAAAGAAGGTTAATATTAGTTCATTGAAGGGAGTGGAGAGGAAGTGGGTGAGCACTAGTATATATACTTATACCCACAAATGTCATTTTATTCTAAAGTTAGAAACTAGCTCATGCATGAAACCTCCTAGTGTCAGAATTTAGAATGCTTTTGTGGCTCATTATTTGTGAAATGGGATTATTTCCTACACCTGCATAAACCCTTACTCTCATCTCAGGCAAACTTTGATCACAGCAGGCAAGAGAGGAAGGGATGTTCTTTTCTATATGTAGGAAGAAATTCTTGGAGAATCTTCACAGAATCCTTCTTCCCGTGATTGTGTCTAAGGAAGACTTGGGTGTGACCACATTTTCATTGCCCCTCCCTTCAAGAGTAGAGTTGAATCTGATTTTGCTCTGAAGGGTGGCAGGATGGTACTGTTAAGCCACCTTCCTCGCCCTCAGGACTCACAGCCCTCCCCTGTTCCATTTGAGTTTAGCTGAAGAACAGTTCATTTCAGATCAGTTCCAAAACCATTATAAAATCTGTTGGTGAAAGAGCTCTCTGTCTCCAGAGGAGTTTATCATTTTGATCATCAATGGTAAAAAAACCCACCTATTTGACCCTTGCTCAGTAAATTGTGCTTAAAAACATATGAGCACTTAGAAGTGTTCCATACGTTATTGCTTGCTTTTTCAAGGGGGCAATGGCAAAGATGGCCAGAGAGAAATCTTTCTCAGCAATGATTTTTTCAAGAAGTTCAAAATTTCTAACATCATTCCTGGAATAAGTAAGAGTAAAAAATAAATTCAGTTTGTAAATTTAGATCATAGTCCTGATCTTGTGACGTTAAAAAATTCTAAGGAAAAAGGTGACTCACAGATTTCTCCTCAATTCTGCCTGAAATCTAAACAGCATTCCAGCAGCAGATGACTTTTTCTAGGATCCTCCTTGGAAACCTGTATTCTCTGTCCTATCTTGAGTGGTTTTGCTCCCGTCTTGGCCTACAAGTGTCCAACTGTTGGCAACTATGTGATTCATGTGTTTGCAGCATGTTTGTGGTTTGGGAATGTTTGTCTCCAGCCTTGTTCCCAGCCAAGCAAGAACTGTGAGACTGATCAGGGTAACTTTACCGAAAGACCATACCCAATCTCCACTCCACCTCCCAATTTCTTGAAAATTTGGATTTAAGATGGTGAAGATACAATGAATTTGAGGGTTGGTATAACATCTTCTTTTTCATATGTAACTAATAGAATACCAGGTGCTCATAGATAATAAGTGTGAATTGAATGTATATAATTATGCTTTTTCAGTGAAACTGGAATAAACAGTTAAAATTAAACCTCCCAGAACTAATTGTTTTGGAGAGTAAGGTTTGCTTCATTTTTAATTTTTGCTAACTTCATCTGGTAGGATGAATACCAAAATAAAAGAATGTGGGTGTTCTCTAGAGATCTGGTCATCTGCTTTGCATCCTTTGAAATATGTTATTTCCTACGTAATGAAGTAAAAGGATTTTCTGTTGGGCATTGCATTCCTTTTCCTCACAAAGAGATCACTTAAAAGCCAGCCCTGGGAACTTTGTATACAAGTCTCTATTAGGAAAAAAGAGAAACGCGGGAATGCAGCTTCTGCGTGTTCACTGGATATAGTGCATAAACACTAGGTTCTTTCTCTTCTTTTCTCTTCTATTTTTTCTCCCACTGGGGAGAAAAAGAGTTTGAAACATGACATTCATGTTCAGAACAATAGCAAACACTTGTCATGCAGCAACAATGAAGGGGGGGGGCAAAAATAAGCTATAGATATACAGCTTGTTTTTCTAGGTACAGAGGAGGTGTAGGGAGAATTGTGCAGTTCTTGTACTCGGGATTCATTCACTTCCACTAATTGGGCTGAAGGTAGTTTGCAAAAGTGAACGGGCACACTGTAGCTTTAAAAAGTCAGCCATGAACCAGAAGGCAGTTGGTGCAGCTTGTGTGTGATTCCTAACGTCATGTTGGCTCAGAGCCAGCCTGGTTTTATTTCACTGTGTCAAATTGTACCTCCTTATTGAATTCCTTTGCCAGCCTACTTTGTGAAAGAAAACATTGGGGTTTCTTTGGCTGTTCTTGATAAGCCTATAAAAAATGACATGTTTTAGTTGCTTCTAGGTAGGTTTTCTTTTTACTCTTCCACAAAAAAAAAAAGAGAAAATAATAATAATAAGACAATGTAGTGTGGTGTTAGAGAGTATCATTGTGAGTGTTTTGTTTTGTTTTGTTTTCTGAGATGCTTAGAAAATGGTGAATATGTGAACAGTTTCCAACTGAAGTGAAATCATTCTTTTGGCATGGAGCAGCAGCACTATCTTCTGTCTCCTCTGTGACGGTGTGTGAATGTATGTTAATGCCTATATGTATATGCAATGTTGGGTTTCTCTCTGAATGCTCTAAGTGCTTTGGCAACTGAAGTTTGTGTGTGTGTGTGTGTGTGTGTGTGGAGTGAAGATTATCCCACACTTACAGTATTATTTGTTAATCATCTACTTCTCTAACAGTGATAAAATCTTGTGAATATACTAAATGGTGCACTTGTCATGTCAGAGTAATCCCTAGAGAAGGGGTGCCGAAGTATAAAGTGATTTGAGAGGAAATGTATTTAATTTATGGCTTCAGCTGTAGAAGAGTAAGCACGTTTCAGAACTAGTTTTTTTTAAAGCAGTTTTGTTCATAGCTTTTTCATCTTGCTAATTGCATATTAGTTGCGGAGGGTTTTTATTTTTTCACAGTGCTCATCCTACTAAACAAAAAGACAAAGTGATGGATGCTATTATATCTCCTTGAATGTTCTGGTGATTTTTACATAAATCTAATTAGCTGCCTACCCTCTCTTACACACATCCTAGCACCACCTTTTCGTGCTAAAGGCTATCTGACATTTTTGTGAGCTTCCAGCGTTATCAAAGCGTGGCCATCTCACGGGTTTGTGAGGCTTTCACTGAGAGTGTGTGAGGTAGGGGGATACTTGCTAACAAAAGCTTGAAGTGCTCTTTGGCATTGTTGCGAAAAAAATATAGAAAGAGAGGGAGTGAACAAAAAAACCCCAACCAAATGCAATAAGAAAAAAGAAATCACAGCCCATGGTGGAAAGGGGCAGGAAAAGGGGGATTGTTTTTCTCCACTTTGCCTCAATTTGTGAGTTGCAATGTCTTAAGTGAGAGCTTGCACCCAGAGGAAGCTGTGCCAGTTCACACAGAACTTGTTTTGAACAAGGATTCAATTTCATTTGCAAATGCTTATTGTCAAGGCAGGGAGTGCCAGTACAGAGGAAAGCACCCCTATCCGTCTCCTCCAGTTCTTTAGGTTTAATCACATCTCTCCAATCGCTGAGGGAACTGGAGATTTAAACAAACATACGTGAACTGGTGTGAAGCTGTAAAAGGAACCATTATGTTTCCGATCAGAATATATATTCGTCTCTCACTTTCTAAGAATTAAACACAAGCTTTTCTCCCTTATTAATTAGTTGCTGAAGTAAAGGAACCCTGCAGCCTTCCCATGCTATCTGTTGACATGGAAAACAAGGAAAATGGCTCTGTCGGTGTAAAAAAGTAAGTGAAACTGGCTTGTGAGTTCTGCTTCTGCAAACAGAAAGACTTGGTTTCTATTTTTATACTTCTTGCTTATCTACTACAAGGCACTGTTTGGGCTCGTCTTGTCCTGGTTGGTCTGCACTGGCCGCCAGCCTCCTTTCTCACCCTTAACCTCAGTTGCCTTTTTCCATATTCTGTTTCTAAGACTGATGACTCAGACATCAAACTATGCAAAAAGGGTTAGTGGATCAAGCTTTGGAACAGAGATGGTTCAGGATTTCAGCCCTGCATTCTCTGTATGAAAACAAACAAACAAACAAACATGGAGCAGACATACTCTGCCTTCCAAGTCCATAGGCTACAAGGGGGGCAGAAAAGAGAGTTCAAGTCTTTTTAAATAAAATCACCTCTCTCAAAACTGAGAACTACAATGAAGGAAGGAAAAAAAAAGCTTCACTGAGGATACTAAGTTTTAACAACTTTCCTGTGCTAATTTTATGAACTTTTCTTTGAATGTGGAAGATTTCAGTATATACCATAGCATTCTATTTGAATGTCTGTTCTCACATTTGAAATTTCTAGTTGTATTTATTGTGAGTTATATGCTTGTTGTTTTTTAAATAGGAAAATTCAGTCACATTATGTAGCACATTCTGAAGCAGAACAAAAAGTTAACTCACTAAGATATCTGTGAGTATCTGAAAAAATTGTATATTCTCATTTAGGAGTTACATTGAAGCTAATAACCACTTTGATTACAAGGATAAAGTTCCAAAGGGATATTATCTGCTTCATTTATTTCCATGTCATTTCTTTTAAAATTGTCTTCAACTTGAGCTTTGGAGGGAGCTCATTACATGCAGTCCATGGAAGCTGTGATGTCTGAGTGAGGAAACACTGTGCTATCTGTGTTTATAAATAGAAGCTATATTGTCCATTACAGTTACGTTAAACTTAATAAAGTCTGCTTTTTAGAATTCTCAGGTAATTTATGTGAGTGCCATGATGCCATCCTTATTCCCAGTCTTGAAATTCGGAGTAGGTGGATGTAGGAGAAATGAAAGAAACAGCTCGTTTGTGCATGTGTTGCGGCGGTGCTGTGCAATGGAACTTGAGCACTGATGGCAAAGTCCTGTTCTGTGCTGTCCAGAACGGTAGCCGCTAGCCACGTGTAGCTGTTAAAAACTTGAAATGTGACTAGGGTAACTGATGAACTGAACTTTTAATTTTATTCAATTTTAATCAATTTAAGAGTTAACAGCTTTATTGAAATATAATTGCATATAATAAACTACATGTGTTTAAAGTATGAAATTTGAAAGGTTTTGACATCTGTATATACCCATGAAACCACTACAATTAAGATAATGAATATACCCATCATCCCCAAAGTTTCCTCATAATCCTTCCTATTCTCCACCACCCACCCCTTCACCCTTCCCTGCCTATGTATTCTCAGGTAACCACTTATATGTTACTATAGATTAGTTTGCTTCTTCTACAATTTTACACAAATGGAATTATTCAGAAAGTACTTTTTTTTTCCAATGGGTAGGGGGTCTAGTTTCATTCACCCAGAATGATTAATGTGGGATTCATTCATGTCGTAGTAAGTACTGATAGTTCATTACTTTTTATTGCTGAGTAATATTTCATTGTATGGATATATAATAATTTGTTCACTGTTTGTCCATCCACTTGTTGGTAGACATTTGGGTTGTTTACATTTTTTAGGTATTAGAAATAAAGCTGCTTTGACCATTTGTGTACAGGTCTATGTGTGGACATATGCTTTTATTTCTCTTGGATAAATATTTAGGAATGGGATGACTGGGCTGTATGGTAGGTGTATGTTTAATGTTTTAAGACACTGCCAAACTATTTTCCAAACTGGTTGTCCTATTTTACATTTCCACCAGCAGTGTGTGAGCATTCCAGTTCTATATAGTCATGAACATGATTTGAAAATAGTTTCTTGTACTATGTGATTTGTGTTTTCATTTTCTCTTTGTGTCTTTTAAAGTGTAGATTTTCATTTTGATGAAGTCCAGTTTATCAATTTTTAAATTATATTGATAGTGTTTTTAGTGTCATATCTAAGAAATATTTGCCTAACCCAATGTCACAATTTTCTCTTATGATTTCTTAGATTCAGGCCTATGACTTTTTTAGTTAATTTTTGTGTATAGTGTGAGATGAAGATAACAGCATTTATGTTTATGGTGGTGGTTGTTCTTTTGCCTGTGGATATCCAGTTTTTCTAGCATTTGTTGTTTGTTGAAAAATTGATTGATTATATCTGTGTGAATCTATTCCTGGAGTCACTATTGTATTCCATTGATAATTTTGTATATATTCATGTCAATACAACACTATTTTGATACCTATAGCTTTATAATAGATCTTACCATCAGTTTGTGCTATCCATCCAACTTTGTTCTTTCTCAAACTTGTTTTGCCTCTCCTAGGCCCTTGGCATTTTCATATGAACTTTAGAATCAGGTTGTCAGTTTCCACAGAAAAAATGCCTACTGGTGATTTGATTGTCATTGCATTGAAGTATATAGATCAGTTGAGGGAGAACTAACATTTTTAACAACATGGTATTTTCCAATTCATTAACACAGCATTTTTCTCCATTTCCTTAGGTCTTCTTTAATTCCTCTGAGCACTGTTTTGTTGTTTTCAGTGTGTAGGTTTTGTGCGCCTCTACATACTTCATATTTTTATTCTGTGATAAATGGTGTTGCTTTTTAAATTTTAATTTTTAATTGCTTGTTGCTACTCTCTAGAAACACAGTGGATTCTTTTACATCTACCTGGTATCCTACAACCTTGCTAAACTCACTTAAAACTTATAGTAGATTTTTGGTATTTAACATAGACAATTATGTTCTATGAGTAAAGACAGTTTTACTGCTTCCTTACCAATGTGGATGCCTTTTATATCTTTTTCCTACCTTATGACACAGAATAAGACCTCCAATGAAAAGCTGAATAGAAGTGGTGAGATTAGACATCCTAGTTTTATTCCTGATCTAAAGAGAAAACATTTCATCTTTTTCTTATCTTTCTTCTTCTGTATATAATGTCTATTTTTTCCTGTCTGCTTTTACTTTTCCTCTATCATTGATTTTTAAGCAGCTTGATTATGAGATTTGGTGTAGTTTTCTTCATCTTTCTGGTGTTTGAAATAGATTTTGGTTTTCTTTTTTTGTTTTTGGATCTGTGGCTTAGTTTTCATGAAATTTGAAATTTTTTCAACCATTATTTTTCCATTTTTTTTTGGTTTCCCCTCACTTCTCCTTTGGGGACTTCCATTATAGGGATACTTGACCACTCAGTATTGTCCTACAATTTACTAATGCCTATTAATTTTTTTGTCTTGTATCTCTGTACTTCACTTTGAATAGTTTCTTTTGCTTTCCTTCAAGTTCACTATTTTTTTTTCTGAAATGTATAATCTCTTGTTAACCCAATATATTTTTCACTTCAGACAATGTAGTTTCCCTCTCTAGAGTGAAACTTGGATTATTTTTTTAATATTTTCCATGTCTCTACTTAACATATTCGGTCTTCTCTCTAGCTTCTGAACAGATGAAATACAGTCATAATAAAATTTTCAATGTGCTTGTCTACTAATTCTGTCATTTCTCAATCAGTTTCAGCTGACTGATTATTCTTTTCATTATGTGTTTTATCTTTCTGCTTTGCACACCTGGTAATTTTTGTTATTCAGACTACATTAAATTACACTTGACATCAATAGTACATTAGTTTCAGGTGCACAACATAGTGATTCAGCATTTGTTTACCTTACAATGTGATCACCACACTAAGTCTAGTAATCATCTGTCACCATACTAACTTATTATAATATTATTGACTGTATTCCCAGTGCTGTGTGCTACATCTCCATGGCTTATTTATTTTATAACTGGAAGTTTATACTTCTTATTCCCCTTCACCTTTTTCACCCATCCCTTTGCACTTCTCCCTGCTGGCAACCATCAGTTTGTAATGTTTCTGTGACTCTGGTTTTGTTTTGTTTGTTTTATTCTTTTAGATTCCACATGTAAATGAAATTGTATGGTATTTATTTTTCTCTGACTTATTTCACTTAGCATAATACCTTTAGGTCCATCTATGTTGTTTCAAATAGCAAGGTTTCATTATTTTTTATTGCTGAGTAATATTCCATCATATATAAATATATATCATATCTTTATCCATTCGGCTGTCTGTAGATACCTAGGTAGCTTCTAAATTTTGGTTATTGTAAGTAATTCTGCAACGAACATATGGATTCATATACAGGTTCCAGCAGAAGTAACGCCATTGAGTGTGGTTGACAGGGTATGTGAATGTCTCACATGAGGTGGACAACAATTTGAACATTTCCCCTAAAATGGCGTATGGTATGCTGGAGTGTGATATTGTTATGTTCCAGAATTACATGCTTATGATTTTGTATTAAAAGATTTTTATGTAATAAAAAGGGGCACTCTTTGTGCTGGACCCTGTATATTATCGAATTAGTGCTTCATTATTTTCTTTAGCTAAATACCTAGAAGTAGAATTGCTGGGACACGTGCTAGTAATTTTTAATTTTTTGAGGAATCTCCATACTTTTTCCATAGTGGAGTGCCTGGTAATTTTTTTGAATATTAGTATTGTGAATTTTACCTCATTAGGTGCTGGATGTTTTTGTATTCCTATAAATATTTTTGATCTTTGTCCTGGGATGTGCTTACATTACTTGGGAACAAGTAATTTGATTTTGTTAAGTCTTGCTTTTAAGAATAGTTTAGGCTAAGGGTATTTCCCCCCTTTTATTGAGGTAAGCCTTGTCTTTCCACTCTAACCAATGCTCCTGGATTATGAGGTTTTCCTCTCTGCACAGGAAAACAGGCACTATTCCCATTCCTGCATTATCTCCAAGGATTGTTCTACTTCCTTTGAATAGTTTTTCTCCAGCCTCAATTACTTTGCTTGTGTGTGATAATCAGTACTGTGTTAAGTACTTGAGATCTTCAGATCACCACAGTTCTCTCTGTGTAGCTTTTTTTCCCTCTAGGACTCTGCGCTGTGCACGGCCTAAAATCTTTCTCCAGGTGGTAGCTGGGTAGCGTTTCCCTTGCTTGTTTCCCATCTCTGAGGGATCGTTTTTTTTATTGCCTATGTCCAACGACTTGAGTTCTATTCTTTCATATATTTTGTCTATTTTTTAGTTGTTTTAGGCAGAAGAATAAATCTGGCCCATGTTACTCCATGTTAGCCAGAAATAGAAGTTCCTGTTAATTTATATAGTCACAAGTGATTAGTGGTTAACCTATTGGACAGGGCAGAGTTAGGATTATAATGCAAAATCACCAAAGACTTAAAACAGAGTTTTAAGGTTATTTCTGAGAACCACCAAAATTGGGCTTACATTTTGCTTTCCATTTTGCTTTCTAGGTATGGAAAATACAGTTACTCTATTGAGAAGCGTGCTGTTACAAAGGGTCATTTCCCAAGAAGTCTTAAGATAATAGCCCTATTCACTGGCTCCATGCTTCTGATCAGAGCTTTCGTTTTACAAGGCTGCTATTTATGGAGTTCCTTCTGTGTGTCTAGCACTTTGTGTAAACCTTGTTAATTCTATTTTGAGGTGTGTTATTATTCCCATTTCATAGCTGAGAAAACCAAAGCTCCAGATGATTTCACAGCTACTAAGTGGTCAGGTGGGGTTTCAGATGTAAGGCTGCTGTGAAGCCCAGCTCCTTCCTTCTACGCTGCAGTGCCTGGGTCGTCAGAGTGGCTTTCTGTCGCCTCTACTGCAACAAGCATGGCTCCTGCTGCTATGAGGCTGTGGAAGCCCGTCTTTCATTTGTCTTAAAGATTTGTGGGTGGATGCAAACTTCTAATAATGTGACCACAATTTAACAAAGATAGGACTTTTCTTTCAAAAATAGTATATGAGTATTTCTTATAAGCAAAGAATATTTTAATGTCTGTTCTAAGTATACTAGGCCAGTTCTTTTTCAAAGTTGAGTTTGTATCACTTGGAGGCCATGTTAAAATACAGATTGCTGGCCACACCTCCAGAGTTTCTAATTCATTTGGTCTCTGATGGGACCTGGGAATTTGCATTTCTCACATGTTCTCTGGTGATATTGATGCTGATGTCCTGAGAACCACTGCACTAGGTCAAGATTTTCCTGCTTATGCACTGTTGACACTTTTGGCCAGATAATTCTTTGTTGCAGTTTGGGGGGTTGTCCTGTGCATTGTAGGATGTTTAGCAGTGTCCTGGTCTCTACCACTAGACACTACTACTACACCCCCTCTGATCATGACAATCAAAATTGTTTTCAGCACTGGCCAGGTGGCTCAGTTGACTGGAGCATTATCCCATACACCAAAAGGTTGTAGGTTGGATTCAGGGCATATACATAGGTTGCAGGTTTGATCCCTGGTCAGGGTGAATATGGGAGGCAATCAATTGATGTTTCTCTCTCTCTCTCTCTCTCCCCCCACCCCCAGCCCTCCTTCCCTCCCTCCCTCTCCCCTTTCCTTTTCTCTAGAATCAGTAAAAACATCCTTGGGTGAGGGTTTTTAAAAAGTGTCTCCAAACATTGCCAAATGTCCCAATTGAGAACCACTGCTCTAAGTGAAGTTCTGCATGAGGAATATGTAACAGGGTGGCTTGTAGGTGTAAGGACTAGTTCATAAATTTGTATTTGTCATTGTTGCTTATGACTCTAAAAAGACCATGAATTCAATCTGGAACTTCCTCTGCCTTCTTTCTTCTGCCTCTTGCTTTATGTAGAAGAGGAGGGGCAGTAAAGAAAAGAAGAATAAAGTAAATGGTAAAATGTAAACATTTGAAGGAATCTGAGTGATGGGTATATGGGATTTTTGTACTACTTTTGCAACTTTTCAGCATGAGTCTGAAATTATGTTTTTAAAATCTAGCCAGTTCATTAGATGAAAGGGAACTCCTAGCCCATATTTGGACATCAGGGGGAAATTGAGTATGGCATTGGAAAGCAATGGACAGACCTTTCAACTTAGTCAAGTCAGGTTCTGAACATAGGTTTGACCTGGCTTTTGTTGCTTAACTAACAGAAGAATAATTAACAGGTAAATCATTTGATTTCTCTCTGACTTGGTCCTATTGACTGTAAAAATACAGTGGTAGTGGAGGGTTATGAGGGTGAAAAGAAGGTACTTTTAGACAATAGAGTGATATAGCAGCGATAGTCTTTGTATTCCATTCACAGAGCACCAGAGTGCCTATGTAAGGCACACATTGTGCTAATTGTCTTCACAAACACATTTCCTTTAATCCTTGCAACATTTGATATGGTAAATATTATTGCAGTCATTTTTCCAAGAAAACAAATTGGGTCTCAGAGATAACTACTACCTTGACAATATTAAACAAACATCCCATTGGACTTTCCTCCCTCTCTTCATTTATTTATTCTTCCCTCCTGGTCTTGACACACACAAAACTGTTAGATCTCTAATCATGATCCTTGTTTAGATCTCTGTTATTCTGAATATTATAAATCAATGTGATTTAGCATGATAATCACCAAGACCTAGATCTTCTTGAACACATTCTGAAATACAAAAGTAAGTAAATTGTACACTTAATTCTGTTTAGGGTCTTCAACAGTAATGACCAACAAATCAATAAGAAAAGCATAAACAGAAAAATGCCACAGAAAAATGGCAAAAATGAGCAAACATTCACAGAAGAGGAAATAATATATATGACAAATTAACATACAAAGAGGTGTTCGGTATCATTAATGACCAAGAAAATGCCTATCAATATCACAGTAATATGCACATTGATCTGGCTAAAATTTTAACATCTGACTATACCAATCATGAGGATATGGATTTATAGAATACAGTACTGATGAAAGTTTAAATTTGTACAGCAACTTTGGAAAACAATTTGGCATATCTTCAAGTATATAACAGTTAAGTATTTTATAATTCAGCAATTCTATTTCTGAATACATACCAGTGCTGCCCAATAGAAATAACACTTGAGCCACATAATTATTTTTAAATTTTCTAGTGGTCATATTTAACAGATGAAATTAATGTTAATATACTTTATATTTTACTCAAAATATCCAAAATGTTACAGTAATATGTTATCTATATAACATACTATTAATGAAATAATTTACATTTTTAAACTAAATTTTCTTTTTTCTTCTTTTTTATTTATATTTTATTGATTGTGCTATTACAGTTGTCCCAATTTTTCCCCTTTTTATCCCCTAGACCCAGCACCCCACCCCACTAACTAAGGCAATTCCCATATTATTGCTCATGTACATGGGTCATACATATAAGTTCTTTACGCTACTCCATTTCCTATATAGTACTTTACACCCCCATGGCTATTCTAGTTATTTCTACTTCTTAATTTCCACACCTCTTCACCCATTCTTCCATGCCCCATTCCCATCTGGAAACTGTCAAAAACCTCTCCGTATCCATGATTTTGTCTCTGTTCTTTTTTGCTTAGTATGTTTTTTAGATTCAATTGTTGACAGGTATGTATTTATTGCTATTTTATTGTTCATAGTTTTGATCTCCTTTTTCTTAAATAAATCCCTTTAACATTTCATATAATAATGGTTTGGCGATGATGAACTCCTTTAGTTATTTCTTGTCTAGGAAGCTCTTCTGCCCTTCATCAGCTGGCACTCTTATGGGAACTCCCCTTTAGGTAACTAACTGCTTTTCTCTTGCTGCTTTTAAGATTCTCTTTTTATCTCTAACCTTTGACATTTTACTTACGATGAGTTCAGGAGTTGGCCTCTTTGCATCCATCTTGCTTGGGATTCTCTGTGCTTTCTGGAATTGCATGTCTATTTCCTTCACCAAATTAAGAAAGTTTTCTTTCATTATTTTTTCAAATAGATTTCCAATTTTTTGCTCTTTCTCTTCTCTTTCTGGCACCCCTAGGATGTGAACATTGGAACATTTGAAATTGTCCCAGACACTGCTCACACTATCCTTATTTTTCTTTTGGATTCTTTTTTCTTCTTCTTGTTCTGATTGGTTGTTTTTTGCTTCCTCATGTTCCAAGTCATTGATTTGATTCTTGGCTTCATCCACTCTATCTTGTTGTTTCCCTATAAATTGTTCTTTCAGTTAGTGAATCCTTCATTTCTGACTGGATCTTTTTTATGCTGTTGAGGTCCTCATTAAGTTCCTTAGGCATGATTATAACCACTGTTTTGAACTCTGCATCTGATAGAATGCTTATCTCCATTTTGTTTAGTTCTTTTTCTGGACTTTTGATCTATTCTTTCATTTGAACCATGTTTCTTTGTCTCCTCATATTGGCAGTCTCCCTGTGTTTCTTTTTATGTATCAGGTAAAGCTGCTGTGACTCCATGTCTTGATAGTGTGGTCTACTGTAGCAGGTATCCTGTAGGGTCTTATGACACAGCCTCCCCTATCACCTAAGTTGGGTCCTCAAGGTATGTCCTTCATGTGGGCTGAGTACACCCTCCTCTTGTAGTTGAGACTTAATTACTATTGGCAGGTCAATGGGAGGGATTTACCCAGGTCAGTCAGCTGCAAGGACTGGCTGTGACCTTTAACCACCAACTTTGCCCTCTATGGAGGATCAGTGGTGCAGGGACAAGGTGGTGGTGCTCTGACATATTCTATAGCTGTTCACTGGGTGCACAAGCTCTGTGGTTTCCCAGGTTGTGCAAGCCAGAGTCAGCACCCACCTGTGTTCTGCCGGGGCCACCCTGCCTGAGCTACAAAGCAGTCTGAGATGGCTGCTACTTGTGCTGGGCTTGGAGATTCCCGGGGAATGCAAGCTGTGAATCTAGGCAGGCTACTGCTAATGCTGGACCTGGGGCCACTTAGCAAGAGGTACAGGGACTGGGGGCTCACTGAGGCCAGCTGTTGCTTGTTTGATAGGATTTAGGAAGTTGTGAAACATGAGTCAAGACCAGCCATTCATATGGCAGTGACAGTTAACAGCTTGGGTGGACCCATAAGTTAGGTGGACAGAGTGTCAGAGTATCTCCAGTGTGGGGGCAAAGTGTTAGCCATGTTGATGGAGTCTCAGATATGGAACCTGCTTGCCAGCTCTTTGGTTCCATGGGGGGAAGGTTCAGAAAAGGGACTATGGCCTCTGCCTACCTTTCTGTTTGGGAGAAAGCTGTCTCTCAGCTCCTGCCTTGATGCCAGACACTTCAATTCCTCCCTGTATGCCACTGGTGCCTTTCCAGCTGCTATCCCGGTGCTTGAGCTCAGAGGGAGTGAGTGTGGTTAAGTCTGTGTGTGGGTTCTTTAAGAGGAACTGCTTGGGACTCCAGAAGTTTCTTCCACCTACTTAATCCCTGCTGGTTTTTGCAGCCAGAAGTTATGGGAATTTACATTCCTGGCACTGGAACCCTTAGCTGGGGTCCTGGTGTCGGGCTGGGACTCCTTGCTTCCAAGATATCCCTCCCAAATTTTTCTCCACCTCACGTGGATGTGGGAGCAGCTTGTTTCACATCTCCACCCTTCCTACCAGTCTGGGTGGATGTGGTTTCTTTAATTCTGTAGTTGTCAGACTTCCATTTAACTTGATGTCTGACAGTTCGGAGTGATGGTTGTTGTATAGTTTAGTTGGAATTTTGATGTCTGTACTAAATTTTCTAAATCCATTGTATATTTTATACTTCGAGCATTGTTCATTTGGATGCAAAATTTTCACTAGAAGTATTTGATCTGAATTAGATTTCATAAAATTTACAACTGAAAAAATAGAATTTACAACTGAAAAAATACTGCAGTCATTCCAAACTTACTTAAAAGTTCCAATATGAATCAAGTACCAAAAAATTATTTTCTTTTAATATATGCATACACATTAACACAACTGTTTCTTCTTTTATAGAAGATTTTATTTGACTTTGAAGGAAAAGCATTATCAGTTTTAAAACTACTCCTGCCCAAGTTAAACAAATATACTAATACATATGTCAATATTGTTATTGAATTCAAAGGGGTATTGCATAAATTTATAAGCAACTATAAATTCGTTGATGTCAATAAATCATTCTTTAATTAAAAATGATTTATGTTAGAAAAATGTGTAAAATTATTTTTGTTGAATTGTGTTCTGAAAAGTTTGTTTCCACACAAAATTCTGTACCTGTTTAAGTCACAGTAGCTTGTCCTTTTTTTATTTTTGGAGCTTCAAATTAGGTCACTTACATGTAGTCTGATATCAGTCTGATATGAATATGATATAGTAGAATGAAGCAATAAGGGAAACATAAGTCTCTTGTTTTAAATTACATTAAGTCTAGATTTTTTCTTTTATAACTAATGTGTGTGAAGTGTAAGCCATCAGTATAAAATTTAATTTTTACAAATCTAGCTGAAGTTCTTCGACAGATTTTAAATATTTTAAAATATTTAAACTATGAGTTCAATTTTTGAGGCCATAAATTGACATTATTTCTTCATAAATATGGGAGTTTTTTGAGACAAAGCATATTCCAAATATTAATTGAGCAGTGTCTTTTATGCTGTACTATTCATCTAAAACAGAAGAAAAGTAATTGTGTTTTTCAAATTTTCAATCAACTGATATTAGATAATGTTAAACAAATCCTGTATTCCTCACACAGTTTTTGGTGGCTTGGTTGAAGAATCTTCCATTTTTTGTGAAGAACCTTTTTTAGTGTATTCTCATAACATTCTAACAAATCTGAATATAACCACATATATATCAAAAAATTATTTCCTTTTTTGTTCAAGAAACTGAGCTGTTTATAGCTTGACAATTTTATAAGCTCAAATTCTTTTCAAATAACTTCAGGATGTTTCATAGGACATTTAATTTTGATTTCAAGAGACTAATTTCATCAATCTCTTTTTGATTGAGAAGAAAGTTACCAAATTCACTACATTTACTGGAAATCTCTTAATATTATCAATTTTACTCTATCATTTTTTACACAACAAACAGCTTTTCCTTTTGTTCTGCTCCAACAAATTGCAATTGCTATTCATCATGCAATATCCAATATACTTTTAGCTAGTCTCTTTCTATCTGTACTGTTCAGTTCTAATGCTAGTTTCTGCATCTCCTCTCAATCCTGCGTCAGTAGTATAGCTTGTTTTTAAAATTTTAAAATTTGTTCAAATGTATTTTTTAAAGGTTTTATTTATTTATTTTTAGAGAGGGAAGGGAGGGAGAAAGAGAGAGAGAGAGAGAAACATCAATGTGTGGTTGCTGGGGGCCATGGCCTGCAACCCAGGCATGTACCCTGACTGGGAATCGAACCTGCGACACTTTGGCTCACAGCCCGAGCTCAATCCACTGAGCTACACAAGCCAGGTCAAATGTATTTTTAACTAAAAGACATTTAATTACACTTAAAATAACAATGCCAACTTAATTTCCAATTACAACATACAAAGATCCTCATAATTTGTGCTATCTGCATCAAACACATTATAACATTGTATGGGTGCAAAAGAAAAATCATTTGAACTGAACTGATCTGTTGACACCATCTAGATTGGCCATGTATAGGAGAACTTCAATTTAATAATAGTATGCTGAGGGATGCAACAGTTCAAGTGAAATGTCACACCAAAACAAAGAAGTTGTTTTAACGAAAACATATATTATACCAGTTCAAGTTTCTAAATTTAAACTAATTAAAATTAGATGAAATTAAAAATTCAGTTCTTCAGTCAAATTTTAAATGTTCAGTAGACACATGTGATTAGTGGCTACCATATTGCACAGGTATATAGCCAAGAGAAGCTTGGGAGGATGGTGAAGACTGGATTGGAAAGAGGTGAGTTAGATGTAGTTACTGTAAAGATTCTAGTTTACATTTTGCCTGGTAGGTTCATGAGTGTTTGTTAAATTTAAAAATAACTAAGTAATTAAAAGTGAGCCATCTTAATAGTTTGTAATATATCCTTCTAGACAGTTTCTATACAAGTACCCTTGTATTTATCATCTATCTGTCTATCTGCCTATCTATCCAGGCATAGAACAATGTATACATGTATTCACATGTATTTAAGAATATTCAAGAATTTACATGCATGTATGAGTACATACAAAAGAATATGCACATATTCAAAGGACACATAAATAAGCTTTTATAGTATTCTCTTTTGATGGATTTCAAATGTACAGATTTTGAATTAATCATAAACCTTGACATTCTTATCATTAACCTATGTTTTGCTATGTTGATCCATGTTAGAATTTTTACTAAATTCTAAAAACAGTTCTAGGTATTTTACATGTGTATTTACATATGTATAAATTACAAGTGTTCCATATCATTATTTTGTCATTTACTTAGTCTTACTGTCTTCTTTATCAGTTGGTCTTTTTTTCCTTCTTACCTTTCCAACAGGAAGTAGTTTATCTCCCCACTACCATGCCCCTTACTCCTCAGTGGAGAAGCTCTGCTGCAGTAGAAAGTTCACAGCAACAGAGTTTAGGAAGAACTTTCAAAAGAAGCTAATTCTTATTCATGCCATGCCTGTTTGTTGCATGTGTATTTCACTATCTTTCTCTGTCTTTGTATTCAGTGTGGTGTTTCATTATTAAAAAAAATATATTTTAGAACTAACATTTCTTTTATAATTAGTAAAGTGATACTTTTCTTAGTAATGAATGTTGTGAAGTTCTAAACTGGCTTTAATATTATGCTACTACCTTTTATTATCATTTTTAATTGTTGTTCAATTACAGTTGTCCCCATTTCCCCCCATTACCCTCCCCTGCCCTACCCACCCCACACCTCCCACCCCACACCTCCCACATTCAATTCCCCCCACATTGTCTTTGTTCATGGGTCCTTTATACATGATACTTGACTTGACCCTTCCCCTTCTTTCCCCCACTATCTCCCACGCTCCTCCCCTCTGGTTACTGTTAGTTTGTTATTTATTTCCATGTCTCTGGTTCTGTTTTGCCTGCTTGTTTGTTTTGTTGATTAGGTTCCACTTATGGGTGAGATCATATGGCATTTGTTCCTCACCGCCTGGTATATTTCACTTAGCATAATGCTGTCCAGTTCCATCCATGCTGTCACAAGGGATAGGAGTTCCTTCTTTCTTTCTGCTGTGTAGTATTCCATTGTGTAAATATACCACAGTGTTTTGATCCACTCATTTACTGATGGGCATTTAGGCTGTTTCCAGTGCTTGGCTATTGTAAATAATGCTGCTAAGAACACTGGGGTGCATAGATTCTTTTGGATTGGTGTTTCAGTGTTCTTAGGATATAATCCCAACAGTGGAATTGCCAGGTCAAAAGGCAGTTCCATTTTTAGTTTTCTGTGGAAGTTCCATACTGTTTTCCACAGTGGCCATACTAGTCTGCATTCCCACCAACATTATACTAGGGTTCCCTTTTCTCCACATTCTAGCCAGCATTCATTGTTTGTTTATTTATGATGGCCATTCTGATCTGTGTGAAATGATATTTCATTGTGGTTTAAATTTGCATCCCTCTGATGGCTAGTGATGCAAGTATAGTTTTTTACCTCCTTTGTTAGGTTTATTCCTAGGTACTTTATTTTTCTTGTTGCTATAGCCAATGGGAAATTTTTTTCCTGATTCCTGTTTCTGGTATTTCATTGTTGGTGTAAAAAATGCCTTTGATTTCTGAATATTGACTTTGTCTCCTGCTGTTTTGCCAAAATCACTTATTAGTTCAAGCAGTTTTTTGGTGGATTTTATAGGGCTTTCTGTGTACACGATCATGCCATCTGCAAAAAGTGACAATTTTACTTCCTCCTTTCCAATTTAGATTGCCTTTTCTTTTTCTTGTCTGATTGTTGTGGCTAGGACTTCTAATACTATGTTGAACAGAAGTGGTAAAAGCAGACATCCTTGTCTTGTTCCTGATCTTAGTGGAAAAGCTTTTAGTTTTTGCCTGTTGTGTATGATGTTGGCTGTAGGTTTCTCATATATGGCCTTAATTATGTTGAGGTATGCTCCCTCTACTCCCACTTTGCTGAGTGATTTTATTATAAATGGGTGCTGTACCTTATCAAATGCTTTTTCCACATCTATTATTTTTGTCTTTCATTTTGCTTATGTGATGTATTACATTTAATGATTTGTGAATATTGTATCATCCTTGCATCCCTGGGATGAATCCCACTTGGTCATGGTGTATGATCTTTGTAATGTATTGATGAATGTGGTTTTCCAGTATTTTGCTGAGGATTTTATCATCAGCAATATTGTCTTGTAGTTTTCTTTCTTTATTGTGTCTTTATCTGGTTTTGGGATTAGGATGATGCTGGCATCATAAAAAGAGTTTGGGAGCCTTCCTTCTTCTTGGATTTATTAGAATACTCTGAGAAGGATAGGGGCTCCTGAAATGTTTTGTAAAATTCTCCAGTGAAACCATCTGGTCCAGGGCTTTTGTGTGCCATAAGTTTTTTGATTTCTGCTTCAATTTCACTGTTATTGGTCTGTTCAGGTTTTCTGCTTCCAGTTGATTCAGTTTTAGAATATTATATGTTTCCAGAAATGTGTCCATTCACTCAGGTTTTCAAATTTCTTGGAATATAGTTGTTCATAGCAATTTCTTACAATCCTTTGTATTTCTGTGGTCAGTTGTAATCTCTCCTCTTTCGTTTCTGATTTTATTTATTTGGGTCCTCTCTCTTTTTTTCTTGATGAATCTGCTTAAAGGCTTGCCAATTTTGTTTATTTTTTCAAAGAACCAGCTCCTGGATTTATTGATCCTTTGAATTACTCTTTTAGTCTCTATGTCATTTAATTCTGCTCTGATCTTGGTTATTTCCTTTCTTCTACTTGTTCTGGGCTTTGTTTGTTATTGTCCCTCCAGTTCTTGTAGATGTAGTGTTAGGTTGTTTATTTGAAATGTTTCCATCTTTTTTAGGTGGACCTGTATCGCTATGACCCCTCCTCTCAGGACTGCCTTTGCTATGTCCCATAAGTTTTAGACTATTGTGTGTTTATTTTCATTTTTTTCCAGAAACTTTTTGATTTCTTCCTTGATCTCATTGTTAATTCATTCATTGTTTAACAGCATGCTATTCATTCTCCATAAATTTGAATGTTTTTGAGTTTTTTCACTAGTTTCAAGTCCTTGTAGTCCAAGAAAATGCTTGATATGGTTTCAATTTTCTTGAATTTGTTGAGGCTTGTTTTGTGTCCTGTCATGTGGCCTATCTCTGAAAATGTTCTATGTGCATTTGAGAAGAATCTTCTTTGGGATGAAACGTTCTATTTATATCAGTTAAGTCCATTTGATCTGGTATGTCATTCAATGCCTCAATATCCTTGTTGATATTTTGTTTGGAAGATCTATCCATTGTTGACAGTGGGGTGTTAAAATCCCCCACTAGAAGTGTGTTGCTGTCTATATCTTTCTTGAAGTCCCCCAAGATTTCCATTACTTATTTGGGTGCCTCTACCTTGGGTGCATATATGTTTACAATGTTTATGTCTTCTTGATGGATTCCCCCTTGAGTATTATGAAATGTTCTTCTGTGTCTCTTTTTATGGCCTTTATTTTGAAGTCTAGGTCCATTTTCTTGAAATATTTTTTTCTAACCCTTCACTTTCAGTCTGTGTAGGTCTTTTGTTCTGAGCTGCATCTTTGGCAGGCAGCATATGTGCGGGTCATATTTTCTTATCCATTCAGCTACCCTATTTCTTTTGATTGGAGTGTTTAATCCCTTTACATTTAAGGTTGTTATTGATAGGTATTTATTCATTGCCATTTTCCCCCTTTGTACCTGTGTTCCTCTCTTATTTTTTTTCTTCATCTTCTTAAAGCATTCCCTTTAGCATATCTTGCAGTGCTGGTTTAGTGAAGGTGTATTCTTTTAGCCTTCTTTTGTCTGGGAAACTCCTTATTTGACCTTCCATTTTAAATGAGAGCCTTGCTGGGTGGAGTAGTCTTGGTTGCAGACCTTTGCTTTTCATTACTTGGCATATTTCTTAAAATACCCTTCTAGTTTGTAGTGTTCCTGTGGAGAAGTCAGCTGCTAGCCTTATTGGGACTCCCTTGTATGTTATTTCCTGTTTTTCACTTGCTGCCTTTAAGATTCTCTCTTTGTCTTGGAATTTTGCCATTTTAATTATGTGTGTCTTGGAGTGGACCCCTTTGGATTCCTCTTGATTGGGACTCTCTGTGCTTCCAGGACTTTGTGATTTTTTCTCTCATCAAATTAGGGAAATTTTCCATCATTACTTTTTCAAACAGGTTTTCTATCCCTTGCTCTTCTCCTTCTCCTCCTGGCATCCCTATTATATGGATGTTATTACATTTCATGTTGTCCTGTAGTTTCCTTAACCCCTCTTCATTCTTTTTGAGTATTTTTTCTTTTTCTTGCTGTTTCTGGGATTTTTTTTCTACCTTGTCCTCCAGCTCACTGATTCAGTCCTCTGCTTCATCTAGCTTGCTTTTGACTCCTTCTACTGTGTTCCTAAATTCAGAAATTGTATTCTTCATTTCTCCCTGGCTCTTATTGATAGGTTTTATATCCTTTTTCATATAATTTGCAGTAAGTCCTTGTTGCTTCCCCATAGTTTTTTATTGTTTTGAACTATCTGGTAGTTTACTGGCCTCTGTTTCATTAAGAACTCTTTCTGGGGATTCCTCCTTTCCTTTCCATTGAAGATTGTTTTTTTGTCTCCCCATTTTAGGGGAGACTCTTCTTGTTTGCTTTTGCTTCTTACATTGATCTACTTTGACTCCCTGAGCTTGTGGTGTGAACTTCTATGGTAGGAGATTTCTGAGATTCAGTGGTGCAGAACTTGATGCTCTTGGGATGCCCTTTATGCTGTTTATGTTGGCTCTCTGGATGTATTAGGTTTTGATTGTTGTTGGGTCATTATTTGCTGGGTCCCTCCCTCCAACTGGTTGACTGGGGGCCATGTGCCCACCACCTCTTATATGCTGTTGTGCAGGTGCTACCATAATAAAACCACAAAGCCCAGGAAACAAACCCACACCCACAAAAATAACTGCCTCCACAATCCCACTCTCAACAGCAAATGAATCAGTATTAATAAGGGTGTAAAGAGATTATTATAAGAAAGGAAAGTGAATATGATATGACCTACTGAAAGAAAAATGATTTTAAGAGGGTAGAGGCAGGAGCACTAATAAGAGTAGGGAATTGGAGCAATGCAAAGAATATAAAATTTACATCATAAAAAAGGGAATGAAGAAGTGGAATGGAATAAGAGAAGGGAAACATATAGTATTAGGTTTAAACAGAAATTTATAAAAATAAAATAAAATGAGAGAAAGAAAAAAAAGGAAACAAATAAATAGGAACCAAACTGGAGAAAAAGATGCACCACAGTTCTATCAACAACAAATGGGCTAAAATTAATATAGGTGGTATGGGAATAAGAGGGAAAAAAGAAAGAAAGAAAAGCTTAAGGGATGTCTAGAGAAACAGGAAGTGATTTTGAAATGATAGAGGGAGAGGGAATACTAAGAATGAGGAATGAAAGCCAGGATAAGACAGGGAAAAATTAAAACTTGAGATGAAAAGAAAAGGAAAAAAAGAAAAATTTTAAAAGAGGGCAGGATGAAAGAGAAAAAACAGGCTAAGACAAGGAAAAATTAAAATTTGAGATGAATAAAAAGTGTGGAAGAAGAGAATGGTAAAGTTTGCGATTTGAAATACAAAAATAGTGAAGATCCAGAGATAACATTGAAAAATGCAACGACTACCCTATGCACAACCAAATGAGCAAAGATTGATAAAGGTGGAGAGAGAACTCAGGTATTTTAATAGTGGGAAAAAGAATGTGGGATGATCATTGACAAGAAAATTGGTTTTGAGTGGCTGGATGGGAGAGAAATAATAGTAAGCATGTGGAATCAAACAAATTGTATCAAAAGAGAAAAAAAATTAAAATGAAAATAATAGGAGGAAAGAAGAAGGTAAAATGGGGTCAGAGAATGGAGGAGCAAAATATGTGAATTGAAATAAACTATAATATAAAATCTAGTGACAATATGCACAAACTTGAAGGACAAGAAATGAATGTTTAAAAGCTATGCAGGAAAGAAAATATCACAAATTATGGAGAAGAACACAGTGGATTTCATCTTGGTAGCATCTGGTATTTACCATTGTTTTTTCTTTCTGGATCTCCTTCTGTTGATGTCAAATGGTGACCCTGTCTGGCCTAAGGCAGCTTGTTCAAGACTACCAGAGATCTACTGTCTGTGGCTGTCTGCTTCAGTTGTTAATCTAGTCACTCTGCATTCAGCAGTCAGACTTAAGTACCATGGGTGTGGCAGAGTCCCTCCTTGGGTTGGGGCTATTTCCCCTCAGGCTGCTACTGATCTGAGGGGAGTGGTCTGCCTGAGCAAGATGACTGCTGCAGTATGGCGGATGACTACTCAGCACCAGGGTCCCAGCAGCTATTGTCTCAGTTCTCTCCCCAAAGCCTTCATCTCCAGTCTCTACTCAAGCGTCTCTAGTCTACTCTACATCCTTCCTTTGCCAGAGCCCAGGGTAAGTGGCTGCAATTGAAAATGTATTCATTGCCCCTTTAAATGGCTCTTCACATCTCCAGCTATCTATCTCTGGCAGAGAGAAATCCTGCCACTTTTTACAGCTGGATATTATCTGTGTACTTTTGGGCTCTGGTGCTATAGTCTGGGGATCCCAGCTTAGGGTTTAGATCCCACACTTCTCAGGGGGATCCAACCGGCTGCTTAAGTATCCCTCCAGCACTTCAGCTGCCTCCTGTGGGCATTCAGCCAGTCCTATTGCATCTCTACCACACTCCCTATCTGTCAGGTTATGCTAAAGCTTCTTCTTCTGTCTTTCCATGGTTATAAGGCTTCTCACTTGATATTGTTCAATTCTTGTTCCAGATGACTTCTCCACAATTTAGTTGTAATTCCAGATTGGTCCTGAGAGGAAGTTAGTGTAACTTCCACTCACTCCTCTGCTATCTTGGATCTCCTGCTATTAGCTTTTAAAAAATTTGAGATATAACTGACACACAACATTATTTAAGCTTTGGGTGTACAACATAATGATTCATTATTTGTATAAATTGTAAAATGTTCACGATGATAAGTCTAGTTAACATCTATCACTGTACAGAATTATAATTTTTTTCTTATGATTAGAATTTTTAAGATCTACTGTCTTAGCCACTTTCAAATATACAATGCTGTATTATTAACTATATCACTATGCTGTACATTACATTTCCATGGCATTTATTTTATAACTGGAAGTTTGTACCTATTGGCTACCTTCAGCCATTTCTCTCAGCCCCCTTCCTCCCAGCTCTGGGAAACTCCTATCTGTTCTCTCTATCTGTGAGTTTGGATATTTTAATTTTCTTTAAATTTTTTACTTTTATAATTCATATGTGAGTAAGATCATACCAACTTTGTCTTTCTCTGTCTGACTTATTTCATTTAGCATGATGCCCTCAAGGTCCATTCATGTTGTAGCAAATGGCAAGATTTCCTGTTTTATGACAGAATAGCATTCCAGTATATAGATGCCACGTTTTCTTTATTGCCTCATCCATTAGTGGACATGTCTTGGCTATTTTAGTGGACAGTTGCTTCCATATCTTAGCTATTTTAAATACTGCTACAATGAACATAGGGGTACACACATCTTTTCAAGTTAGTGTTTTTGTTTCCTTCAGATATGTAACTACCCAGAAGTGGAATTGCTGGATCACATGGTAGTTCTTTTCTTAATTTTTTGAGGACCCTCCATACTGTTTATCATAGTGGTTGTACCAATGCACACTCCTACCAATAGCGGACAAGGGTTCTCTTTTCTCCACATCCTCACCAACATTATTGTTACTTGTCTTTTCATGGTAGTCGTTTTAACAGGTGTGAGGTGCTATCTCTCTGTGGTTTAGTTTTGTATTTTCCTGACGATTAGATGTTGAGCACCTTTTCATACATATGTTGGCTATCTGTGTATCTTCTTTAGCAATTGCCTGTTCAGATCCTCTGTCCATTTCTAAATTGGATTGTTTGATTTTTCGTTTGCTATTGAGTTACAAATTCTTTATATAGTTTGAATATTAACCCCCTATCAAATATGTGATTTGAAAATAGTTTTTTCATGTGGTAGGTTGCCTTTTCATTATGTTGATGAAATGTTTCCTTTGCAGAAGCTTTTTAGTTTGATGTAGGATGTAGTTACACTTGTTTATTTTTGGGTTTCGTGGGGTTTTTTGCCTTAGCTTTTGGAGTCAGATCCAAAACAACCATCACCAAGATCAATATCAAGAAGCTTATCACTTATGTTTTCTTCTAGGAGTTTTATGGTTTCAGGTCTTATGTCAAATTTTTAATCCATTTTGAGTTAATTTTTATATATGGTATAAGGCAGTTGTCCGATTCCATTATTTTCCATGTGGTTGTCCAGGTTTTCTCACCATTTATTGAGCGCTGTTTCCCATTGTATATTTTTGGCTCCTTTGTCATGAATTCATTGACCATATATAGATTAATAATGACTTAAGATGACCCTCTCTGAAGGCTGTTAACTGTATTGACTCTTAAGCTAAGTATTAGGTTAAATAAGTTATCATTTTTGACCACATGAATTAGAGTATTAAGAGATGAATGTTAGAAGTAAAATATTTGGATCAAGTTAGAAATTATTATTGATATTGCTAAAATTTCAAAATTTTGACTTCATTGTAGAATTATTAAAGAGATTTTTCATATAACAATAATAACAATAATAGCAGTGGCTATTACTTACCTCATTAAAACTGATATAATAACGTTTACATGTATACAAATCTACACAGTAGTCAGGTCTCCATTTGTAAAGGAAGCAATCACATCTAGGGTTGGATGAATAACCTCACAGGATATTTGGTTATTTGCCTGGAAGCCTTGCCTGGCTCCTTAAGGATAAAGGAGAGGAAACTGATAGAAATAATTGTGTGTCTGATCACTGGCTTTAGCTTTCATTCATTTACTCCTATATCTGTCCTTTTGTGGTATCACATAAATAATCAGCAGTCCTTAGATATATGGTGTTTGAAAGCAATGAGGGGATTGTATCCAGTTTGCTTGGTTAGTTCCTGGGTATTCTCTCCCCATCACACCCCCCTCATCTGTCCTGTCTACCTTTCCAAGACCCCACAAGTACACTGCCCACCCCACTTTACCTGAATGCAGTGAGCGATGGTTCCTGGGATGCTATTCTTTCCAGGGAACAGCAATGTGGAACAGGGAGTGATCATGATGGTAAGATGCCTTGACAATAAAGGCATGGAAAAATAAAATAAAACTCCTAAGACATTTACAGTGGCTAATACCAAATACTTCTTAACAGATAGCTAGGGAGGGAGGGAGGGAGGAAGTCAGGAAGGAAGGAAGGAAGGAAGGAAGGAAGGAAGGAAGGAAGGAAGGAAGGAAAAGGGAGGGGAGGTAAACAGAGCCACTAATTTAAATCTAAAAAATGACCTTTCCAACCAAGGATCTGATGTAATGCTTCTGCAGATATGTTTGGTGGGATAAGTTAGAATGCTATATTTCTTGAATATAGATACTATATGAGATTAATAGCGATATGTAACTGGTACAGTTTTATTTCTCTTAGCGAAGCTAAAATTCATTTCTTACTATTTTATGTCTGTCTGTTCATTCTGGTATACTATGCATTAGTCAGCCTGGGCTGCCATAACAAAATCCCATAGACTGGGTGGCTTAAACAACAGAAATTTATTTCTCACAGTTCTGGAGGCTGAGATGTTTCAGATCAAGATTTTGGCTGATTCAGCCCCTGGAGAAGGTTCTTTCTGGCTTGCACACGGCCGCCTTCTCACTTCTCTATGCCCTCACAAGGACTTTCCTCAGTGCTTGTAGATGGCTCTTACAAGGCCACCAGGCCTATTGCATCAGGCCCCCACCCATATGCCCTCATAAAAGCTCTGTTTCCAAATACAATCACACTGAGGGTTAGGGGTTCAACATAGGAATTGGGGTGAGGGACACAGTTCAGTCTTATGATAAATGTTTCATTATACCCTTAAATTAAATGATAAATTGGGTTAACAATGGATTGTCTTTACTGTTTTGATTTATACCATTATGCCCATTGCAAACAACTGCCTAAAAGAAGTGTACATTTCATCCCTGGCTGTTGTGGCTCAGTGGATTGAGTGCTGGCCTGTGAACCAAAGGGTCACTGGTTTAATTCCCAGTCAGTGCACATGCCTGGGTCCTGGGCCAAGCCCCCAGTCTGGGGCACGTGAGAGGCAACTTGATGTTTTTCTCTCCTCCTTTTTCCTCCTTTCCCTCTCTCTAAAAATAAATAAATAAAACCTTTAAAAAAAGAAGTGTACATTTCAAAAGAGTTCAATGAGTAAAACTACAGTCAGCTAAGCATACTATCACATTTTAAGCTTGAAAACAACAGGAGTTTCAATCCAAGCCAGCAGAATTCACAAACATGCATCATATATTTTTTATACAATAGCAGAGGAATTTATACAATAAATTGCATTGTATAAATTTGTATACAGTAAATTGTAAATTATATAAATTTTATACAACAGCAAGGTTATCTTGTACAATAACCTTGAAGGGTTGCTGTTTTCCAGTGTGCTTTGATATTCCTATGGAGGAGGAGCAGAGGTTGTCTAAGCAATGAAACCACACCTAAGTCCCCTGGATGGTACCACTGTGCTGTGCCTCAGAGAGGGAGGCGAAGGTTTTCAGGCCATTTTTATATAATTGTCTTTAGTATTCATGATTGGGATATGAAAGGTTCGTATGTTTGTGTTTAGCAAAAATCTTGGCATGAATTGTATCTATACTGAATAAAACCAGAAATTCATTTAGTCCTCTTGAGAGGAAAGTCCTTATTTACACAAGTTCAGAGATCTTTGTATGAAAAAGTTAAGAACAGATGTGAAAAGAGGCAATTTTAAGATTCTTTCTTTTCAGAAAGATTAGGTGGGATGTTGGGGAGACATTCCCAGCAGACATATCTAAGGACGGAGTGCCATGCCATTTCAGAGGAAAGCCATCATCAGCCTGGGGGGAGATTCCTATTATAGTGGAAAGAAGTGATGCAGGAAGATGCCCCCCTGTTCCTGGGACCTGCTCCTGGTGTTGCTGCCGATTCAGGCCTCCAGAGCCTCTCACCCACATACCTAGCATGACCTGACTCACGGTGCCAGCACGACTTTCACGTCTGTGCCCTCCTTCCTCCACCTGTCTCTTCCTCCTGTTCCTTAACTGCTCTTTGGAATAAGGCAGGGAACATGCATGATCCTCTTTATCATGCAGCTAACTTGAGATTTTCTTTTTTGCTAGACTCTGAGTTTCTAAGGCTCTTCAAGTGCCTGACTCATAATAGGAAGCTTAAAAATAATTAGTGATTGGAATAAAATACTGACTGAGGATTTTCAGAAGGGGACACTGAACCAGTACCTTTTAAAACCAGGTAGGGTGCTAATCCTGGAAGTCAAACAGACAGGACTTTGAGTGGCATGACCAAAGCTGCGGTCATGGGTAGCCCAGGACTGTGCTCGCTGGGTTTCCGTACATACTTGGAATGGGTACAAAGCCCAGGAAGTTATGTTTGAGTCAAATCCCTGAATGCCAAGCTAAAGGATTTACAGAAGTCTTAAAGAATTATTTGCTTTTTCAGTGCTTTCATTGCTTGAGTATGCTGCAGCTAAATGCAGTCAATGTTTATTTATCTGAATATTAAAAAATGAAAAATGGCCTGTTAAGAACCTCTGAATCATTTTCTTTTTGGGCCTCCCTACCTTGTAGCCAGATTCTTACTTGTTAGGATACAGGGAGAAGGAGAAAAAATGAAGATAAAACTGAAGCTCGCTTAGTTGCTTTATTCTTAGCTATGTCATAAGCAAAGAGATCAATATTAATTTATTACAATCGGGATGATACTGCTTTTAGCCAAAGACTGTTTTAAGACAGGGGCAAAAAGTAAATTAATTTAATTTTGAATGTAAGTTATAAAGATTAAGGCAGTACAAAGTTAGAGTGCATTTCTGAGTGGGAACTTATATAGCATTGAGAATTATCTTTATAAAAAGAGTAATGTGATAAATATATCACCATAATATATTAACCAGTGTCTAAAGTAACTTTTGCTCTGAACTTTGAAGCAGAAATGCAATTAATGTGTATAATGGGATTTTGAATCACATATGGATTGCATTTATCCAGAGTTTCCCCTTGGTCTAATCATCCCTCAGAATCTCTAATACCGTAAGTACTGTAAAGTACACTCATACTAGATTCAGAGAAAGAGTTTCAGCTATTTTCCACATGCCTTCACTGACATACAGAGGGAAGTGGAGACTATTTGCTGCCAGCACTTAAAATGATAATGTGCCAATGTGAAAACACTCATTGTAAGGTCCCGGTCTACATATATCTGCCAAATGTGTTATGTATTGCATTTCTGTTCCCATGATAATGTCTCTCAAGCTCTCTTTAAAAGTGAGGCGATTGTTTAATTAGGGATAATCATTTCCCTGTGTGAATTATTCACGCATGATATAATTTTTATCAATGCATGATGCACCTAACCATATGTACAGGGACTAAAGGGTGACTGGGTTGAATGGAAGCACTAATTTAATTAAGTGGTGGGATAGCAGACAAGTTCTGCCCTAGTTTCTTGCTAATTTTTAATAATAAGATAAAATGCATATATGTTTTTTAAAAATTCCAAGCCTGGAAATTTATTCATGAACTGATCACCTTAGACAGTATGTTCTAAGAAGCATTTTGCTATGATAACAGTAAATAATAAATATTAAATGATAGTGGAACTTTTATATCTGTCATCTCATTTCATCAGTGTAAAATTAACAGCCACAATGGGAATCATCAGCTGGGCAGTGTTTTAAGCAGCACCATTTCAATTCCTTCTGGAATTTGACATGCACATGTTATAAGAAAAGATTTGGAGAAAATGGTCCATTAAAAAGGGAATGAAGTGTCTCCATTTGGTCACAAACAGCAGTCCTTGAGGGGAACTATGGCTTTCCTAGTGGGGAAAAGTGACACTTAAATCCATCCTCTGAAATGTTCTCATAATCTTGCCTGGCCCTGGTGCGCTGGCCTCCCCAACCCCAGCAGTCAGGTTGCCTTGGATTGTCTCCAGCTCTCTCCTCAAGACTGTGCTGAAACCACCAGAAAGGCCCAGTGACACCATCCATCATGCTTTAGCCTAAACAACCTGGGAGTGACAGTGTGTGCCTGCATGTACCTGCCTCTGCAAGCCATCCTCTCTCAGGGCCTAATTTAGGGTGTGTTTGGAGCAATAGATGTCTTTCAAAATTGCCGTGGAAAATCTTTAAGCGTTGTGTAGTCAGGCAGAACTACACGGGCCCTCCAGCGCATGCGTCCTCACTAGCACTTGTTCCCCCTCAGTTCCAGTGTGACAGCTCACTGTTCACCTGTCTGCTCCCCTTACCAGAGTGCCAGCTTCTTGAGGGCAGCAGGGCTGGCCCACGCTTTCCCAGCTCTGTAACCCTGTATCTACTGCAGTCCTGAGAAGACAGTAGCCTCTCAGTCAATGTTTGTTGTATCAGTAATAAAAAGCATACATTTGGAGGCAAACATGTATGGAATCCATTCTTCCTTATCTACATTACTATATGATTTTGGGTATCTTAACCTTTCTGAGCCTTAGTTTCCTAAAAACAGGTACAGTAGTCAGTTCACAAGTACATAGCTGGGAGGCTGTGAATAAGTCACGTGTGAAAAACATATTGTAGACTCTAAGGACTCTCTGGTTGTTAGTACATTAACATAACAGATTTTCTCTGTATTGATTACACATCATCAGAGCTGTGCTAGGTGCTGGAGAGATGAGGACAGACAGGTAGGTTTCTCCTCGCAGGATGAGAGTAATCTAACATTGTGACTTGTCTTCTAATTATTTTTTGCAGGGGGAGGGAACTATGAGGCTTAACCTTGGGTGGATCACTTACTAAATGCATTGACTGGTGTCTTCTGTGTAAACCCCTCACTTAAGAATGAGAGAGCACCTAGTTCCCCATCGCTCCTGTTCCTCACAGTACAGTGTCTGCAGTTTTCCCAAGTTCTTATTCTCCGCTCTTTTGCTAGTACTCAAGAATATTTCCAAATTATGGATGGGACGATGTCATATCCCAGCATAATAAGAATCAGGAAATCCTCCCACCCTAAAATTAGAATGTAGCATCCTTTGCTATTACAATTCGATAACTATTCTTTATGAGGAAAGGCAGCTACTTGAAGCCATCCATGGGGAGAGTGAATTCAGATGTTTTCTGGGGCACTTAAAAGTGCATCTGAAGGCACTCCTAGAAGTGAGTGCCCACTGCTAGAAGTGAGCTGATTAGAAAACTCGAAACGTTCATTAGAACAATGAACTCCTTTCCAAACATTCACCAAGCCCACCTTAAACAAGAGACAGAAGGAAAATGGTACCTTGAAGAGAGTCCCCAGTGTTGGCTTGTGTCACTTATGTTAATGGGATGATAGAAAATCCCAGCTTGTGGGTAATTTTTTAAAAACCCATGCAACTTTGATATTAAAATATATCATTAATGTTTGACAGTATTTTTCCCATGTATATTGCCTGTTGAGTGGTAGGAAGATATGTGTGCATGTGTGTGCATGTGTGTGTGAACATGTGAACACACATGTCCATGGGTGTGCATGTAGATGGGCATGCATTGCTTATAGATTCACAACCTCTAAACCCTAAGTAGAAAACACGTCTAACTAGTAAGCATTCACTCTAAATGTTTTTAAAAGAAGTGCTGTGTTGATAAACCATTGATCACACCTGCATCATTCATGACTCCCTTTTCTTTAGTTAGGACAGAAGTTTGTATTTTTCCACCAAATATTTTAAGTTCCTACTATGAGCAAAAGATTGCGCTGGGAGGGCAGCAGAAATACAGCTGGACCCTGGACTTTTGGATGTTTGAAGACTTCCAGGAATCCCCAGAGTCTAGGCAATATCATTCCCATTAAAAGTAACATGAATCTTTTCAACTTTCACTAAATGTTGAACCTCCCCAAGCTCAGTTCTAGGCCCAGCTCCCTTCTCATCCTCTCCAAGGTTTCAATTACCATCTAAATGCTTCTGTCACCCAATTGCATACCTCTAGCTCACTCATCTGCTTTGAGCTCCAGAATCATATCCCACATTAAGTCTCTACTTGACTATTGGTGGTACCCCAAATTCATCGTGTCCAACTAGCCGGGGGTGTCATCTAAGTGAATTAATCATTTATGTAGTTCCATGTTCCTCATGCTAAATTTCTGGTGCACCACTTCAGTAATCTGATTTTATTGGTTAAATCTCTCTTAAATCCACACACTTCTCTCCTTTTCATAGTCACTGCTGTAGTCTTGGTCACCATGATTTCCTGCCTGGATGATTCAACTAGACCTCTCACTGGCATTTCTTCTTCCCTTCTGGCTCCTCTCCAATGCTCTTTTCAATGTGAATCTGATCAGGTCTTCCCCTTTGTGTAAGGCCATTCATCAAGGCCCCATAGTTTGTACACAGAAACCCGGAGTCCTCAGTGTGGCCTCCAAGAGCAGCATGGCTCCCTTCCCTTAGTAGTGTATCTTCCTGCCAAAGGGCCTGGAATAATCTTCTGACTTTTTCATCTGGTTAACTTTTGGCTGCTTTCTAGACCTCACCTCAAAGGAAACTTCCGCAGAAAAGTCCACTCTAGCCCCTTAAACCGTCCATTGCACTTACCACAACGTGCAGTTGTATGTACACTTAGTGGTGTGTTTCCTGATCAGTGTCTCCCCACAGGACTGAAGGTCCACAGCACAAGTGCCATGTGTTCCTCGCTGGAGAGCTAGCAGGAGCTTTGTACTGAAGGAGCTTTTAAGCCAACTTAAGCTGTTTGGAATTTACCTTAAAAGCAGTGGGAAGTCTTTGGAGGATTTTTAAGCATGAGAACAGTGTGATTGGATTTTCACTTTGGAAGAATCATCTTGGATGAGGTGCAGAGAAATCCAGACAAATACTCCCAAAACAGAAATGAGAGAGTCACAGTGGCTGCAGGTCCCTGCCAGTCTTCTCTAGTCCACTTCTGTCCCTCCCTTCTAAATCCAGTCCAGCAGGTTACTCACCAGCCTTCTCAGACAAGTGCTGGATCATATCTAGTCACTTGAACGTTGATTGAGTTCCTAACTATGTGCTTGACACTAGGAATAATAAAGTGAGAAATGGTCCAGGTCCACATGTGTATCACCAGCCCACGTCACTCGCTCTGGTGGGAGAAACTGTTCAATGATCAGAGAGTGGAATCCTGCATGGAAGTGCCACAGTGGGAGTTTGAGTGGAGTTCTCAGGTGTATAGGAGGTTATAACTAAAACAATTCCCTGGTAGAGCAAGAAAATGCCTCACAGAGGAGGAAGCACTTGAACTAGGATAAACTAGGTAGGAATGGTGGATTTTTTAAGATTTTATTTATTTATTTTTAGAGAGGGAATGGAGGGGGAGAGAGAGACAGACAGACAGACAGACAGACATCAATGTGTGGTTGCTGGGGGTTATGGCTTGCAACCCAGGCATGTACCCTGGCTGGGAATCGAACCTGCGACACTTTGGTTTGCAGCCTGTGCTCAATCCACTGAGCTATGCCAGCCAGGGCTGGAATGGTGGATTTTGTCAGG
Source organism: Phyllostomus discolor (assembly GCF_004126475.2). NCBI lineage: Eukaryota > Metazoa > Chordata > Mammalia > Chiroptera > Phyllostomidae > Phyllostomus > Phyllostomus discolor. Next base: position 63,552,854 of record NC_040907.2, read on the forward strand.
TAGAAGCAAATGGGAAGGGCCTTATAAGTGGCTGGAACAGCATGTGTAAAGTCCCAGAGCTGTAAAAGGGCATGGCAGACTGGGGAGTGGCATTAGCCCTGCGGTCTCACAGCTGCAGAGAGGATGTATGGGAATGGGGATGAGGAGGGTAGTAGGAGATGGAAAAAGACAGGTACGTTGGGGCCATTTTGTAGAGGGCCTAGTGTTCTTGACTCAGAAGAATCATACTATGGGCTGCCAGAAATCACTGGACCACTCTTAGTATCTCTGGATTAAAAAATAGCACATGAAGAAATAGTTTGCATTGAAGGCCTAATGGTTTATTAGGGAAACAGTGACTGAGCCAGTGAGACTAATGATCTTCTGAATCCCAGAAACTGAAGAATGACTAAGGTCCTGAGGGAAGCATTGCGACCTGGGCCTCTAGGGAAGAGAAGACCACAGTTCCCGCGGGCGGGCCTGGGCCTGCATTGGGAGCCTGTGTCCTGGGCCTGGCTGCAGGCTGGCATGCTCTGCCGTGACAACAGTCTGGGTTTGTGTTTTGCAGTTCGGTGGAGAATGGGAGACCACCCGATCCTGCAGACTGGGCTGTAATGGACGTCGTCAATTATTTCCGAACAGCGGGATTTGAGGAGCAAGCTAGTGCTTTTCAGGAACAGGTAACAGTCTAGAGAAACACGTGATGAACACAGTCACTTACCTCCCTTCCCCACAGAGGCAGGAGGGAGTGAGGAGGAAGAGGGCCAGGGAGCAATGAGGGATCAGTGGGGCTCTCTGCTTTTCCTGCATTCCAAGTCTTAATCATATCAAGCCCCAAGACACTGAGGAGGGTGGGGAATGGAAGAAGAAAAGTGACAAGCTAATGATTCCTTCCTGCAAGAGGAAAACCCAAGCCCTGAGACACAGTCACAGCTGCAGAGAGGAGGGCTAAAGCGCATTTGCAGCTGCATATTCTGACAGACCAAACAGCCCTACCTTCAACATAAACACACTAGAAAGCAGAAAACAGAAAAGAATGAAAAAGGAGGGGCTAATCTGACTTAAGAGACAAGTAGCCCTGTCTACTACTGGCCTTTGCCCCAGCTGAGCTGAATAGCCTCCTCCAATTTGCTTTCCGAGTGCTCAGCAAAGTAGAGTGGTAAGAGCACAGGATTTATTTAAATCCTGGTCCTTCTAACACTGTATAACTCAGCCAAGTTACTACATCCCTCTGAGTCTTGGTTTGACATCTATAACATGAAGCTATCAATGCCTCACTTGATTGGGTGGTATTGTAAGAATTCAAAGGTAATATATGCACAGTGCCTGGGATAGGTCCTGGCACAATGTTGATGCTCTTCAAAAGTTAATTCCCTTCCCATAGGTCCAGGGTTAGTATTGGAACAAGGGAGGGAAAAACAGGGGGTATCTCCCAACTGTCTGGGTGATTCCTGGCCCCATTTTTCAGGCTAGGTCAAATCAATAGGGATGGTGCTTTAGGTGCTTTGACCATGAAGAAGCAAATTGGGGAAGCATGTTGTGGTCCACACCAGACCAACTCTGTAGGAAAACACAGAGTTCCTACTCCCCATCCATAAAGGCTGCCATCTTCCTAGCATTAAATCTAATATTATAATCGAGGACATTGTGAACTGAAGAATCTGTTGGGCTGCTTCTTCCACATCCTGTTAGCTCGTTCTTATTCTCTCCAGCTGGGTTTGGATAGTTGAACTTTTCTAATATCGTATATGCCAACCTCTAGATTTCCTTCAACCAATGTTTCTTTTAAAGCTGATCCCTATTTATTTTTTGTTAATTTGGAACATTTGGCAAAATAACAGCTTAAATCACTTCACATCCACCAGAATAACTAAACTTAGAAAGATTGATAAACTCAAATATTGGTGAGGATGTGGAGCAACCACACTCTGTTACGTTGTTGGTGGGAGTGTAACATAAACATTGATACATCTACCCCATGCTCCAGCAATTTCATTCCTGAGTACTCACCAAAGGGAAGTGAAAACATACGTCCACAGAAGATTTGTACAAAATTGTTCTTAGTGGCTTTATTCATAATAGTCTGAAACCAGAAACCAAAGTGTCCATTAAGAAGACAATGAATATACAAACTGTGGTACAGTCATACAATGGAATACTACCCAGTAATGAAAAGGAGTGAACCTCTGATGAATGTAACCATCTGGGTGAGTCTCAAACATCACAGAATGAGAGAAGCCTTACACAAAAGAGTTCACACTAATGGTTCCTGGTTCCTGTCTCAGTCCTTTTGTGCTGCTATATCAAAAATACCATAAATGGGGTGGCTTATAAACAAATATTTCTCACAGTTCTGGAGGCTAGGAAGTCCAGAATAAAGGCAGCTGCAAATTTCATGTCCGACAAATGCTTGCTTCTGAGACAGCCATCTTTTTGCTACATTCTCAAATGGAGGAAGGGGTGAGAGAGCTCTCTGGGGCCTCTTTTATAAGGACACTAACCCCATTGAGAAGGACTCTGCTCTCATGACCTAATTAGCTCTCAAAGGCCTCACCTATTCATAGCATTACTAATACCCCTACTATGGCTTGGGGCTAGGTTTTAACATATGAATTTGGAGGGGCACAAACATTCTGACGTTAGCAGTTCCATTCATATAAAGGTTGAGAACAGGAAAGTGTGTCAGTGGTAGGAAAAATCGGAACAGTGGTTGCCTCTGGATGGATGGGAGAGGAAAATGACTGGGACGGAGCATGAGGGGACTTTCTGATGATGATAGTGTTCTGTGTCTTGATAAGACTTTGGGTTATAAGTGTGTGCGTTGCCCACTGCCTGTGCACAAGTATATGCCAGTGACTCAGATTTGTGTATTGCATAACCGATACATTTTCCCTCAAAGGAAAAGGATTATGAAAATAATTACATAATTAATGACTTACAAACTGAAGTATTTAGTTTAAAATTTATTGATGTATAAAACTGAAATGCATCAAAGTATGGACTCACAATCACATAGAGGGATGAGTAGATGGACATGATAAAGTGCATAAAGAAAATGTTAATAGTAGAACCTAAGTGTTGAGAATATCAGTGTTCATTATAATATTCATGCAACTTTTCTTTATGTTTGAAAATTTTCATAATAAAATTGTAGGGAAAATAGCTCAGGTTGGCAAGTAGAAGGGTGATCAACTGGGTTTGTAATGGTAGAAGGATTCATTTGTATCATTGTAGTTGAGTAATTGCACCTCTCAATTTGAACAATATTGTGAAAAGTTAACAAAAAAAAAAAGGACTTTGCTAAAAGGACTCTTGGCTGGATTCCCAGCTGCCCAAAGTGTTTTTCAGAGTGAGCTTCTGCTCAGACTCCTGAGACATAGGTCCTAAGTTGGGGTTGGACCTGTTCTTTGGGCTTTATGGGTTCTGTGCAGAATTCAAAAGGACCTCAGAAATGGAACTGGGCAGTTCTGAGCTTGGCCCAGGAGCAGGCCCTTTTCCCAATGGATGACATCACTCTGGCACTAGATACACTTTGAGGCCTTTGAGAGATACAAAAGGAACAAATTCTCCCAAAGCATTTCATTGAGAAGTCCTTCAAGGGGTGCGGGGAAGGAACATGATCTTGCTACTGCATTGAACCCGCCAACTCAGGGGCCCAGGGAAGAATTCCCAGGAGACTGGAGTTTCTCAAGCATGGTCCAGAAACTGGAGTTCCTTCGTTCTCATGGAAGGGCGGTTGGGCAGGGGAAATAGTCTGCCTTGAATTATTCTCTAGAAGTGATGCAAATCTTCCTCCTGCTGTGAAATTATCATTGTCTTTCCTCTGCCCATTAAAGAAGGATGAGAAGAGAGTTACTGGACAGGCTCCAGCTGATAAGACAAGTAGCTGCTGTGATTTTTAGGGGGACTGAAGATTAGGATATCTACTATGTTAACCTCCCCCTTCCACCATCATGGTTCAGAGGCCTTTAGTGTTTCACCTCCAAGGATCTTCCTGGCAATGAACTACAAACAGTCAGCAGTCCCTAGCGCAAAACACATGACCTTTCCAGGCATATCTTCTAGGTCACAGCAGGTGCATCCTTCAGTCTCCTCAGGTAAGGCTTCATCCTGCCTTTAAATGTAAGCAGGCAGGGATGGAGACCATCCCCTAAACCACCTTAGAAATGGGCAAGTCCAGAAAGGGTAGCACAGTTGCCAATGATGTGGGGAGCTCAGTTTCATGCTACCTCTTATGGACTGTTTGTGTCCCCCCAAAAGGTATATGTTGACACCCTGAATCCCAAGGTGATAGTAGTAAGAAGTGGGGCTTTTGACAGAGAACTAGATTTGGATGAGGTCATGAGTGTGGAACCAGAGAGCTCTTTCTCTCTGCCATGTAAGCATGCAGCCAGATGGCAGCTGTGTGCAAGAAAGAGGGTCCTCACCAAGAATCAAACCATGTTGCCACTGTGATTTTGAACTTTCAATCTCCAGAACTGTGAGAAATACCTTTCTCCTGTTTAAGTCATGCAGTCTATGGTAGCTTGTCACAGCAGCCTGAGCCAAGTAGGATGCGGACACTGATGCCAGACATGTCTGCCCACAGAGGGGCTACTTTCAGAAGAGTGTCTGTGGTCTCCCAGTACATAACTGGATACTACATTGTGGTAGCAACCAGACCGGGATATGGCTTTCCAGCAGCACGCTCCCTTGGAAGCTGTCAGGCCACTGAGCGACATTCATCCAAAGGACGAGAATGGTGTCCCATGTTCCTGTGGAATGGAGTGGCACCCAGGTTATGCTAGTGATCTTGGTGTAACCTCCTTTTCTCTGTGCAGGTGAACTGCCACATGACAGTTACCTCTATTAAATTTCCTTCTGGGTCAGTTATCTCCATTAAGTTTTCTTCTGGCAAACCTTTTTTGAGCTTTTTGTGTGAGCCACAGCTACAGGCTGAAAAAACAGTCAAAGGGAAGGCCCTTGCACAGCCCCTGCCTAAACCCCACCAATGATTTAATGTTAATAGTGTGTGTGTGTGTGTGTGTGTGTGTTGGGTTACTGTTCTGGTCAGTCTCCTTTTATGGTCAGTGATCTCAGTCTCCCTCAGGTTGGCTTGTGGTTTGTATCACCAAGGGAGTTGGGCCCCCTGGCTGCATTCACACTGCGCCCCAGAGCATTCACTGGCCCAAAAGAGCAGGAGCCAGGGGGAGGCCTTCCTACAGAAGGCACTGTTGGTGCTACCTCTCTTTCCCAGAGACATCATGGTGCAGTGGCAATTTTCCCGAATATTTTCTAGCCGACGGACTTCTTAGGTTGTGGTAAAGGGTGTGAGTGAGTCAGGACTCCTGGTTTCTTTTCTCTTAAATTGATGCATAGTCACTGGATGGTCCTGAACAGTTTGTCTTTCAGGGACTCAGATAGTTGTAGTGAATGTGGACTTAAACAACCATAATATTATTCAAGCTCCTGCTTTAATAGTCAGGTATTATTTTAGAACTTGCCCTCATGAAGTATGCTTTCAATGCACAGCATAGGGCACAAAAACACTTCAGGTGTTGTATATACACAGCTGAACTTTCATGACTAGCTGATAAAAAATTGGAACTTGCCCATGGATATAGGTTGCCTGGTTTTCAAGAGTCAAAGATGCTTTAGAAATTTTACTTTTCTAAGAGCTTTAGTTTTTAAGAGGGAACCTTTTGACTAAGTTCATTCAAAAACATTGCCATCTTCCTCACACTGAACATTAAGGATCGGGTCATTTTTGTCAAACTCAGAAGGCTAAATGAGCACCATTCTTCAGTGTGAAGCCATCCCTGTTGACCGTGGCCAGTGAAGGCATTCTGGCAATGCAGTACAGCAATGTCACCACTTGAACTGGACCCTAACTGTGAGTCACGAAGACAGTTCTGCTCATTTGTAGTGAAGTCACTTCATTTCTGTCTGTATCTGTCTGACTCACATACTTATAATATATATACTGAATACATACTCTGAAGATAGAAGATAGAGATATGCCATTAAATCAATGTCATATAATTTACATTGTTCAGATTCCTCAAACTTACAAGTGAATGACATCAGTATTCTGTTTTTAGAACATATGTATCACTGAGATAATTTTTTAATTAGGGTGTCATGACATCATATGCAACTCAAGGTGTCAAATTAATTTTACTCTTTTATCTCCTTATTTTCCCCAAACCCCATGAATAAGAACAGTATTTTGCTCTGAAATGCCCAACTGGTTGTTTAAGCCATTCATTTGAAATGCAGAAATTGGCATTCCTTCTCAGATGGTTTCTTGCTAAATTTTGATATGTTTCTGAGGCCACTGACTTAATAAATATAAGTAAAATTTCTTACTGCCACAGAGTGCAGAGTGATACTAACCAGCCTTGTCGCTTGGAGTGGTCGAGCGGGGAGGCCTGTCAGAGCCACCCCAAGCGTGTGTTCCAAATCGTGGCCAGACGGGTTTCAACTGTGCTGATTTTAAATGGATAATTCCTAATAATACCCAGGAGAAATCTAGGCTGTAGGGGGTCTAAAGCTCATATAATTCTTTTTTTTTTAAATGTTTATTTATTTTTATTTTTAGAGAGGGAAGGGAAGGAGAAAGAGAGAGAGAGAAACATCAATGTGCGGTTGCTGGGGTCATGGCCTGCAACCCAGGCATGTACCCTGACTGGGAATTGAACCTGCGACACTTTGGTTTGCAGCCCACGCTCAATCCACTGAACTACGCCAGCCAGGGCTAAGCTTATATAATTCTAATGGACTGCCTTGAGGAAAAAAATTACAAAATTATGAATACAAAATTGCAGAGGCAAAACTTAAGCTTCATTAGCTTCGTGGTAAATCCAGCTCTGAACTAGACTGGCTGAAATCCCACAAATTGGAAATAACTTTTATTACTTTATCAGCATTTCATAGTACTAAGTACTGAAAATATTCAAGGTGCTTTGATACTTGATATTTCGTAATAATCAAAGGCTTCTGAATGCTTAAAATATAGCATATAGTGAACAGGGGAAATAGCAACTTAAACTCTGCTGATATGTCCTTTCAGCCCATAACAATTTAGAAAAGAGTTAAAAAGCAAACGGGTAATGCTAGCAATATGAAAATGGCCAAGAGAATTGAAAGCAAAACTGATAAGGAAAGAATCTTTTGACTTTTTTATTGAAATAGATTCCCATAAACCAAAAATCCTAAAAAGCTGTTTAAATCATTCATTTGAAATTAGAACATTTTTAAGACATTATAAGATATATAGGTGTGTGGTGCTTCTTTGGCTTGTCCACATTGTCTCCATGGTTGTTATAGCTTTTACTAGCATTCATTAAAATATAAGACTGTCCTAGTAAATAATGCTCATTGTTACAAGTACTCTTTTAGTTTAATAAAGTCACCAGAACCTATTATAGGTACGAGAACTATTTGAAGAGGATTTCAGGCAGTAGGAGGATCAAATACCAAGGGATGGGACATGAAATGACATGGTTTTTCCTGTGGACTCCAAGTACCTCGGAGTAAGACAAGTGGTCCAGGGAACACCAAGGGATTGGACTGAAAGGTAAATAGGAATTTAGGTGACAGTCTGGTTTGCTTGGCAGAAGAAGACTTTACCTGACAAGCACTAAGAAATGACTGAAGGGTAGTTAAGTAGGGAGTGCCATGATGAGATTTCTGTTCTTGAAAGGTCAGTCCAGTGGCAGTGTGGAGAGTGGCTTGCAGGACAGGAGACCAAAGGTGAGAAAGCTGCTATAATGATTCCATTGGCGATGAGAAAGTAAGAGATAGGTTAGAGAGTCTAGGAAGAGAGTCAAAACAATTTACTGGATCGTTAACAATGAAGATTGTAGATTTGTCCCATTCTGGCTCTCTGATGTGTAGCCCCAGGACTGAGCTCAGTGCTCTCAGGTGGGAGTTGGTGAAAGCTTGGGTGACTGCCAGGTTTCCAGGTTTGCTGGTTGTAAACTACTGCCATTAACCAGGATGTTTGTGGGAGGTAGTTTTAAAAGGGCTGTAATGAGCACAGTTTGGGGCACATTAACTTGGAGGGCCTGTGGGTCATGGAAGTGGGTATATCTAGTACACAGCTCAGGGGACAAATGAGCCCTAGAAACAGAGGATGTAAGAGTCATCAGCACTCATAGGAGGAGTAAGAATGAGAGAGACATTTAGAAGGAGATCTTAGAAAAAGGCCAGGGACAGCACCTTGGGGAACACCAAAGTTTTAATTTTTAGGAGAAAAAAAAGGCAATTAGCAAAAGCAACTGAGAAAGAATACTCAGGGAAGTGGGGGAGAGAACCACTAATGAGAGGTTGTATAGAAACTCATAAAGGGAAGAGTTTCAGGGAAAATGCAATGATTAACAAGATCAAATACCTCAGAAAGGTGGCGCCCAGTGGCATCTGTGCGTACCAGCGGAGTTTCAGTTGAGTTGGGAGGAGGGAAGTGGATGACCCTCTCCTCCAGGGTGAGGAGTGAATGGGAGACAGGCAAGTGGAGGAGAATCAGTACCTACAGGGGCATGTAAACATGAGGGCTCTTTTCTCATGAGAGAGAAGACACTTAAACCTATTTACATGTGGGAAAGTAACCAAAAGAATTAGATAAGTTAAAATCGAATGAAATTGAGGATAGTTAAACAAAGCAAACTCCCTCATGATAAGGAAAGGGATGAGATCAAAAGAGTATGGAGGGGTAAGGATATGGAGAACTCGAAACCCTTGTGCGCTGCTGGTGGGAATACAAATGGTGCAACTGCTGTAGAGAACAGTGTGGCAGTTCTTCAAAAAGTTAAGCATAGAATTACCATATGACCCAGGAATTCTGCACAAAAGAACTGAAAAGAGGTACTCAGACACATGTACACAATCTTCATTGCAGCATTAATAACAATAACCAAGTGATGGAAACAACCCGAGTCCATGAACAGATGAGTGGATGAAGAAAATATGCTGTATACAGATAGTGGACTACTACTCACTTATAAAAAGGGATGAACTTCTGGCACACACTGCAACATGATTGAACCTTGAAAGCATGCTGAGTGAAATAAGTCAGTCAAATAATGTATGATCCCATTTCTATGAAATACCTACAATAGGCAAATTCATGGAGGCACAAAATAGATTAAAGGTTATCAAAGGCTAGGAGGACAGGGAGTTATTGCTTAATGGAGTTTCTGTTAGACGTGATAGAACAGCTTAAAAAATTGGCAGTGGTGATGATTATATAACATTGTGAATGCAACTAATGCTACTGAATTGTACAAATAAAAATAGTTTAAGTCGCTTATTTTGTGTTATATGTATTTTCCCACAATAAAATGTAATGTCAGCCATAATATACATGGTGATTCAATTTGATCAATCAATAAAAATTTCAACTATTTTATATTTTTTAACAAAAAGAATATGAAAAGATTAATTCTGAGCAAAACAGGGCCATCTTCCTCTGTCCTTCTAATGCTCTGGGTGAGGGTGTACATAGACGCAGGGAAGGTTGCCCCTGTCTTCGGGACGTTAACAAAGTTCCTGACAGTCTCTGTTTCCTTCGCCAACCAAGAGAGAAACTCCACTGCTTAGAGTGGGCAGGGTGGGTATGACTTTAATAAGGAACTCAGAGAGAGCAAGTGAAAGTTAAGAATGGCCATGAAGGGAAATGGAAGTAGGAGCTGACCAAGGGTAAACCAGAGAACTGTTCAGGTGTTCTGCTGACCCAGCTGACGTCAGTACCCTGCGCAAGTGTGGTGTTTCATCTTCACGGCTTCTTGACTTTTTTCCCAGCTGCACCATGTATAGGAGTCAGAAAAGCTGGATTGCTCCTGCATGCGGTATTTGTGATGTGGGCACATACAGGGCTCATGGCCTGAGAGGGCCAAACAGGGGGCACCGACTTGGCACAAAAGAGGAGCCTAAGGGCACTCATGACCCTAGAGGAAGTGGAGTTGAAATGCAAAGTGGGCGTAAGGGGAGTGAGGTGTGAGAGAGAGAATAGATACTGAACTTCTAGTGTTGCAGAGGTGAGCCTCTTCTGGTTGATGACAGAAGAATTAGGCTCTGAAAGTGAAGGTGACATTGTAGATAGAGATGACTGGTGTATTAGAGTAGACTAACTGCCATCACAAGTAGATGGAAACATGTATAATGACTTAATTACAGTAGAGGTTTCTTTTCTGATTATATGAATAATCCAAGTTTGGTCAATGGGGTATCTGTTTCACAGTAATTCAAGGACCCAGGATGGAGGCTCTGTCATCTTCAACCAGAAGCTTTCAGGGTCATCTGGGTATTGACATCCAGTTTTGTGTAAGGGTAGGGAGCAAGGAGGAGTCCACGTAGGTGGTTTTATTGGCCAGACCCGAAAGAGGTACACCTCAATCCCTTCATATGTCATTGGCCAGAACGCAGTCACATGGCCATGCCCAATTGCAAGGAAGTCGGTGAAGTGTGTAGCTGTGTGGCCTAGAAAAAAGAGCAACCAGCAGCCCTTGCTATAACTGAGCTTTAAAGCCATTTTAAAAGCATTTGCTGTTGTGATAGTTGCTACTTAGTTTTGTTAAGTCCAGAGAGAAATTTCAAAAGGCTAACTTTAAAAAAATCAACTGAAGTGGAGAAGCCTTATCTGACCATACATGGGAAGAATTCATTCCTAATTCTATTCTTTAAACCTACTCCTTTTTTAAATCTAGGCAAACATCTCTGTAACCCAGTTTCCTCATTTGGTGAACTGAGTTTCATACTTTTTCCTTCATCAGAAATGCATACAAGATTTTTGTGTGTATGATGGAGCCCCTTTATCACTCATTTTGTGTTAGCAGCAAATATTAAACACAGGCAAAATACCCATTAAGTCACTGGCCCTTACGAATGAGCCAAAATGAGTTTTGTGCCTGATTTAAGTGCAAGACCCTTTTTGCTTTGTACTGTTACTTTAATAAATAAGATTTCTTTTTGAGCTACATAAATATTTCATCTCTGTTAACAAGCTGCTCAGTGTTGAATGTTTAAACTAGGTGAAATCTTCCCTAGTTTATGTATATTATCCACCCAAATTCTCTGCCCGTAAGAATGCAAGGCAAGCACAGCATCAGCTGAGGGTCATTGTCTGATAATGTTGAGTCACAATTACCCCACCCGCAGTGTGCTGTGGAGGGCAGGGGTGGGTAGGGGCACTGCTCAGGACACCTGCACCAACGAGGAACTCCTCCCCCAGAAGAGACTTTGTCCCAGGAACCATGGCATAAGATTCAGAGGGTCTTTATTTAGACTTGAATAATTCACCACCTTCCTTTTCAAGACTATATGGAAATTCTTCAGAAAATAAACTCTGTGTCTCGGTGAGGAAAGATCCTTTAAAGAAACATGGTGAATTATTACAAAGTTCTAGGGGTGCCTCCAAATGCTTCCTCTTGTGATATTAAGAAGGCTTATCATCAGTTAGCTCTTCAGGTGCACCCAGACAAGAACCGTGAAAGCAAGGAGGCAGCTGAGGAGAAATTCAAACAAGTAGCTGAAGCCTATGCTGTCTTGTCTGATCCCAAGAAACGCAACGACTATGACAAGTCCAGAGGGAACCACATCAAAAGTGAACATGGAGGAGACGGCGGAGACAAAAACTATTTGAAGAAGGAAGTGTGGTTTGAGAGGCCACACTGTGGTTTTCAAAATGTCTTTGAAGATGAGGACCTCTTCTTGGGAGATTTTTTCCCCACTGGCTACATGGGTAGAACCAGGTCCTGCTCCTCCTTCTTTGATGTGATCCCCATTTTGGACACAGGATTTTCTACTTTTGTATCCCTGGGCTCCAGACCAAGTTCTTCTTCCTCTGGGACATTTGTCCCCTATGTAAGCAGTGGGATGGGAAGCTTCAGACTGGTCACCACTTGTAGCCAGATAGTGAATGGCAAGAGAGTTGTTACAAAGAAGGTTGTAGAAAATGTGAAATAGAAGGCTGAAGTGGAAGGAGAAAGCCTATTTCATCAGATTCCTCTACGTCACTGGTAAGGAGTTGTTGCTGTACTCTGTCACAGGCAGACTTTCCTGTGAGGCCGGTGAGTCTGATGCTCACCAAAGACAGAATGGGAATCTGAGAGTGTATTGAACTGGAATGGACAAAGGCCAGCTTAGTCCAAACATCTTTTTTACAGAGAAAGAGAATAGTGCTCCATATGTTCTACAAGGAACTAGAAAGCAGCAGAGTTTGGCCCTTAGGACCAGGTCTTCCGATTCTAAATCGACCCTTCATGTCCCTGCACTACATCGGGACACTGAGACCACTGCCACAGACACGGCCTCCTGAGTCAGGGCGCTGCGGCCAGGAACCCTGCTGACTTCCCCTCGCTTACTCTGCCCCACACTGCTACTGTGCAGTTAGCTCTCTCTTGGTGGTCGCTCTTTCTCTTTCTAGCCTTCCTCTTAGTTCCTGTTCTTTCCCCCTCATCTTCTTTCTTCCTATACATTTCCAATGAACTATATCACAACTAGATCAATTGAAAGAGTTATCTAGGTATAGATTGTTAGCAGAGAGAAAGAGTGAAAGGTAAATGGGTTAAGACCGTTTTTATGCACTTTTTTAAATAGCTAGAATTTATTGAGCACTCAGCTGATGTCAGGAATTCTACTTCACATATGTTATCTCAATAATACTTCCATAGTGAAATATAGTAGCTACTTTCCCCCATCATATAGATAACGAAATGAGATTTCGATTGAGTATCTTGCTCTAGGCCCTACCTAATAAGCAATAAAATAGCGTCTTACATCTAGAGATCCCTCTCACTTATTTTTAGATTTAGGGTCTTGACCTCATTGGAAATTTACACCTGTCATCTCTGAACCTTACTTCCACGCATGAGTACTTGCTGGGACTTATTAAGTATGCAAACATTTTGAATGTTATTGCCCAACAGGTCCTTGGTTACTTTTACACAAAGACAGAAGATAAAAGTAATGTAAAAAGTTTTGCTGAAACTAGAAAATGATTATCCCTTAACAGAGATATATAAATTGGATGCCAAGATGTGAATTACCTTTTTGGTTTGGCTTTAATCATGATATTCATGCAGTTGTGAGATTTTTTGTTTAGCTGGATGTGGTCATACTCCAACCCGTTCATTTGAATGGGGCTCATAGGAGGGTTTCCTTGTGGAAAGTTACTGATGGAATCTGCATTAGCACTTTTGTATTCCAGTTTCCAGTCTTAGGCTCATTCTAGTACATACACCATGCTGACTGGCAAAATTTGGGTTTCATTTGCACCACAGACTTTTATACAAATTATGTAACAAATGAGTAGCTTTCTTAGTTCAAGGAAAACACCTGTGTCTGTAATTTTTATGTAGTTTTTCAATTTTTTAACATTTTAATAAATTTTCTGAACTTGAACAGGAATATTCCTGCATCACTCTGGCAGAGGGTAGCGTTCAGGCACAGAGCACTGTTCTAGAATGGAAACAGAAGGTGGATTTGAAATTAGAACATAACTCATTTCTTTCAAAGCCCATACATGTCCACTTAGTAGCCATGGAGGACCTCCTATACATCAGGCACTGTGCTGGTTGCCTTACATAAGAGTGTCACATTTAATCTCCAGAATCCTTCATGGGGTTACCTCCATTTTACAAGTGATGAAACTGGGGCTCGAGGAAGTTAAATCTCTTACCCAGGGTCACACAACAAGTTGGAGAGACAAAGGTCAGCCTATGGTTTGCTTGACCTGGAAGCTCACGTTTCCAATATGCTCCCATTCACCTGAACTGCCAGTCATGATTTAATAGGAAAGTTTTCTTGTATGTATGAGCACTATTCACTTCAAATTTTTTAAAATAAGGATTTCCAGCCCTGGATGGATGGCTCAGTTAGTTGGAGCATCATCCCTTCTTTCCAAAGTTTGTGGGTTCCGTTCCTAGTTGGGATGTGTGTGGGAAGCAACCGAGTGATGCCTCTGTCTCTCTGTCTGTCTCTGCCATCAATAAATACGTCCTCAGATGAGGGTTTTTTAATGAGGATTTCCAAATAGAGCTTCCTTTCACAAACCCTAGTCTGAGGTGAACTGCAGGGTGGCCACTGAAGAAAGGGAAAATCTAATTGGAGCCTGGAACATGATTTCCATTTTGTCTTAAATAAAATATAAATTTCAGCATTTTTTGCAGACATACTTGGCTTCTGACAGAAATGCTGAGTTATAGAGGACTTTTCACTAGCAAAGACATTTAAAAATTCACTTTCAGTTAATCAAGGAAGTTTTCTTGTATAGAAATGCAGGCAGTGACATCTCTTCCTGATGCCTGTTTAAAATATGTAATAAGTGAAGTAGGAGTAAATACTAGCAAAGGAAAGATGGAGAGAAGAAAAGGCTTTGCCACTTTTTTAAGTGTTTCAAGTGAGTCAATGTTCGTCTCAGTGTGTAAGCTGGAGCATGAGCTTTGAAGTAACTTGTGATTCAGGTTCCTGTCACCTCACAATGCCTTCCAAACAGCCACTGTGACTTCCAGGTGTCAAAAGCCCCTCTGCCAACTCTCAGACTTGCAGGTTGTCCTGATGAGCCCTCTTTGAGATTACTAGCTGCTGAACTAGAAAAAAAATACTTTAGGGTTGGAAATGCAGTTCATATACCCTTAATTTTCCCCTCTTACCTTATTCAACCAATTTTTTATGCACTGTGGTTTTGAATAGTTGTCTCCTACATATTAATGAGAGATATTTTGTTTTTTAGTAGATGGCAAAGTAAAGGTTTCCAACACTCAAAAATACCACAGACCAGTTACAAGTAATTCCTTGTCCTTCTGCTCTGGTTTGTGTTAGGTGTTTGACAAGTGAATTGAGGACTGTGATCCTGTCAAGGAATAATGACAAGTGATTGTATAACTTACTGCTCAGGGACAGGGAGCATTTGCAAGGGTGTTACCTCATGGAATCCTGTCAGAATCCCCTTACTCCCTATTACCCATGGAAGAGAAAGAGGAGGAAGGAAACTTGCCTCAGGTCCTGAAGTGGGTGTTTCTTCAGTCCCTCAGCCCAGCTATTTCTCCCCCACACAGAGACGTTCCATGCACATGTTCTTCACAGCCTGGCATAGTACATGAGAGAGTTTGGAGGAAGGGCCCCCTTGGTCATGGCACAGGAGGGAGTCACAGTTTTATGTAGCTACAGTTGCACATTGGGTCCCCTTTCTGTCCCTCAGTGGGGGAGGTGGGTATGGATGTATATGTGCAGATTGAGGAAACAGATATGTTGAGGCTTACCAAGCATACACAACTGGCCCATCTCTTGAACCCAGGTTCCCTAAGACCTAACTCAGCTTCTCTCCACAGTAAGCGATAACAAAAGTAAGATGGCAGTCAGCATTCTCAGTGTTTACTTTCCGAAAGTTTCAAACCACTTTCTATACTTGGGGTCCTCATATCTTTCATGGGAAATCTGTTTTATTTCTTCCCAAAGCTTTGTAGTCTTCAGGTTAGTTGGAGTGAAGGATACCTGGTTGGGTACCTGAAGGGTGTGGGAAGTGGACTCATGAGGAGAACAGGGGAGAGAATTTGCGGTAGGCAGAGCCCTGCCCCTCACTACCTTATTTGGGATTTCAAAGCTCCATTAAGAGGAAATGTGGTAGGGCTTTCAACATGAGAGGTTGATTTTCAGGTTGAGGCAGGATGATTCTCCTTTTAAAGGGCAGGAAGAAAGTTCAGAGTGAGTGAATCATTTTCCCAATGTTCATTGATGTGATTGACAAGATTCCAGAAAACTAAGACTCTAGTCCCCATTAGTCCATCTAAACAACACACATGTACTTCTAAATGTCAGGAGAGACAGAGGGACTTAGGAAGAGAACATTGGCTTTGGCTGTGGGCAGATGAGAGTTCGAACCCTGTGCCATCCTTTCCTAACTTCCTGATCTTCATTCTTGATGGTTCACTTCTTGCCTGGTTCCCAGTTTGCCTGTAAAATTAAGATGATAACCCCTGCCTGTCCTAATTTATAGAGTTATTTTAGGAACTAAGCACACAAAATTCTGCATAAACTATTCATACTTTATAAATGGGAAGTGTCATTTTTTTTGGAAGCAGTATCTTTGGGTATGTAAACCTAAGGGTACATACTCCAAACTTGCTGTCAGTTTTTTAAGACATTTACGATGTGATCTTGAAAACAAGAGCAGCTATAAAATGTATTTAATCTGAGACTAAAAGTAGAATATGCAAGATAAAAATAGAAGATTTCATTTTGTTTCCATTTTGGCAGAAGTGAAAAAATAATGATTGTAGCTTGAAAATCAATGTGACTTTTTTCCTTTGAACTTCCTTTTTTATTATTCTCGAGATTTTTGTATTTACATGTTGGCTTTGCCCTCTGCTTCCTTTACAGGAGATTGATGGAAAATCCCTGCTATTGATGACAAGAAATGATGTGTTGACAGGACTTCAGTTAAAACTGGGGCCTGCTCTGAAAATCTACGAGTACCACGTAAAACCTCTTCAGTCAAAACATTTAAAGAACAACTCTTCGTAGTACGGTCCAGTTGGGGTCTCAGACCTCAAAAAATGCACAGAGACATAATTCAGTTTCATGTGATGAAACTTTGTAAACAGAATACATACATGTGTATATGTAAAGAATTTCAACCAAATGAAACGTTATCCTATTGGATAGACTAGGCAATCCATCAGCTGACCTGAATTCAGTTAGGAGGAGCAAGGAGAACACGAGAACACGTGGACGGGATAGTTTTCCTTGTGGGTTTGTCAAAGAGCGTGAAAGAAATCAAACTTTGACATGATTAGATACCCTTCCCCAGAAAAGCTTTGAAATCATAAGGATTTTCTTCATTTCTTCATAGATGGCTTTCCCAAAATTCATTTAAAAATTTAATGGAATGAGCATCTTTTGGTTACAGACTTGGGAAGGAGGAAAAAGAGAAAAAGATTGCTGTCTCCCTTGGTTTCCTCTGCTCCTTAGAGCTTGTGTTACTGGGATGGAATTGCTGACACCCTTTTTTATAGAGGGTCCTCCACTTGACCTTATTAAGGTTTCACTGGGACATGCTGCGGTGTGTGAAGTAAACATGCATCTCGGCCCCTTCAGGAGAGAACCGTAGCTCTAAAAGAAAAACTCTGTTGTGTATTGGGGATATCCATCCACATTCAGCTAGCTTTCACAGGGACTAATGGTATTTTCTGTATAGAATGGCTTTTAAATGGGTTCTTTGTTTCTGAAGAAAGCATTTTTTCGCTTTATGGTTGTATTTATGATAATTTGTTTCTGAAGAAATTTGCCAAGAGTTACAGATCAAAAAGCCTTGTTGCTAGCACAGAATATTTTTATATATATTCCTTCATGATGGTGTAATATTTTTTTAATTGCTCTGATGCTTTGTTTGATTCCTGGTTTGAGCACTTGTTTTTAAAAACTTGAAGAAGTGGGCTTGCTACATCTCTGTTCAAAGAGACATTTGTTCAATCTCCGTGTGTCGATGCCTTGTTGGGTTGGTGCTTTGTGGTTGCAATAAAGCATTGCTTCATTTGATTCCTGGTGTGTGTTCGACCTTCTCTGTTGGTTGCTTTTGCAGTTGGGAGTAAGGATTAAGATCTCTCCTTAAAACCATGGAAAGAAAGCTGCACCTTTAAAAAATGTAGGTATGGAGCCCTGGCTGGGTGGTTCAGTTGGTTGGAGTGTCTGCTTGTATACGGGAAAGATGTAGATACAGGAAACATACGGATGTATATGTGGATTTATCTTCTTTATGAATGGAATTGGCTAAGCTTGCTTGGTTCCTTCTCTTACCCCACCCAACAACACACTTTAGGTGTCCTTTTAACTAAAGATTTGTATTGTTTTGTTTTGTTGTGTTTTGCTGTAGGCCAGTAGGGGTCATGAGTTTTTTGGAAATTCTGATGAAAGCTGTGGACCTTCCTCCAGACAAAAAACTCATATTCCCACATACAAAACTTTGCAGAGGTGATGGACTCCTCAAAGTTCCCTCTTCCTTCCTCTCAAGCTAAGAATCACTACTTTAGAAAGTGTTACAATTCACTCCCCCGCGGAGATCATTTGGAGAACACTCCATCTGAGGATGAGAGTGACAAAACACAGGCAATGGGTGGGTGGGGTTCAAAGATACACTCTAAATTCATTGTTAACAGAGTATCTGAAACTTGTTTATTTATTTATTCTTCTTTTCATGTATTTTTCTATTGAATTTGTTGGAGTGACACTGGTTAACAAAATTCTACAGGTTTCAGGTGCACAATTCTACAACATGTCATCTGTACACTGACTGTGTTCACCACCCCAAGTCAAGTCTCTGTCCATCACCATTTATGCCCCCCACTCCCTGTACCGTCCTCCACCACCTCCTATCCCCCTCCCTCTGGCAACCACCACGCTGTTGACTGTTTCCTGGCATGAGTCCTTCCTCTGCTTTCTTTTTCACTGAATCCTTCCCTGCCCCCTCCCCACCACCCCTCCCTCAGGGCTATCAGCCTGTCCTCTATTTATGAGTCTGTCTCTATTTGGCTTATTAGCTCATTTTTGTTCATTAGATTCCACAGATGGATGAAATCAAAAGGTACTTGTCTTTCTCCGACTAGAAATTTAAGTAATGCTTTGTTTTACTTTAAGCGGGAGAGGGTCACAAAAGAGACTTTTTCTGTCCCCAAGTTCTCACACCCTACCCGAGACAGCAAACAGAAACACATGAGTAAAAGGCAGAATGTAGGTAAGTACTGTGAGGTGAGAGTAATAACAGGTGAGAACTGCACCTGCTGGAGACCTCGGCGGGAAAGAAGGGGCAGGAGCTCCAATAGAAGGAAGATAGAATGAAGAACCTGACTAACCTTTCTGAAGGTGTTTCCCACAAGTGACACGGTGATTCTGTTTGAACCCTGTACCTCAAAGGGACAGCATGAGGAATGTCCAGGCCCTGCTTTTGTGCATCCACCTGGTACTTCCTGTCATAGTTTGGAGTAGGGTTTGGCTGTGAGTGATAAAACCTGCCTTCCCTGCTCTTAACTCACATCGACAGGTCATATAGACAAGACAGAAGCTTGCTTCTTTTTATGAAATTGTCTAGATAGGTATGGTCCTCCATGATGTTAGGGGCAATATAGACTCCACCACTCTTTTTACTCTGTTATGCATGGTACTCCGTCCTAGAATTTCGCAGCCCAAGGTGGCTGCTTTAGCTCTTGCCATTGAATTCCAACCAGTGGGAAGACAAAAGGGGAAAGGTACATACCTCCTTTTCTTAAGGACATTTCTGAGAAATCGTTCCTCTTTATATCCTCTGATACCTTGCTGGCCAGAATTCAGTCACACTGCCATAACTAAGCTGCAAAAGAGGCCTGAAATATTTCTTTTTCTTAGAGACCATGGGTCCAGTTAAAATTCAGAAGTCCCCTAATTCTAGAGATAAAAGATAAAGAATACTGGGGGATGACTTGCTGTCACCAGTCAGCTGGCCATTGAACACTTGGGACAAATGACACTGAAAGTTCATCTTTAGTTGTATTTTTCTCTAGATTTGAACTTGGGCTCAGACTCCTTTTAGTCTGAATGTTTTTATCACAATCACCTTTCACAACTATTGAAAACTTTGTTCATTAATCCCAACCTAACTCAACCAAGCTTCAAACCTAGACTGCTCTATTTTTTTAAAAAAGGGAAGGAAAACATTTTTAATTGAAAGGCGAACTATCGGCCACATTCCTCTCGAGGTGCAGAGGCCCATGGCTTCAGCCATAAACCCTGTGTGTTGGGGGCAGGACACGGGCCCGGGCCCAGGACTGTGTTTGCTACACTGTCTGCTGTTACTCACTAACTGACAAACTGGACTTGCTCACCTCGTCCTTCGGTCTCTCGGCTTCTCTGGTGTTTGGGGGCCACTTTACATTCACATCCCTCTCTCAAAACGAGCACTATCACCATTAGTGCTGAAGACAGCTCAATAAATTCCATATTTTTAAGAATTAAATGATAGAGAAAATTGTGAGCCTTGATGTCAGCTAGAAAATGAGGATTCTGGAGTCAGGAGATGATGGGGGCATTTGCAGAGAAGTGCTCGCATGGAAGAATTGGTCCACCTAAAAGGGCATGAAAAACACTCCCAGTGGGGCCTCCAAGGAATGCCTTAAACTCTGTCTCCGAAATGGTGGGATATAGAATTCTCATGCTGTGACCCTGGCAAACTGGGGAGCGCAGTGGAGTCTGCACACAGGCGTCAGAACAAGCTGAGTGGGATGTAGCCTTCGGTCTTTGGTCTCATTATTTGTCACATGAAACAAGTGATGGAAGTTCATCCGTCCCCATGCATTACCGTTCAAGTTTTGTAATAGCTCCTTGGCTCTCTTGTTTTCTCTTATCACAACCAGAACATTCACCGTACCCACAATAAATTAGCATTTAACCAATTAGAAAAAGGAAAGCGAACTGAAAAGAATCAAATCATTCTTCAGCCTCTGTTGACAGCTTTCAGGCAAAATTAGCAAATTAAAGATAGTCTGCCCGTTCTTACGCCCAGAATGAAGGCCTGTCACAGGCAAGCCTGAGTACCTCGGAAATCAGGGCGGCTGCTTTCATGCCTCTCCCTCCTACCCTCAACCCAGGGAAAAGCAGTGTGATCAAAATAAGCCACTGAGAGTAGCTGCAAGTACTTGAAATTCAGCAGGTAGGCAGTCTTTGTCCCCAGACAACAGCAAAACCAGAGCCGCCTGATTCCTTTTCAGATCACACTGGATTTCATTAATGTGATCTGGGTCTGCAGCTAGGAGCAGATACACACGCCGCGTGGGGAAGCACTTCACGAGTGCAAGTGGGAACAAGCATGCCTTGATGCCAATAGATTTTATGTGAGAACTGTTTAATGTTGAATTTGATTATTTTTAACCAAAGGGGCTGGCAGGGTATCAGAACCACAAGGGACTTCAAAAAGTAATTGCCACTCCACCCCACTCCCCACCCCACATCTGAACCTCTATGGTTCGGACTCTAGAAAAGACATGTAATGAACTGGTTTAAAGGCAAGCTCACAGACTGGTTGCTTTTCAGTAAAACCTGAGCTGACATGTTTTCCTTTGGCCAGTGCAGCATGTATATGTTTTCACAACTACATTTGCTTTCTTCTAGGTCAGGCGGAAAGCTCCAATTTATTACAGTCTTTTAATTCCCTAATATTTTGCAGCCAGGAAAGGCATAGTTCTACACTGACTGTCTAGATCCTGGGGTATGATGAAATGTAGACCCCCTGATCTAAAGCAAAGAGACACAGACAGCCACCTTAGCGTAAGCTAGTTCAGGAACTGGAGATTACCAGTGCAGCAGATTTCACGGAAAACAAGCTGGCATGTTGCACTGGAGTGTGCAGCAGATATGAGCATCAGTTCTGATGCTCACTGGACATGATGAATACGGTGAAAAAGAGACCAGTTGCTGGCAGTCTCCTCATCTGTCCTCAATAAATACCCCACGTGAGCACAGATTCTGCCCTCCGAGCTCAGAATACCGATCAGGGGCACACAGTGTTCCTCCATTGCATTAGCGAGATGTATCTTTGGAGCAATTTAATTTGGAAATGTCTAATGACCCACCGTTATCCAGCCGCTCCCATATTTGGAAGCCGAGTGCAGAAAGGACTTACTGGTGGCGATCCATCTGCCTCTGACGGTCACTGCAAATGGGATCTGCAGGGGTCACATCTGGGCACAGAGCCGTTAGCTGTTTTCTGTAATGATTGGAGGATGAAGCTAGATGTTCAAAGAGCTGACTGCTGTAGGACAGATACACTTCTTAGGGGAAAAACTTGTTAATTCTGCTTCTAAACCAGGAACAGGAGCCACAGGAAGGAGGGAAAGAGCCATGGGTGCATTAATGAGCAGCTCGTTAGCTTCATGCTGTAGCTCCAGAAGCAATTAAATAGTTTGGGTACCATTTCTGGCCAGGAGTGGCAGTTCTACAGAGAGAAAAGGAGATTACAACAATCACATCCAAGTTCATCTGGTGACTGTGGCTGTCTTCTGTCTTTGTGAACCTCAACAAGAGAGTTGTGTCTTGCCCACACTGGGGCAGAATCACAGAGGAACCTGTGAATAAAGCAAGAGAAGTCTTTGGCTGCCTGCAAATCGGTAGCTGTATTAATTAATGTCTATTTACCTCAGGCAGGCTGCTCCTGTCTACAGTTATCTCTAGAGAGAAATCAGGAAAGCTGGGGTATCAGGCAATTTCCAAGTAGAATATATGCCCCTCTTCCATAGAATAAGTACATGGACAGACTTACCACCTTTATCATGGCACAGGTCGGGGGGAAGTTAATGAGCAAAAGAGTAAACAATACTGAACCTACTTACTATCCATGTAAGGCAGACATGGCCTGGGCAGCCAGATCTCCAAACAGCAAGATAAGGGAACATGTGCCACAAGGTAGCACATGCTGTCACCTAGGTGTCACCCACAGGGCATCTTAGGTCATAGAGCTCAGAGACCTTAAGCTCCCAGAAAAGTCAGGTAAAGCACCCAAGGAAAGATCTGCCGTAAGGGTCTCCAGCTCCGTCATCCGTGGGGCATGCCTGTAGCAAAGCTTTCAAGTTAAATACCTTCTTGCTGAATTAAAGATAGCAGAATTGTTCTGTAAATGATGTTTCATCCTCTTTTTTTGTGGATTATACTCTTTTTATATGCTGGGAAATATACAATTTGAAAATAAGACTAGGAAACTCATCAGATTATGGACACAAATTTGAGGGAAACTCAGTAAAACTCCTCAGCCAACCAGCATGCCCTGCCATCAAAAATCAGTGTCTGGGACAGTGTCCTCTCTCCTGCACCAGAACTCAGTGACGCCGGTTGGTGCACTGTGGTGCGGTAGGTGGAAACACTGGGACTGTTCCCGATAAACCTGAACTTGAGTCCATCCCACCATTTACTTGACGTGGGAACTCGGGTAAGCTGTGTGGCTCCTCTGGCCTCAGGCACCTCCTCGGTTCTCTAGTGCAGACACAGAGACAGAGCACGCAGCACTAGCCTGGCTCCGTCCCATGAAAATATAATGTGAGCCACACGTGTAGTTTTTAATTTTCTGGTAGTCACATTTTAAAAAGGAAAAAGAAACAATTAAATAATAAATTTAACCCAATATGTCCCAAATTTACCATTTCCATGTGTAATCACTATAATAGTAATTAATGATATACTTTATAATCTTTTTTTCATGTCTTCAAAACCCACTGTGTATTTTATACTTACAGGACATCTCAGTTAGGACAGAACAGCTCAAGTGTATCAGTTCAGATAAGATTCCGTCGAAAACCCAAATAATGGTGACTTAAACAAGACAGAAGTTTTTGGTCATGTGTATGAGGTCTGAAGATAACCAGGCCAGAGTTGGCGTGACCACTCTATAATCACTGGGTCCCAGACTTCTCCTAGAGTGCTGATCCACCATCCGTAACACACAGCTTCCTCTGTGGTCCAAGGTGGCTGCTTAAACTTCATTTATCACAACTTATTTCAGCCAGGAAAAAAAAGAAAAAAGTTGCATATAGCAACTTGTACTTACATCCTTTTTTAAAAATATTTTATTTATTTATTTTTAGAGAGGGAAGAGAGGGAGAAAGAGAGAGAGAGAGAAACATCAATGTGCAGTTCCTGGGGGCCATGGCCTGCAACCCAGGCATGTGCCCTGATTGGGAATCGAACCTGCGATGCTTTGGTTCGCAGCCCACGCTCAATCCACTGAGCTACACCAGCCAGGGATATCCTTTTAATAAGAACTTAGTCATGGGGCCATAGTTACTTGCAAGGGAAGTTGGGAAGTAGCCAGCCAAATAGCCAGCTAAATTAAGGACAGGAGTATGAATGCTGTGGGGAAGCAGGCAACCCTTCCATAGTACCAGTCTCGTAAGGTCGATGGAGAGCTGAATGAGACTACAGTGTACAGTCAATAGTATGACAGGGACAGTGAATTAAAGTGTGGCTTTATTTTATGATCTCTGAACACACTGAACCCAAATACTGCTCATTTGCTGCATCCTAATATTACTAAAAGATAAAACAACTTCCTTCTTAGGTCTTTGGATATCAGGTAATTCTAAAGCTCTATCTTTATAAGGTCATATAAAAGAAAAAACCTGCATTTTTTAAGCTTCATAAAAATTTGTAATGCTGAGTTAAGGGAAATGTGCTAAGCAAAATGCATATTTTTATTGGTCCCCAAAGACATAGAGAAGTTAGTTTGAAGCTTTTGTGAATTCTAAATACTTCCTGCCCCTAATTAAAAATAAATATACAATGACATTCAAAATAGTTTTGTGAGGCTAATGAAAGGGAGAACTCTCATAACCTTTGGCTCAACAATAAACAGCAAAAAAA
Source organism: Phyllostomus discolor (assembly GCF_004126475.2). Classification (NCBI taxonomy): domain Eukaryota; kingdom Metazoa; phylum Chordata; class Mammalia; order Chiroptera; family Phyllostomidae; genus Phyllostomus; species Phyllostomus discolor. The sequence goes on from NC_040907.2 coordinate 63,577,181, forward strand.
TAAAATAAAAATAATAACATTTAAAAATCTGAGAAGATCTGCATTCATTAATTTGAGCCAATTAGGTTGACATCAGTCTGTTTAATTGTCTATTTGGGCAGCTTTCATAATGAATTTTTAACGCTAAGGTGACTTCTCCCAGCCACCAGAATGCAGGTCATTCATCAGTCTTCTGTGTGGTGTGCATACAGAATGCAGAGTAAGGTGGCATTGCCTAATCGATACGTAGTTGAAAAGGGAAACTTCGGAACTGTGAATCCACCGTGGAGGAGCAAGGGAACAGCACTGACTTATCTGTCAGACCTCGCGCAACTCTATTAACCTCTGTTGGTTCAGTTGCCTCCCATGTAAAATAAGTGAGTCCAACTAGAACTTTATTTCTGCAGTTCATTTCTGTGAGTTTCTAAGGATCCAATTATCTGAGTACATGTGTCACTGCTGCCCTCCACCATTCAATGAAAACTCACAGCATTGTCATGTTTTACAGTGTCATTTCCCCTTTATAAACGTTCTAAGATTTTAGTCTGATTGATTCTCGCTTGGCTGTGCAGTGGGCTGGGAATGATGGGCTTGAACATTGTCAAGTTAGCTGATTGAACAAGCCTACAGATTTAAGTTTAAATCACTCTCATTAGATCCTCTGGTGGAAGTATCCCCCTTTTAGGAGTAGGACTTCTCCACAGTCAGAGCCTCGAGTTGAGGGGATGGAAAACCGTAAATTTCCCAGTGGGTCACTGGGAACAATGGTAAGTGGGGCCGCTGCCATTCTTACCCTTTGTCTAGCAGACCCATGTGCTCTACCGTTTGGAGACAGAGTCAAGTATCTGGGGAATATACTGCATCCTGGAGGCTGATACTCCATCATCACATGGTATCATCGCCAAGCTGGCACCTCATTGTGCCTTTAAAAGACCTCCCATTGCATCATTCTATGAGGCCAGCAGCTTCTGGGTGGTGCAGGATGTGGTTGGATGAGAGGACTGTATGGCCACATACAGACTGACATTTTATTTTAAAGTAGATCCCTTGGTCTGAGCAATATTTTGCAGGACTGTCTAATCCCTTGGATAGCGTTGCCAGCTGAGTCCCTGCAGGCAAGAAAGGCAAACCCATATCCAAAGAATGCACTAGTTCTGGCTGAGTCACTGCCCCCATCAGAATGAAGGGGTCCAATGCACTCAGCTTGCTGCTGAGAAGCTGGTTAGTGTTCTCAAGGATTGGTGGCCTATTAAGTTCTCACTTGATATTGGTCTCTATTGCTGGCAAGTTGGATATTTGTCAGCAAGTTATGGGCAGTAATGAAAAGCTGAATGCCATGTGTTGGGGCCCCTGTATGGCTCCTATCTCTGCTACTATGACAACTGTACTTGTGAACTCACTGTGCCAGCACTAAGATCGCCAGTGACCAAGGATGACTGACGTCAACTAGCCCAGTCATCTGCCCACTTGATTGGTCAGCACCTCTTCCATAATTGATGCCCTCTGATAGGTATTACTCAATACAAAGATTCTTTTTTTTTTTTTTTCAAATGCACATGAAATATTTTCTTTTTCTTTTCTTTTTTTTTTATTTCAATCATTGTTCAAGTACAGTTTTCTCCCCCCTACTCCCGTTCCAGCCCCTCCACCCAACCCTCCCCCCTTCCCCCCATTACCCCCCACCCTTAGTTTTTGTCCATGTGTCCTCCAAATTTGTTCCTGTAATCCCTACCCATTCCCCCCTGAAATTCCCTCTTCTCTCCCCTCTGGCCACTGTCAGACTATCCCCTATTTCAGTGTCTTTGGTTATATTTTGCTAGTTTTTTGTTTTGTTTTGTTTTGTTGTTTAGATTCCTGTTAAAGGTGATATCATGTGGTATTTGTCTTTCACTGCCTGGCTTGTTTCACTTAGCATAATGCTTTCCAGCTCCATCCATGCTGTTGCAAAGGGTATGAGCTCCTTCTTTCTTTCTGCTGTATAGAATTCCATTGTGTAAATGTACCATAGTTTTTTGATCCATTCATTTACTGATGGGCATCTAGGTTGCTTCCAGCACCTAGCTATTGTAAATTGTGCTGCTATGAACATCGGGGTGCAAAGGTTCTTTTGTATTGGTGTTTTAGTGTTCTTAGGATAGAGTCCCAGCAATGGAATTGCTGGGTCAAAAGGCAGATCCATTTTTAGTTTTCTGAGGAAGTTCCAAACTGCTTTCCATAATGGTTGTACCAGTCTGCAGTCCCACCAACAGTGCACTAGGGACCCCGTTTCTCCACAACCTCTCCAACACTTGTTGTTTGTTGCTTTGTTTATGATGGCCATTCTGACTGGTGTGAAGTGGTATCTCATTGTGGTTTTAATCTGCATCTCTCTGATGGCTAGCGATATTGAACATCGCTTCATGTGTCTTTGGATTTTCTGTATGTCCTCCTTGGAGAATTGTCTGTTCAAGTCCTTTGACCATTTTTTAATTGGGTTACTTGTCTTCTTAGAGTGGAGTCGCGTAAGTTCTTTATATATTTTGGAGATTAAACCCTTGTCTGAGGTATCATTAGCAAATATGTTTTCCCATACAGTTGGTTCTCTTTTTATTTTGATACTGTTTTCCTTAGCTGTGCAAAAGCTTTTAATTTTGATGAGGTCCCATTTGTTTATTCTTTCCTTTATGTCCCTTGCTCTAGGAGACAAGTCAGTAAAAAAGTTTCTGCGTGAAATATCTGAGATTTTCCTACCTACGTTCTCTTCTAGGACTTTAATGGTGTCACACTTTATATTTAAGTCTTTTATCCACCTTGAATCTATTTTTGTATAAGGTGTAAGTTGGTGCTCGAGTTTCATTTTTTTGCACGTAGCTGTCCAGTTCTCCCAACACCATTTGTTGAAGAGGCTATTTTTACTCCATTTTATGTTGCTGCTTCCTTTGTCGAATATTAATTGACCGTAGAGGCTTGGGTTTATTTCTGGGCTCTCTGTTCTGTTCCATTGGTCCATGTGCCTGTTTTTATGCCAGTACCAGGCTGTTTTGATTACAGTGGCCTTGTAGTATAGTTTAATGTCAGGTATTGTGATTCCTCCTACTTTACTCTTCTTTCTCAAAATTGCAGCAGCTATTCGGGGTCGTTTATGGTTCCATATAAATTGTTGAAGTGTTTGTTCTATGTCTATGAAATATGCCATTGGTACTTTAATCGGTATTGCATTGAATGTGTAGATTGCTTTTGGTAGTATGGACATTTTAATGATATTAATTCTTCCAATCCATGAACACGGTATATGTTTCCATTTGTTTGTGTCCTCCTTCATTTCTCTCCTCAGTGTTATGTAGTTTTCTGAATACAGGTCTTTTACCTCTTTGGTTAGGTTTATTCCTAGGTATTTTATTTTCCTTTTTGCTATTTCAAATGGGATTTTTTTCTTGATTTCTGCTTCTGCTGTTTCATTGTTGGTGTACAGAAATGCCTTTGATTTCTGGATATTGACTTTGTATCCCGCTGTTTTACCAAATTCATTTATTAGGTCAAGCAGTTTTTTGGTGGAGTCTATAGGATTTTCTATGTACACTATCATGTCATCTGCAAACAGTGACAGTTTTGTTTCCTCCTTTCCGATTTGGATTCCTTTTATTTCTTTTTCTTGTCTGATTGCTGTGGCTAGAACCTCCAGTACTATATTGAATAGAAGTGGTGAAAGTGGACATCCTTGTCTTGTTCCTGTTCTTAGTGGAAAAGATTTTAATTTTTGCCCATTGAGTATAATGTTGGCTGTAGGTTTCTCATATATGGCCTTTATTATGTTGAGGAATGCTCCCTCTATTCCCACTTTACTGAGTGTTTTTATCATAAATGGGTGCTGTACCTTATCAAATGCTTTTTCTGCATCAATTGATATGATCATGTGGTTTTTGTCTTTGCTTTTGTTTATGTGATGTATTACATTTACTGATTTGCGTATATTGTACCATCCTTGCATACCTGGGATGAATCCAACTTGGTCATGGTGTATGATCTTCTTAATGTACTGTTGGATGCGGTTTGCCAGTATCTTGTTGAGGATTTTAGCGTCAATGTTCATCAGCGATATTGGCCTGTAGTTTTCTTTCTTTGTTGTGTCTTTATCTGGTTTTGGGATTAAGATGATGTTGGCCTCATAAAAAGAGTTTGGTAGTCTTCCATCTTTTTGGATTTTTTGAAATAGTCTGTGAAGGATAGGTGTTAGTTCTTCCTTAAATGCTTTGTAGAATTCTCCTGTGAAACCATCTGGTCCAGGGCTTTTGTGTGTTGGGAGTTTTTGGATTACTGCTTCGATTTCTTTTGCTGTTATTGGTTTGTTGAGGCTTTCTGCTTCCATTTTATTGAGTTTTGGAAGGTTATATTTTTCTAGAAATTTGTCCATTTCATCTAGGTTTTCAAATTTCTTGGCATACAGCTCTTTGTAGTAATTTGTTACAATCCTTTGTATTTCTGTGGTATCTGTTGTAATCTCTCCTCTTTCATTTCTGATTGTGTTTATTTGGGTCTTCTCTCTTTTTTTCTTGATGAGTCTGCTTAAAGGCTTGTCGATTTTGTTTATCTTTTCAAAGAACCAACTCTTGGATTCATTGATCTTTAGAATTGTGCTTTTAGTCTCTATGTCATTTAATTCTGCTCTGATCTTGGTTATTTCCTTCCTTCTGCTTGCTCTGGGCTGTCTTTGTTGTTGTTCCTCGAGTTCTTGTAGACGTAGGGTTAGGTTGTTTGTTTGAAATGTTTCTAACTTTTTTAGGTGGGCCTGTATCGCTATGATCTTCCCTCTCAGGACTGCCTTGGCTGTGTCCCATAAGTTTTGGGTTGTTGTGAGTTTGTTTTCATTTGTTTCCAAAAACCGTTTGATTTCTTCCCTAATATCATTCTTGACCCATTCATTGTTTAATAGCATGCTGTTTAATCTCCATGAATTTGAGTGTTTTGGGTTTTTTTCCTTGTGGTTGGTTTCTAGTTTCAGTCCCTTGTGATCCGAGAAATTGCTTGGTATGATTTCAATTTTTTTGATATTGTTGAGGCTTGTTTTGTGTCCTATCATGTGGTCAATCTTTGAAAATGTTCCATGTACATTTGAAAAAAATGTGTATTTAGCTTCTTTGGGATGGAGGGTTCTGTAAATATCAGTAAAGCCCAGCTCGTCTAGGGTATTGTTCAATGCCACAATATCTTTGTTGATGTTTTGTTTGGAAGATCTGTCCATTTTTGATAGAGGGGTGTTAAAATCCCCCACAATAATTGTGTTGCTGTCCATATCTTTCTTGAAGTCCTCTAAGATTTTCTTTATGTATTTAGGTGCTCCTATGTTGGGTGCATATATATTTACTATGTTTATGTCTTCTTGGTGAATTCTTCCCTTGAGTATTATGAAATGACCTTCTGGGTCTCTCTTTATGGATCTTCTTTGGAAGTCTATTTTGTCAGATATGAGTATTGCTACCCCGGCTTTTTTCTCCTGTCCATTTGCTTGGAAAATTTGTTTCCAGCCCTTCACTTTCAACCTGTGCAGATCTTTTATCCTGAGGTGGGTCTCTTGTAGACAGCATATGTGTGGGTCATGTTTTCTTATCCAATCAGCTATTCTATGTCTTTTGATTGGAGCGTTTAGTCCATTTACGTTTAAGGTTATTATTGATAGGTACTTATTCATTGCCTTTTATGTACGTGTGATCCTCTCTCACTCTCTCTTTTCCTTTCTTTCCTTAAAGCAGTCCCTTCAGCATCTCTTGCAGAGTTGGTTTAGTGGAGGTGTATTCTTTTAGACTTCTTTTGTCTGAGAAGCTTCTTATTTGGCCTTCTATCTTAATTGAGAGCCTTGCTGGGTAAAGTAGTCGTGGTTGCAGGCCTCTGGTTCTCATTACTTGGATTATTTCTTGCCATTCTCTTCTGGCTTGGAGTGTTTCCATTGAGAAGTCAGCTGTTAGCCTTATTGGGGCCCCCTTGTATGTTACTTCCTTCTTCTCCCTTGCTGCCTTTAAGATTCTCTCTTTGTCTTGAAATTTTGCCATTTTAATTATGATGTGTCTTGAGGTGGGCCTCCTTGGGTTCCTCTTGATTGGGACTCTCTGTGTTTCCTGGATTTGTGTGACTTTTTGTCTCATCAAATTAGGGAAGTTTTCCATCATCACTTGTTCAACTAGGTTTTCTATCCCTTGTTCTTCTTCTTCTCCTTCTGGTATCCCTATTATACGGATATTATTACGTTTCATATTGTCTTGCATTTCTCTTAATCCCTCTTCATTCTTTCTGAGCCTCTTTTCCCTTTCTTGCTCTTTCTGGGTGTTTTCTTCTATTTTGTCCTCTAGCTCGCTGATCCGATCTTCTGCTTCATCGATCCTGCTTTTCATTCCTTCTACTGTGTTCTTCATTTCAGAGATTGTATTCTTCATTTCCTCTTGGCCCTTGTTGAGAGTTTCTATTTCCTTTTTTATGCTGATGTAGTTTTCATTGAGTTCATTGTAGCTTCCCTGTAGTTTCTCGTAGCTCATTGTGAGCTCATTGAGCTTCCTGACAATCACTGCTTTGAATTCAATATCTGATAGTTGAATTGCCTCTGTTTCATTTAGCATTCTTTTTGAGGCTTCCTCCTTTCCTTTCATTTAGGGAGTATTTCTTTGTCTTCCCATTGTTTGTGAGACTCTTCTTGTTCACCTCAGCTTCTTATATTGATCTGTTCTGGCTCCCTCGGTTTATGATGTGAACTTCTTTAGTAGAGTAGCAGTGAGTTTCAGTGGTACTGTTTCCTTGACCCCCCAAGCTCGCTGGTCTTGGGCTGTTGTTTAAGTTGGCTTTGTGTTTGCCTTTGGGTTCTGATTGTTGTTGAGTCTTTCTTTGGTGGTTCCTTCCCGCCAGCTGGTTAAATGTGGGTCACTCTGTCCACCACCTTCTATATTTTGTTGTGCTGGTGAGGGCAGGTTGTGTTGAGGGTGGTTCTTCTGTGTGTACAAGGTTTAAAGAAATCTTGTTCAGTTGTTTGTATTGGGTACTGTCTCTTCTGTTTAGTTGTATTTCCAGATAAGCCCTGGATTGAGGTTTGTGTGGTTACTACTCCCTCCTTCACCTTCTTCTGCTGTTATCTGTTAGTGGTTCCTTAGTTGTTGGGTTTCCTCTTCCAGTGGGTATCCTGGTGTTCACCTCCTCCACCTATTCTTTTTTGTCATCAGATGGAGGGAAGGGCAAAATGGTTTAAGACAGCAACCGAGAATTCTATGCTATTTACCGTAGTAGCATGTAGGGAAGATATAGGAGTTCCTTTCACTATGTATAGTGTTAACCGTGGTCTTCCACCCAGCTAGCTGATTTTTAGAAAGGATGGAAAGAAGATAAGACTCTTGTTGGGGGAGGAAGGATTGTGAGTTGGATCTATAAAGCAGAGAGGTTGTGGGCGGTCAGATTCTGGGGTAAGGTGAGAGTAAAGGGTAGTAAATAGGTGTAGTGTGTGAGAGAATAGAGTTAACCACTACAGTAATAGAGTTCAGGAAACTTTGAAATGGGCTACGATCTGGCGGGGGGGGTGTTGTGAAGTAATTACACTTGCATGGAACAGCAGTTATTTACAATAATATTATGGCAACATTCATATGGCAGAGTCTATGAAATCTAGGTAATAAGGATATGGAGTACCGAACATTGAGTAGTATGCTTATAGGACACAGGTGAGTTAATGGACAGTAGATTAGTAATACGGTATAGAAAGAGATATCAGGGGAAAGCTGTCAGATCATACAATAAAACCAGCCTAGCAAAGCAGGCTATACAAAAATAAGAGGGATATAAAAATATTGTTAAAAAAAAAAAAAAGATGTAGGAACACTGGAAAAATAATAATAATACAAATTTGCAATAACTTGCAGGTTCTCTGTAATAGCAGAGTGACATTTATCTCACTGTCCCAGCTGTTGTGATGCCCCTTCTTTGGGTTCAACTTTGGTCTTTTCACCGTTCCAGGATTTTGTCTCACTTGTAGGTATTTAGGAAAAAATTTAAAAAAGAAAAAAAATAGAAAAGGCAGACGAAGGCAGGAAGAAGAGATAAAATTGGAGGACAGGATGGAGGAAGGAATAAAACAAGAAATCAGGTAAGAGAGGAAAAAGAAATCAAAAGAGAATAAAAACAATAAAACTTAAAAAATTAAAAATTGTTAAAAAAATAGAATCAAATTAAAAAGTCTCTTGATTTCAAAGTGGCCAAACCGGTTTTTCTGCTCTTGCTGGCTGAGGCAGTCTGAAGGATGACTTGTTTGGCTTTTCTTCCTAGGCCCGTGGGGTCCGCAGCCTGCGCGCTCACAGCTTGATGCAGCGATTTGTTCTTTGTTCTTTCGGTTCTGCCACAATCCTTGGTCCTCCGTTCTCAAAAATGCTGAAATATGTTGGTTGCTTGCCTTTCCACTCCAAAGATTGGTCAGGACTCTCTCCCCTGAGCAGAGGAAAGCCAAATCTGCTCCTTCCTACTCCGACGCCATCTTAAATCCAATACAAAGATTCTTACATTTAATGTCCACTCCCACTGTGACTTGTGTCCAGGTCTTTGTTTACAAAGATGACTGAGTAACAACATGGAGAAGTCAATGGCATTTAAAGAAGAATTTATTACTCATATTTCCTGAGAAAAGGGATCAGAATGAAAGCATCAGGTTTTAGTCAGGAGGCAGGATCAAGGGCGAGGGAAAGGCCTAGGCCAGAGCCTTAGTTGGAGTGTCCACGGGGAAGGCAAAGAAGCAGGGCAGAGCAAACAGTTCAGGATTCGCTGGTTTGAATAATTCCCACAGGTCTTGGGGCACAGGGGCTGCCTCTAGCTGTCTGGTTCCTGCCCTGGGTTGACGCAGGGCAGGGGAAACATTGGTGTGGTGTGTAAGTCAGGTAAAGGAGGTGGCTGGGTTACCTCTGACAGACATGCTCCCAAGTAAGTTTTCATCTTTAGGAGCTAGCTACACCTGGGACAGGTGCTCTCTCCCTGGGTCTGTAAGCCCCTCCAGTATCTCAAAACATCCTAAGATACAGAAAATAAAAAACATGATTAAGACATACAGATCCATTCACCAGCCTCTTTGTTGTCCCCAATCTCTCCATCTTTCCCTTTCCAGGAAAATGACCAACCAACCAAGATATGCTCCCTTGAGTTTTTATATATTCTTAACCTTAGGCCGCTTTTCTTTCTACACGAAGTAGATGAGCTTTTGGTGCATTGCCTAAATCTTTACTCACGGGGAGGATTTCCCTTGTCCAGGGTCTTAAAAGCTTCCCTCCTCTACGACCACTGCTGGATGCCGTGGAGGATGAAGCCCACACCCCTTTCCTGTGCCCTCTAGCCCTACTGCGCCTGCTCCCAGAGCCATAACTCCCGTCCTACAGCGGATTAGTGGATTCCTGCTGGGCTCACCAGACCCTGATGTTGGCAGGTTTGCTAGAAACCTGTCCATGATGAGCTGCTCCGGCTGCAAAGTCTCATAATGTCCCATGACAGACATTTGTCTTTATTAAGACCCAATAATGCACCATGAGCTATTTTTCAAATAGAGCAGAGAGCATGCTCTAAACCCTAAGAGTCTATGTTGTCATTTTTCCTATTGGGGCTTGCTGTAAGTCCCCACAGCATCTTCCCCAATCAAGACTCTTCTAATAGAATATGGTCTGCTAAATTACGTGGCCCAAGCACTAGGAATGTTTGTACGCTGCCTGGACCTGCTGCATAGCCTTTTGCTACTCTGGGCCCCGTACAAAGCTGGAAGCCTTCCTTACTGGGTTGACCAGTATTTCCAGTGGGATATCCCATTGGAATATGATGGCTTCGAAACCTGAAGAGATTTCCAGGCATTGTGTGTGCTTCTTAGTGATAGAAACATTGAGATGCAGTAATGTGTTCTTTATTTTGAAAGAAATGTCCTGGAATGCACTGGACCTGGGACAATCAAACTTTTTTCTACATAGGGCTAGATAGTAAATATTTCAGGCCTCATGGCTCAGGTAGTCTCTGTTACAACTACTCAACTCTGCCACTGTAGCACAAAAGCAACCATAGACAATACGTAAGCAAGTGAGCCTGGCTGTGTTCCAATAACATTTTATTTACAAGATACACATGGTGGGGCAGATTTTTCCAACTCCTACCCTAAGCCACTCCTACAAACTTCACTAATATGGTGTGCCTGTGGTGGGTTTCTCTGTCATTCGCTGGAGCACAAGCATCACTTCTTGCTCCTCCAGTCCAGTTCACATGATGATCCCGTGGACGTGATGGACTGATGTGACGTTCTGTGGAATATCCAGACGGTCAGGTTTCCATATACAAACAGTAGGAGACTTGTAGTCCTGAGCAAGACCATAAATGAATGGTCTGTCCCATGTGAAGGGAAATTGCTCCTGTTCCTCCTTTTTTATTATTTATTGTTATTGTATTACCTATTACAGTTGTCCCAATTTTTCCTGCTTTTCCCTGCTCTGCCCATCCCACCTGTCCCCCTGCTCCCACAGTCAATTCCCACAGTGTTGTCCATGTCCATGGGTCATTCAACTGTCAGTCTGTTCCATGTTTTCATGCCCGTGGTTCTCTTTTGTTTGTTAGTTTATTTTGCTCATTACAGTGTTCCTCCCTCTTGATTTGAAAGCCTGACGGGTTTTATCCAGGACCCTCAGGATTCAATCTCACGCATAATCTTTAAGCTCCTGTGAGTCTTTGCCATTCTTCTGGGCTGTAGTCCCTTTCCTCCCTGAGTAGACCCAGCATGTCTCTGTCTGGTTTGTGATGGGACTTGACTTTAATGAATAGGTCTGGTGGCCCAGGAGAGGGGGTGGGGATAGATCCTGGGGGATGCCGTTTCATTGCTAGGCAGAAGCCTCTGTTTTGTCTTCAAGCAAGGGGGCAGGGGTCAGTGCTAGCTTTTAACAGGGAGAAGGGCGGGGTAGGCCAGAGAATTCAGGGAAATCTGAGGACCTTAGGTTCTAGGTGCATCAATTAGGACCCTGATTTTCATGTGGCAGACCTGTTAGGATTGAGAACTCAGTCCTCTTTGGAACTCTATTTTTGTAAGTTCTGGGCTTGATCCTAAATTTTTTCTGATATCTGGCCACAGTCTGTTTAAACAGCGTGGAGCAAAAGCGAGTTTACAGTTGTGAGTACACAAAACAGAGTTTATTCTTGTATTATTATTTATCATTGTATGATTTTTCATACAAATAACTGTAAACCTACTTTGCCCAACCCTGTATGCTGCTGAAGACGCCCTCTTGTTTTGCCTTATACTGGTTATTAATCATCCTCAGCTATTAATTCTTTCTAAGTGCTTTCATGGTCCCCAGCAACATCCATCCAAATTTTGTAGTCCTTGTAATAATTATTTCTCCTAAACTTCTCAAGCATCTAAGATACTGCCCCTGCCAAGATAGGCCCTTCCCTAGGGCCCCGTCCCCATTCACCTCTGGTGAAAGCTTTAACAACTGCATGACTACAGCATTTCATGGTTCATTGCCTGCTGATCAGCCAGTGGTCCAGCTCCAGGCACCCCATCTTAGAGTCTTCTTCCTGGAACTACTCTTGGTATCCCAGGGTACCTTGCCCAAGAAACACACAGTGAGACCCTGAGATTATCAGCTGGGAGGTTTATCGAGGAGTGGTCTCCAGAACAACGCCTGTGGACAGTGAGGGAAGCTGGACTGCACAGGTGGAGAAGCTCAGCTGTGATGCAGTTGCAAAAGAGACCTTAGCTAATTGGGAGCTTTGGAGCTGGAATGTGCATGCAGAGTTGTTCCAGTTGAGGCAAGGAGGTCAGGATTTTGCACCTCTCACAATGACTAGCAGAAGAGTAGGTGTAAATTTGGGGGAAACAGCTTCCTTTAGCCAAGGGCAGTTCCTGTGCAGGGATCTAACTGTGCCATCAGAGGCCCGCACTGCTGGCAGCTGAGTGCCTTGGTCCCAGGAGAGGTCTGGGTGATGCACCACAACATCTTCAGTGGGAGCTTTACCACTCCCTCTGTGGGGAAACACTGCCACACACTGAGGATGGCAGAACAAGGAATGGAATGAGCCTGAGGACTTGTGCTATCACCAAATGGACAAATCAGTCCTGGGATAGTCTGTCTCAGCTTTGTAAGTAAATAAGATGTCCTTTCAGTTTAAGACACTCTTACCTAAGAGTGGCCAGTTACTTGAAACCAACAGCATTCTTGGTCACACATGTATTATCTCACTTACTCTTCAGTTACTCTGAGATAAGGATTATTATTATTTCCATTTCAAAATTAGAGAACTAAAGATTAGTGTAAGTGGTCCAAGGTCATGTAGCTAGAAATTGGTGGAGCCCCATCTAAAACTTAATCATTATCTACATTCAAAGTCCATGCTGTTCTACCTTTTATAAACATCTGTGGGATAGCTGATCAAACTGGAAGGGGAATGTTGCCATCCCCAAGATATGAAGAGAATGGTAGCCTGTGTGTACCTAAAGAACTAGTGGGTACCAGAAGAGCTGCCCTCAGGATGCCCACTGTCCCCTGACTTGTTATAATAGGTTCAGTGGTCACCCCAAAATCCTATGTCCACGTTCTGATTGTCAGAACCTATAAATGGGACCTTATGTGGGAAAAAAAAAAGAGACTTTGTAGATGTCGGTAAGTTAAGGATCTTGAGATGAAGCAATCACTGTAGGTTATCTGGGAAGGCCCTAAATCCATACAGGGAAGACAGACAGACAGGAGAAAGAGGGAGTGTCACCATGGAGACAGAGGTTAGAGTAGTGAAGCCACAAGCCAAGGAGCCCCTGAAGGTTCCAGAGGATGAAGGAGGAAAGAGCAAGGCCGAAATCTTTTCTAAAGCTTTTGAAGAGAGCACAGTTCCGCCAGCACTGTGATTGTAGATGTCTGGCCCAGAACAATGAGGGAATAAATTTCTGTTGCTATATACTACCAAGTTTGTGTCACTTTGTTGCAGCAGCCTCAGGAAACTAATACACCTGGCCCCTTCTCTTTTATTCTAAGCTTGTGGTAGGCAGTCAGACAGACAGCAGCAGAGCAAGGACGATGGGCCAGGTGCAGAAGGTCACCAGGGCAGAGAGCCTCAGGTGCCTAGCAATGAGACAAAACTGGGAAAACAAGAACTTTACCTCCAGAGTGACCTTTCCTCCTCCAACAAATCGCTGGGAGTGTGGTTTTGAACCCTTGACCTTTCCTATCATTGGTCATACAGTTTAGATCCCCTTTCATATCCCTGTTCATGCAATTCAGACCCTCCCCTGACCTTTTCTCCCCTGTCATGTTGCTAGTCACATGGGTTAGACCCTTCAGAGGGGGAATGAACAAGGGCCCTGGAGAATAGCTTTTAAGCATTAAGCCCCCATGACAACGAGGTTCTGACCCACATCAAACACATTCAGGCCTCAGTTGTGTCTTAGCTCCAGGCTCAGAAAAGCAGCAAAAACAGACAAGTGACACTGTGGCTGACATCAGGACCAGCTGCACTGACTAATGACCCTCTGCCCTGGCGCTGACCTATCAGTAGAGACCATGACCCCAAAAGGACTCACGTAGAAAGCTGATGAATATTCTGCTGGGATCATCCCCTGAGACCTCCGGAGAAACACCCGCAAGACAGAGGGCCCAGCACAGTTCTCCCCGTGGAACACACAGCACCTTTCCCCCTCCCCGTCACCCTGGGTGCCCTTTCCTTGCCGCTCTCTCCTACGCTCCAAGGGCCCTTCTTTTGTCTCCGCAATTTGTTTCCTGAACCTATTTCTTCTACAGCTCACTTCTTCTGCCACTGTGATTTTATAAATAAACTTCCTCTTACAGTTTGAGTCTTGGCTCTGAATTATTTCTTAGCCAGAATTCAAGTACCAAGGTTGCTGAACCAAGGTCCAGTCTGACTCCACGTAGTTGACTATATTCTTTATGTGGTGAATTTCTTTCGGAATCCTTTGTACATTAAGGATAGAATGTAAACTACTTCCTCAGTAGTGAGCGAGCATTTTCCTGAACGGTAGGTCCATAGCCATTATATTCTCAATAGGGCCTCAGTAAAAAGACTCTAAGAATTTCTGAGAAAGAATTTGGGCAAGTGGAAGAATGAGAAGCAGCTGAGTTCTTTGAGAAATAAGAACAAAGAATATAAAAAATACAAAGAGATTGTTTCCAATATTTGGAAGCAGAAGGAACCCAGCGTGTCTGGTTAGAGGCTTGAAATTCACATCTTTAGAAAGGTTTGGTTTCTTATAAATGCAGGTGAGGAAGCAGAAATTACAAAGGTTTTACAAAGGAGACTACAAAGGCAAGCTCTGTTTAGCCCAGAGTCTAAACGAAAGGAAACGCTCTTTCTGCACAGAGGGTTAGGAGGTTAGAGAGAAGTGAAGATACTGTAGTTAAACCTTGTAGGTGATTGAAAAAGACAAATTTTCTTTCAATGATGAATAAGTAAAATGCTTCCTCAAAAGTGTTATTTCTATTGGGGAGCAAAAAGGGAGAAAAAGCAGGTTCTTAAAAGTAAAGAATGGTATGACCTTAAGTCTGACTCTAAAAAGGCAAGGGAACAGGATACATTTCCTGAGCCTGTGTCAGTGAAAAAGTTATGAGATGGATTTAGAGAGTTTGGAGCAAGTCTCAGCCAGCATCTTGGCTGCCAAAACCACACGGCCCAACAATGGCTGCTCCTTCCAGTGCTATGCCAATTGCCTCCCGTGGGGCAAATGCACCTGCATCATTCCCCCGTGGTAGTCCTTGAGGTGGGGTGGGGGTAAGGACAGGGAGAGGAGAGGGAAGAGTGTTGTGAGAGCAGCTCTGCTTTCCAGGTAGAACACAGTCCCCTAGCCTTCCATAACAAAATTACAAAGCATTTGATACAAGTACCTCGCAGGTGTTTACAGTTCCGGTGGGTCTGCTCCATCCGCCAGCCCTGAAAGGAGCGAGTGAAACCCAAGGCCTGGTTTGCAGTACAAAGCCTACAGTCCTAACCACAAGGCAGCATCCTTCACAAAACTGGAAACTGGTTGAAGATTCACAGACCGAAGGCTTTCCTGCCACACATCTGGGATGTGATAGCTCGTCTGCCCTCATTACAATACATGTTTTAAAGAGCTCAGGGAAAGCAAGAGCAGATATGTATAAAATGGGCCACTACTTCTGAGTATTCTGCTCTGGCATGGATTTCTTCTCTGAGCCACTACAGTGCTTCTATAACTTACATGACAAAGACATGACAAAGAGAATATCAAGTAAGAAGGAAGGGCCTAATTAAGTTTTTCACATTGTTTGCTTATTCGGGAAAAATTATGTTAGGCTCTAACTTCCTCTTTGAACAAAATGATCAAATCAGCAGAGGAATAAAGTGTACTGGCCACTGGGCCATGCAAGTTCCATGATGCGGAAGCACATTTTATAACATGAGTATTCTATATGACACAAAAGTTTCCTTATCAAATGAGTTCCTCCCTCTTACCTCCTGTTCTTTCCAGCACTAGCTGGGGAGTGGCCTCCAGCGTCTTCTAGGGTTAGTTGCTCCCAGACCTTCCACCTCTCACCCCACCCACAAAGTCCACTGATGATTTTCTACTTGGGTCTAACCACAGATTAAAAGAAGGCAGCATATGTCTTTTAACAAATGCATACAGAAATTTCTATGTGCTCAACATAAATATTATCAAAACACTTTACAAACCTTAACCCATTTATCCTCAAAAAACCTACGAGGTAGGTTCTATTTGCACCTCCATTTTATACAGAAGGAAACTTGACAGCTAGTATGAGGCAGAACCAGGACTTAAATGAGTGTGAAATTAAACACTATACATGCTACCTTAAGGAGTAGTGTTTTGAAAGTGAATGAAGCAGAATTATCAAATTATGCTAAGTGCTCTCATGTAAGCATTATTAAAATGGAGATTATTTTAATATTTTAATAAATAGAGTTTTTAATGGAGGAAGGTTATTTAGAATGGTCATGTGGACAGGTTTTCATAATGGGTTTCTAAAATTATAGTTTATGAAATTTTATCACACACACACACACACACACACATACAATAGTAGAGTTTGCCAATTGATATAAACATCACTCCAATTTGTATGTATCTTTGAATCATCAATTATATTTATTTCTCTGATTATGTAGATGATAAATGTTCATATTTGAAAGATTCAGAAAAGCACATGGCCAGAAATAAGAATCACCCAGATCCCACTGTGCAGAAATCATCACTGCCAATATTGCCATATACAGAGTTTCTAGTCTTCTTTCTGTGTGTCTGTTCACCCATTGGCATATTGACTTAGCTTTTATTAAACATGCTCTTTGTGACAAAGTGATGCATTATTTAAAGAAAAAAACTTATACTTTTTTTCAGGGCCCCAATGCATACTAAATTCTCTCTAAGGATTGTAGAAGTCATAAAACCAATATAGCAAGAATAAAAATGTACTTTCAGAGTAGGAATAAACTAAGCATTCTTACAAATTCAAATATGCCATCTAACTGAAGCCACAACAGTGATATATTTCAAAATGTGATTTTGTTCGTCATGTTTTCTGCACCATCCAGAAGCAAAGTTCTAGCATCAGTAGGATGAATACAAGCTTGTTTCTTAAACTTGTACACAAATTAACTGATATGACACTTCTATTAATTCATGATTATTTTCTTGGTGAATTGATTCCAAAGCATCTCTAAGATAGGCTAAAAAGAAATATTAATAGACGATTATTCTAATACTGCTCTGCATTTGTTAAATAAACTGTATCCACAAAGCCTGTTATGGTTACTAATCATAAAACACCCTGCTGAGCTTGGTGTAGAAGAGTTCTTTCATACAAGAGGAAAGTGCACACTATAAATCAACAGACTAGGTTGAAAATCATAGCATGGTTACATGCTATGGTGTCCAGCATCACAAGTGACTTGTGAATTCTTCAGCTGAGAGTGGACTCCAACTCGGCTCCAAAGTCACAGCTTGGAAGCCAGCTTCCTCCTCACTGTACCAGTAATTTTGCCATAGGGGTTGTCCGATGGGAGCAAGACCTGTAGAAAAACCACATTGTAACTTCACAGACACTAAAATAGAGCTCTCCTTTATTCTATGAATCAACATTAAATCAACAGCAAAAACAACAGCTTGCTAAACAGAAAAATGTGTATGTCCTGCAATTGAGTCTCTTCAAGCATGGTAATGCCTTATTTTTCTAGAAACAGTTGACAGATGAGTCAACTTTCCAAAAAATTAGAGTTTTAGGAAAATGTTAATCATTGGAATATAAATGTTTCTCAAATGCATTACATATCCCTGCCTTTTAAATAGCGTAGTGAACATAGCTTGGCCTTTGCTTGATGACTCACTTTGAACATCAATCACTGTCCAGAGCCCTAACACAGCCATGCCCCCGGCCACATCTGAGGTCCACAGGGCTGCTATCTCTGTTCTAAACGGCTCCCAGACAACTGTGCATTTAGAGTTCTTCTTCCCACCCTGTCATTTGCCACTTCTCTGTTGTTGTTGGTGTGTCCTGACTCTCTGCTTCTCATGTGTT
Organism: Phyllostomus discolor; assembly: GCF_004126475.2. NCBI lineage: Eukaryota > Metazoa > Chordata > Mammalia > Chiroptera > Phyllostomidae > Phyllostomus > Phyllostomus discolor. Next base: position 63,594,673 of record NC_040907.2, read on the forward strand.
GCCTTCCCTTTATACACACCTGCTGGGCCAGGGTCTGGAAGTGGCTCCAGCCACCCCCAAAGTGCACACACAGACACAGCTGATGACACCCTCCCCTCTCTGCCAGAGGGGGTGGGGTGAGTGGGTCTGAACTGAGCATGGCTTTAGTCCTGACGCACAAGCCTTTTTCTGTTTGGGGCACGTTTGTTTCCTCGAGGGTGAACAGGACCATGATTACTTTTCGGTCCCTTCCCTTTAGAAAGTAATCATTTTAGAAAGTCTTTACATCCGAATTCATGGCATTCTGGTCATCAATGTCCTTTCCTTCCTCTGAGATAGACACTGCTCCCCCTCCTTTCAGCATGTGGGGTCACCGCGGCTCTCCGCAGCAGCTCAGGGCTCTGAATCAGCTACAGTGGGCACCTAAGCCTGGCTTTGTCTCCCGGCTCTGCTCCTCCGCCTCTGCTACAGCTGGGGTGGTGCGCAGCCCAGTGAAGCTGTCAACATAATTTGCAGAACAGAGAAACATGTGCCTGGCGAGAAGCATTGTGACTAATAAGGCTGCTGAGTCGGGGGCCCCAGAACTAGGACCTTCTGGACGCCCCTTCACTGGTCTTTGTTCTCCAAAGGATGTGATTCTATGGTGACAGAGCCGTGTTAATAGATGGCCCCTCCCTATCTTGTTCCCTCCACACACTAAAAGAAGCTGCCAAAATGTGTGTGTGTGTGTGTGTGTGTTCATATTCTAGAAGCCTGTGGAAGGATGAATCAAATAAAGAAATCCTGCTGTTCAGAAAGTGATCTAAGGGGGAGGGACGGTTCTGCTTTCCCAGGACTGGCTCAGACAGGCTCCCCGTCAGGCCCTGGGGTTGTCCGCAGGCACACTGACTTGGTTTCACCCGCTGCGGTGGCTTAAAGCAAGCCAGGGTAAGCACTTTTTCCAAGGCAAGGTTTCCTTTCAAACCCTGAATTTCCCCATCTTGCCTTCTGTAATTGCAAGTAGAAACACAAATACGCTTTCATCTTTTTTGTGTATATTGTATGCTACTGAATTGACTGCTTAATCAAGAGTTAGAGATGATGGATGAAATGAAAATAGAATCGTTCTTAAGCTGTGACCTTGTGTGGCCCTTTTCAGAGAAGGAGATGTCAGAGCTGCTCCTCGGGCACATGCTGTTCTTTCTCTGTCCTTCGCTCTCTGAGGCGCCCAACCCTTCTCTGTAATCACTCATCCACTTTCAGGGTACTCTGGCCTCTGAAGCCGAGAGGCCCAGAGTCTGAGGGCTGTAGTCAGTGGTAACTATAAATATTCCAAAGGCAACAGCTCTTACGGGTTTTGGTGGGTGATATTATCATCCAAAGTTTATAAAGAGAGGTGGAGGGAGGGTAGATGTGCTACAAAGATTTTAAAAGTTCTTACCTCGTCCTTGTTGATCAGTCCCATTTTAGACATGTCTATGTTAAAGTAATGGATATTCGGCAGGCTGATTTCCATGTCTTCTATCTGGAATCCACAGTAACATACATCACATTGGGCAACTGTGAGTCTATCTGCCACTCAGCCCCTTCCCCCACCAACCCAACCTCTGTTGTTCCTCTGCTGCCTGACACTGTTATCACCTCCTAGTCCTATTGTCAGATGGTGCACCCACTCTTTTCCTCTCCACGTACAAAACCTGCTTCTCAGAAAAGCAAGAGCGTCTTGGATCAGAAACTCGGGAGACCACTCCTAACTGGCCTCCTGGGGCTGGCCAGTCAACCTCCTAAATTTCGCCTCATTTTGCTCCCACTTCACCAGGCCTTCCCTTAACATTTGTGGGCCCTGGGGTAAGAATGTAATTGGAGGCCCACATACCAGATGTCTAAAGATTTAGAAGTTATAAATCAAGCTAAAAAACTTATGTGAAATATGTTCTATCCTTCTAACTTGGCAAATACACCTTCAAAACAACCTGGAAGGCTGGGATCTAATTTGAACTTCTCTGACTCCTCTGAGTGCTGTGCCAGGACACGGCAGTGTGGGAAGAGTCAGCTCCTAGCCCTGGCCCACCCCATCTTCTTTCTTGTAGTCAGGTGGGTGGACACCCCAGCTTGTGTATCAAGCCCCATTCACACCTCCTGCAAACATCTGACTTATTCACTCTCGGGCCAAAGGGTGCACACTCAGATGGCATGGTCTGCCCTCCAGAGGATGGTTCCAGGGACGAGAATTACTTAGGTTCTAGAATTAGTCTCAGGTTATTTTGGCAGGAAATTCTGGATTATGGGTATCCAGAGAGTTCTCTAAAAGGAATGCATGGGCTTCTGAAAGTTTTTTTTGTCTTGGTCTCACTGACTTTTCATGGGTGGAGAGCAGCACAGCCACAGGAAGGCCTGAAGCGGGTCTCTGCAGTGCTGGCCACGGCAGGAGTCCCCGCAGCCCAGGCCTAGAGAGAATACTCTTTCTGTGCATCCCATCACAACCTTAGTCAGGCCCGTTTCCCAGGTTTCTGCAACAGCCTCTCAACAGTTCTTCTTGTCTGAAGTCTATTGGCCTTTCAGAGTGGTCTTTCTGGCAAATCTGGCAGCACCATACCCTGCTTAAACCCCCGGGTGGCTCCTGAGAGCTTTCAGGGTAAAGTGCAGGCCGGGAAGGAGACCACAGAGACCCTGCAGATCTCCTCTGGACTCACCTGTAGGCACGTGGCAGGGTGTTTCCTCCTGGAGCTTCACATAAGGCAGGCCCTCAACAGGAAATGGCTATTCCATGCTGCCTCCTGTCTCCGTACTTCCCCTGCTCCTTCACTTCTGAGTGTGAGCCCAGATAAACCCCACTGGTCCCTTCAGACTCAACTCAAACACCTCTCCCTCTAGAATGCCTGGCTGGCACTGTCTTAGTTAGGTGCCTTCCTCTGTATTTCCGTAATACTCTATTCTTTATTGTATTGTTAGTTTACTTATTATTTTCTTTGAATAAGGAGATCTTTGGAGATAGCAACTGTGTCTAAATTATCTTTATATTCCTCATGTTTTGATAGAGGCATAATAATCATCAGTGATATCAAAGGCTGGCTGGATGGGTGGACATGTGGATGAAGTCTCTCTGAGTCTGTCCTTCATTCTCTGTATCTCCTGAAACATAGACTGCTGGTCTAATTCTCTCTCACATTCGGGGCATGTGAATGTCCTGAATATGAGGCTTAAATTGTGGCAGGCTGAAGAGACCCAGAGAGTTTTCAACAAAACTAAAGAGCTATAGCAGTGGTCTGTGTTTTCAGGTCGGACAGATTTTTCCATTTTTTGCTCTCTTCTCACTTGCTATAACAAGCTTTTGAACAACAGATGTCGTTTTTCATGTGTCTTCCACTTTCTTATTTTAACTCTCAACCCTCTCTCAGAGCTGACAGGAGACACAAGTCCTCTCAGTCCATGCAATGGCAAGTGAGGACACATACCTCAGGAAGCCGGCTCAGGGAGAGCACCTGGATGTCGTAGAGGGTCTTCTGGACAGAAGGCGAGTACTCGCCTTTGTCACAGGGTCCAGCAAATTTCTCTAGGACAAGGTCTCGAACAGTGTCCCTAAAACACAGAAAAGAGAACTAAGGACTCATAGGGTGGTCTTTAGGAATGTATATAAAGCTAAAAACAGTGACTTTCCTGTCCCTTGGAAAACAATTTGATTGTTGATTTTAGAAGGGATTACTACCTTGTAATATAAAAAATCTCACTTCCCATTCCCTTACACATGCACACCATTCAAGAAACATATTGAACGTCACTGGGCTGTCTTCCCCATCCGGCGCCAGGGCCCAGTGGGAATTCCAGGATAGATCTTCTTCCATGTTTGAAGAACTTATGAAGAGAGCTCCCAGGCACCTCATCTCAGTTTGGCGGGGTCCTTGAATTGTTACATTTTAGGGGCTTTTTCTCTGTTCTGAATATCATTTGTGATTACTTCATTGAATTCTCTCAATATACCTGAGGCAGATACTACTATTATCCCCAATTAAGAGATGAGGAATCTGAGCTTAAAAATTAAATGTACACTCTACATCCTTCTCTTCAGTGGGAGGCCCGAAGAGTGCCCTGGCTCTGGCACACTCCATCTTGTGCCCTTTTCGACATAAATACACCAGGCCACTGCCCATGGGAAACATGTGAAATAAAAAAGGAAAAATGATACTGAGGGGAGGTTCTCTTTAACCATTTCCCCGCCTATCACATAATCAAAGGAGCAGAGCAAAGCTGAACCAGTAGGAGCAAGCTGCCAGGGGCAGGCTCCAGCCCCTCACATGGAGAAGTCTCTGACAACTACAGCTGCAGCAAAGAAACAAGATGCCTGGTCAAAAGGTAAACTCCAGGAGCTCAGAGACTTAATTGCTGCTTGTAAGTATATCATAATAATAACCATATCGTTATATTGTTAAGGCATTTATCATTTATGAAGTGCTTTGGTGAATGTTATCTCATTTTTAGTTTATCCCAGAGTGACCAAGTGTCACAGTTTGCTTGGGACCGAGGGGTTTCCTGAGGATGTGGGACTTTCAGTGTCAAAATCAGGAATGCCCTTGACAAACTGGAACAACTTGGTCACACTAGTTGAGCCCTTTCTGCATCTACGATGACAAATGTAATTATCCTCACTTGATACAGAGGTTCTTACCATGTGATTCCTGATCCAGTAGTATCAGCATCATCTGGGAGCTTGTTAGAAATGCAAGTTCTCAGGCCTTGCCCCAGACCTACAGAGTCAGGGCTTTTAGGGGTGGGCCCAGTGACATGCATTCTAACAAGCCTTCCATGTGATTCTGATAACATAATAATGTTTGAGAACTACTGGTTTAATCAATTAAACGCAGAGGATCACAGAAATTAGGGGGTCCATTCAATGTCATTCTTGCTAATAGCATCTGAGAGTCAAGGGTAGATCTATTAACTGAGAGTAAGACCATTGGCTTTCTGTTATACAATAAAAGGGATTTTGAACAGTGGAGAAGTTGAATTGAATGGCCTCTAAGTTTTCCTTGCAAATTTAAGAGTTCATGAACTTTAGGCCTCTGGGACAAGGGCAGACGCTACCTGTCCCAACGCCAGGCCCTAGCACATGCTCATACCAGGTAGCCTCAAAGTCCACATCTCTGCATCGGTGGTAGCGCCACTTGCAGTACACTTGGGTGGCAAAGCACCGGTCCTTCACCTCAGGGAGTGTGGTGAACTGGTCCTTAATGAATCCTTCAAATCCAGACTGGGTCGTTTTTAAGACCTTAAGGTCTTTGATTCCAGAATGAATGACTGGAGGTCCTGTGTTAAGTACAAAGGCAAGAAGGGGTGGGGTCATAAAACAGTGCCTTCTCACTGATACTTGGCCCTGAGCATCCTGGTCATTAAAACGTGGCACACTATGCTTATCCAGAGACTGCATCACTGCCCATGTTTTCTGACTCCCTGACTCCTCTGAAGTCCAAATGATGAGGATGGTGTGCCTTTCTCTCTGTCTTTACTCCTGGCCCCCTCCTGGCCTTGGAGAACTGAAGGTCAGAGACTACTCCTCCACGTTGTGTTGAAGCCCACAGAAATGAATACCATCCTCTCAGCTACATGTAGGTTAAATGCCTTCCACTTTTTGAGCTGCATCTCATTCAACAATCATGCTGAAATGACTTAATAAGCTCCCACAGAGCAGTTCTGTCTGCTGCTGTGACTCCTTTGTGGAGTAGTCCTGGTGCTGACTGCCTATACTGACTTATGCCTCCCATCACCACCAGACCCTCAGTTCCCTTGTGATTATGAGCTCAGCAAAATCAAACAACTTCATGAATGAACAGCAGCGTAAGCCCAGCTGAGCCTAAATAGAGACTGGGAAGGTGAGGCTGATGACACACAAGGCATAGATCTGCCTATGAAGGCTTTTGCTTTTTCTTGGCTGTGGGAGAGGGGACAAAGTTGGTTTGTGGGGGTCTGGGGGAGAGAGCAGGGCTGAAAACAATGCAGGGGGTGACATGGCTTTCCTGCACCCCTGATGTCTTTCCGTGAGGCAAGTCGGGGAGGTGGAAGGGTGCCAGTCATAATCTGAATAAGCTGTTGACCTGTGTGCAAGGCAGTTTTAGCTCAGGACCCAGGGGACAGGTGCAGCACAGAGTTAGTGAGAGGACAATTATCTTTTTCTTTGTGGAACACACTGTAGCTCCAACAGTTTGGTGAAGCCTGAAGAGAACATGGCACCAGGTGACACTGAGAAGTCCACCCCGCGCCCCCTGTCATGCCCCACCACACCAGGATGCAGTCAGTGTTCTGTGGAGAACATCATTCCTCCTAAGGAGCAGTGAGAGCTGGCACAGCTAACACGGCTGAGCAGGGCCAGCGAGGTAGGAGTTGTAGCCAATGGTGCCTACTTCTCCTCGAGCATATGAGAGACCCTCAGGCTGTCAGAACATGGGGAAGTTTGCCTGGAGTGGACCAGAAGTTGTGTAATGAGAGAGATACAAGGCCAGGAAAATTCAGGAATCAACATCACTATGGTCTGGATGTTCAGGGTGGGGGGCACTTTGGTACACACCCCTGCTAGCACAGTGCCATGGCAGGATGACTAAGCTCACCTCTTTTCAGTCCTGAAGTTAGTCCTGATTCATATCTAACCTTCCTGGCCTGCTTAGCATACAAAGCAAGGGCCAGAAGTGTCAGGCATCCCTATGTTTGACATGGTCTTAGTTGAAGAATAAGAATAGAACTCATGATCCACAGTTATAATGCAGGGCAGCTCTTAATAATTTAATGATTTACCTCACCTGTGTGGTTTCAATGGCTGTAGTTAATTCAGGAACTGTGCTGTTTCAGAAGTAGATAAATGGTGACTGTATTTTGATATTTTCCTGGCCGTGTGTGTGCATCTACCAGAGGGGGCAATGGCCAGTGGTTGTGGCAGATCTGCTGATTAAATATGTACTGATTAAATAAGGCGTTCTGGCCAGAGTGTTCCAGCATAATGTGGTAAAGCTAAAACTGGTATTTGTTTAACACTCCAAAGTTATCATTGGAAATTATAAATGCAGGAGAATCAAGAGAAAGATATCAGCAATGTCTTGATACTTTTAAGATGGCCGGGTTTATCAGATTCTAGATGTATGAAGACGTGGTTCTGAAAAATCAGCATTTCTAAGTGCTGGTCCAAGTGAGTCTAAGTCTCAAATCCAAAAGAACTGTAGAAGTAATCAATAAGTACCTGTGGAATCAACGAATGAATGAGTGCAACAAGATTGATTCACATCAAGAAATAAGTACCTCATAACTTAGTGTCTTTTTCTTCCAGACTGTTCTCCTCCATCGGTCTCTTCCATTTCTCTTCCTGACCACCCCACCCGCAACTCATACACAGTGTGGCGGGGGGCCGGGGGGGAGGACATCGCATCAGCTAAGAATGCCTTTACTACCAACATGATTTTAGCTGCTCTCTTTCTCAGTCCTTATCTTACCTGATTCTCACAACTCTGTTACACAGGTACGGTATTTTTATCCAAGGGACTTTGAATCATTTGCCCACGGTCACATGACAGGGAACTGGCAGAAGCAGGGTTTGAAATCAGCCCCATTGTGACAGTCAGCACTTCTTTTCCTCCTGTTTGGACCACTTCCATCCACACAAAGTTTACTCTTCCCTTTAACTGTCCCCATTTCTTTACAAAAAGAGGCCTTTCTAGGACATAGGAAGGTTGCCACTTCTCATTTCATAGTCTGCTTTGGGGGCTCACGTAGAGCTCCCAGACTGAAAAATACCATTCCCACTGGTCTGAAATGGAAACATCACTTTTAGAAGTGGCCCTTATGTATCTTGAAAACTTTTAATTCCTTAAAAATCTCTTATTGAAATACAAAGACCCCCTTAAAGAACTGATTCCTAAAACCTTTATAAACTAATATAATCTATTTCCAACAGTAATCCCTTTTTTAAAAAATCCTGCAGAAATGAAGCTGGGTTTGCAATCTGGAGTGGGGTTAAAACAGTAGTGGGAAGACTGGAAGAGAGATTAAGGGAGGTAAAGAAAAACCAAAGAGAAAAGTTACCTACTGCGTCTTTTCTTAGACAGTTGGCCTCGATTGCCCGCCCCCACGTAAGCCAAAAAAGACTCTGGCTCCTGCAAGGGCCTTAATCATAAGAGGGTTCTTGGATACACTGTTGCATGGCCGTTGAGCCCACAGCCTTGGACCTCAGATTCCCTAACTTCAGATCTCAGCATTCTCCATGCCCCTTCTCCCCGTGTATGAGCACTAGTCCCCTGGAAAATTACTCAACCTCTTTCTACCTTGATTTTCTCATCTGTCAAATGGAGATGATGACCTAGAGTTGATAAATGTCCAAGGTAATGCATGTAAAGGACTTAGTAGAATAGCTGCCACATAGAAAATGCTCTATAAAGGTCTTTTTTCCCATAACTGACTTTTTTTAGAACCTCAACCACCTGTAAATGTTTCCCAGGTTTCACAAAGGCTCATTGTGTTCTGAAAACTACTTCTGATGTGCAGCCACAGCCATCTCCGGCCCCCGGACGAGATTTATTGATCTTCCGGGAGAGTCACTCCTGCTAAGCAACTTTGAAATGATCTATTTTCTTGCTAGAATTGGAAAGTGGAGAAAGCAGTTGCATTTTCTAATGTGTTTTTGACCTCAGTTTCACACAGAATAAAATGTTTCATGTTGCTAAAGATAGTTAATTACTTGCCACAGTTTTGGCAGAACGCAAACCACCTTCTCATGTATACTATTCTATGAACAAAGACAATAATGACAAATACCTGTTCTCTTTGAATGTGAGTTTTTCCCCTTGGCACAAGTTAGATTCTCTGGATAAAATCAGAGAGCTTGTTTTATTTCCTCTCTTGGCGGAGCCCCAGCTTTCAGAACACTGGTAAGAACCTGAGCCTTTCAAATTTATGGACCCATCAACTAAAAATAGGGTGCTTCACACACTCTAAAATAGATTCCAGTTTAGACTAACAAGAAATAATTCAACCAAAAAAAACTGTCCTTTTCTAGATTACTTCCCATTAAACCACTTAATCAGCCTTTTTTCTTGCCTTTCTGCCATGGTTATGAAATAATGCAAAAGGAAGATTTTCACATTTATATTCTGCTAGAATATAGTCTTTTCTAGCTTTTAGTGTCCTCCTACACACTTTGCAGATTGTGGTCTGTCTCCCAGAGCAGCATACATCCTACCCTTCAGTTCTCTGAGGGAAAGGAGCTCACTGCGAGTTAACAGAAAATAAGCCCAATCCTTACCTACGCATCAGGTGTCACAGAGCACAAAGCTTTACTGAGCCAAGAAGAAAAAATCCTGTCATTAAGAGGATAATTGCTTCCACATTTAACACCTTCAAAAAAGGACACAAATAGCTAAAAGCAGAATATCTTAAAACTATATTAAATCATTCTAGTAGAAAACCTCAAACTTGTACAGTTCTAGAAGAAGTGAAGATCAACTAAATATCGTTTGCCGTTGAGAGTCCATTTAGCTCATTTAGCAGGGAGAGCGGAAGTTCCCTGTGTGCAGTTCTGGATCCAGAAAGATGACATCATCCAAAAAGAAGGAAGCCACCTGGGCTTTTGGACAACTAGGTGATAATCACGATGGTTTCAAAAGACCTTGGGTTTGCTAAGAACTCTTCTTTGGGAGGAACTGAAGGGCGCTTTAGCCTTGATATCTAAAGGGTGTAAACTGCCGTCTTAGCAGTGGCCATCTCTGTCCTGGGTCTCCCTCTTGCCCCATCTCATTTCCATGGTCTGCCCAGCTTGACAACTCTTAAATCCGTCCTCCCCCAGGGCTTCAATGTCAACTCTTCCTTGACATCATCCTCCTACTTCCACTAGTTTCCATGCTAATACATCTCTCTTAGTTGAGATCTTATCTCCATCTTCCATTCCTAGCTATGAATTTTTATAATTAGTGTCAGATTGGGAGAAATTTGATGAGTTATAATTCAAACAGTGCAGAAGTTTGGGGCCCAATTGAATTCAAATTAGTAACTCAACCAGCCCAGTGACTTCAAGGCTTGGCTAAGCTTGTAGTTCACAGAGACTGAAAGAAAGTTTGGGAGATCCAGCTTCCACATAACACCTAAACCAACAGCCTGCATCACACATGCAGAGCCTAGTTCTCCTCCCAGAGCTTCGGAAGTCACAAACATAACAGTCCTTCTCCCTTTAGGTGAACAAATTTCTTTCTCTCTTCCAGATTCTCCCATAGAATTAGCAGACTTTGAGACAGCCAAAAGTACCCTAAATAATGCAATGGGAGTTACAGCAATTCTCAGGGCCTAAAATGATGTTTGAGATTCAGAAGGCTTCCTATATGAATGTTTGCTCAATTGATAAGAATAAATCCAGTTCACTAGAAGAAACTCGGTTACATATTCTGCTGGGAAAAGTCCTGTTTGGGAGTTGCATGGCTGGATATGTGATGAAGTGCATGTGTTTGAGGGGGAAGAATTCTCACCAACATAGCCAGCCCCCACCCCAAAACCCCTACTTAAAGGTTTGTAATAACAGACTTCACTTTGTGGACTGGTGTGTGTGTGTGTGTAAAATAATGATTATTTTCTTCAGTTAAGCCTATGCAAGGGCATTGATTCAACTCACAGTTTCAGCTCTTCGATAATAAGCAAATGAATTCAACTTTGCTGCCCAAAGAGCATGGATCCCCACTCTCCAAAGAGGTGCACAGTACAAATGTCATCTTCATACACACAACACTGGAAGATATATACACCCATATACATGTGCACACACACACACTGCCCACCCTTAAGGCAGCAGATGTTTCTGGTCCTACCCTGATCCCTGCCAGCCCCACGGGAAATGAGAGGGATGCTGGATTCTAGGTGAGTCAAGCTGGAGCTTCTGGGAACACTGCCACAATGATTGCAATAACCCGAAGCTTTGCAGCTTTTTGCAGAAAGAAAAAAGCTTTGTTCTGATTATGGTGACTAGTTTTTCCACCCTTCAGCAGCCAGCTGAGCAGTTCAGGCTGATGATAACTCCCGGAAATTCCTGGAAAGAACAAGAGTATAAATAGCAGCCAGTTTTCTTGTTATGACCAGGAGAGCCCTATCCTGGGCCACTCCACTTCCAGCTCCAGGGCTCTGCTAAAATATTCTTGTGGAAGTTATCAATGGCCTATTTGTCAAACTTCATAGTTTCTCTTCAATCTTCTTTTAACTAAAACTTTTTTTAAAAGATTTTATTTATTTATTTATTTTTAGAGAGGGGGAAGGGAGGGAGAAAGAGGGAGAGAAACATCAATGTGCGGTTGCCTCTCACATGCCCCCTACTGGGGACCTGGCCTGAAAACCAGGCATGTGCCCTGACTGGGAATCGAACTGGTGACCCTTTGATTTGCAGGCTGGCACTCAATCCACTGAGCCACACCAGCCAGGGCTTAACTGAAACTTCTTAACCTTTCTTGGAAGAGACTGCTAGCTGTTCACTAAATTTATTTCCTCTTCTTCCTGGGTACCTGGCTAGCCTATATTTCCCAACATTCCTTGTAGTTAGGTGAGGCTGTGTGATTGGGTTCTCTCCATGAGAAGCACTATGTGCTACTTTCAGGACTGGAGTTGTTGTAAGTATGGTCCACAGTTAATTCTTAAATATTTTGGTGAATAGAAATGTATGCATATAAGTGTCGTTGCTGCTTGAAGTGAGGTTCATTTTTATAGTAATAATATCAGTAATTTTATTGCTATGCAAATAAAATGTCAGAAAAACTTGATTGCTATTCACTAGATATTTCCTAAGAAGGTTATTGTAATTAAAGTATGGTATGGTACTAAAAGTACTGGTCAGAAAATTCAGAGATTTGTGTTTTTTGTCAGCTTGGGCCTTTTTTTCTTGCTTATCTCAAAACTGGTAATTAAAATTACTACTCTACTTAACTCCCAGATTTCTTTCAAAAAGTATTATTTCATTTTTTATATTTTTAAGATAAAAAGTAGATTTTTAAAACATGTAATCCATAGTCACAATGCTCATTCCCACCTCAGATTTAAAAGCCTTCGATATTCTCTATGGTTTTCCTGTACAGGGTAGTTTAAAAAAAAACTGCAATTGCTACAGTAGAATCATAGCAAGAAAAATATTTCCTCACCACTCCTCATCTGCTCAACCTCACAGAAGTGCGTTCCCGTGGGCGTATGAACAAACGCGTGGACGTGCTTGGCTCCGTTCTGAAAATTAGAAAAAAACATTGTTTCCGTACAACTTCAGCATATGTCAGGAAGCCAATTTCTTTAATTAAACTAAGGCACAAATAAATGAAGCAACCTTTTCAAAACGCTTCCAAGGGACTTCTTCCACGTAGACTTGAGCTCTGATGACGTGGTTAAAAGAAGAAAGGAAATGTTCACAGATATTCATAGCAAAAGTCTCTATGCTTTTGATCTGTAGAAAGAAACAAAAGGGCAGTGATCAGAAATACTTGCCCCACTTGAAAATAATTGTTATTATCCTCAGCCCTCTCTTTTCTGATCAAGTGCTTTCTAGAGTCAGAGGAACACAGAATTAAAAAATTCTTGAGATGAATTGGTTGTTGTTTCAGTTTTTCACAAGGATTCCTAAATGTAATTAATAAATCACCATCACCCAATGTGACTATCCTGTTTTTAAAAGAAACCTGTTTTGTAGATGTGTATGAGCAATAAGTAACTTAACATTCAGATGCCCCTCACCGCAAGCAGAGGCATGGCTTACGCCAACTACAGTGCTACAGTATACTCCAAAACACTCTGGCCTCTTTATGACGTTGGCAAACAGGCCTCCCAGTTTTCCAAGGAAAAATGGTAATGAAGGGCCACTTCAGCTTTCTTGCCTTGTGAACAGGCCTTCTATTGACCATCCTCAGCTCTCCACCCCCATGAAGCTGCTCTCTAATTCCAAACAAATTCCTCATATTAATCTCTAGGCAATATTTTATGGTACTCTCATAGTCTACAGATTATTTGTGGCATTGCCTGTAATTAACATGGGCTATTTGTACAGGTTTCTCCAGGATAGTTCTGACACTTGTGAGACAATTTGTACATGTTGTCCCAGAACATGTATTAATAGCATCCTATTTCACTCTCAAAAGTGTCCTGGTTTGGGAAATGAAAGCACTAACTTGAAAAGATACATGCACACCCATGTTTATTGCAACATTATAATAATAGCAAAGATATGGAAATAACCTAAGTGTCCATCAATGGATGAATAAATAGTGAAATGTTATTCAACCATGACAAGAATGAAACCTTGCCATTTGTGACAACATGGATGGAGCTTGAGGGCCTTAGGCTAAGTGAAATAAGTCAAATGGAGAAAGACAAATGCCGTATGATCTCGCTTATATGTGGAATCTAAAACAAACACTAACACAAAACAAACAAATAAAACCAAGCTCATAGATATGGAGAACAGATTGGTAGTTGCCAGAGGTGAGGGGTAGGGGGTGATCTAACTGTGTCAGATGAATAAAGGGACTGCAAAGGCACAAATTTCCAGTTATAAAACGAATTAAGTCCTGAGGATGTTATGTGCAGCATGGAGACTATGGTGAATAAGACTATACTGCATATCTGAAAGTAGCTAAGAGAGGAAATCTTAAACATTATCATCACGAGAATAAAAAGTCTGTTCCTATGTATGGTGACTGATGTTAACTAGGCTTACTGTGGTGATCACTTTGTGATATATACAAATATCAAATATAAAGTTGTATATCAATTATACCTCAATTAAAAAATAAGAACAAAATTTCCTGGTTTGGAGAAAGCATTATATTGTCATTCTACCTAAAAATAGAATGACTATTAATTCATTTCATCTAAAAATGAATGAATTTCAGTAACTTTTAACATCCAGATTCATTCCTTCACTTTTCTGTACCTCTCCCACAGTACAGAAAATGTAAGAAAACTTTTTACCCAGCTTTCTTTTTTAATGCAGTACAAACACCTATTTTCACTTTATGTTCTCAAGAGAGCCATGCCTTTTCCACAGCCTTGCCTGTGCTTGCTGGGCCATTCTGATGAGAACAAGAGAAAGGTTGAGGGTGGAAATATCCCTTGCAGAATTTATATTTCAATTATTTTGTTCATTTCATGAGTGCAGATTGCATGCAAAAGCATGAAAAAAGAAGCTTTCCAGTATATGCTTTTTGTCTTCTTAGGCTTCCTAGAAAATAAAAAAAAATTATCTTAAATTGCTCAGAAATCTGTTGCTTCTCTAACACTTAAAGAAACTCAGGGTGAGAGTGCTGAGATACCAGATCCAATCAGTTCCAAGGTCCTTCAAGGAGTATAATTGCCGTCATATATGGATACCACGTGGTCACGGAGTTAGGAAAATACGGAAGGCATTCAAAGTTGGACAAATAAATTTCAAAATGTATCCTATGCTTAAGATTCTCTTCTATAATAACACCAAGAAGAAAAATGGTATTTTCTTCTATAAATGGACACCAGTTAAAAAATAAGATAAACAATAAGACTCAAAGAAATGCATGACAAAAATGTGTAAATTTCTATTCTGAAACACTATCAAGACCTTGATTTGCCAATGATGCTAATCAAGATAGAACTGTCAAGTTCTTAAGTAGGATTCTCTGCCTAAAAGGTGTGCAAAGAGTTAAGATCCAAGAAAAGAGAACAAAGAGGTGAGTTTAAAAAACAAACAAATAGCCAACCTTCTCTGTAAGGCTAGGAATTTTAGAATAGAAAAGAAAAAATGTAAAAATAGAGTTATAAAGCAAAAGGAACTTGAAATAAGCAAGTAATATCATAATGTTATAAAACAGTGAATTCTGCACAAAGATTGGCAGCATCTAAGACGGATAGCACATACTCCTTTGAACTTTGCCAAGACATGAACTGTGTTCTTGATGGTGTCTGTAGGGATGATGTCTGAATTATCTCCATGTAGATAATCTTTTTTGGAGCTCAGCGTGAGTTGCACCGAAGTTGCCACCTCTTTAATGCTGTGATATATTCCATCTCGCTGAATATGGAGAACTTTTACCATATCCTTCCCATAGCCAGTTTGAACAAACTCCACCTCATTGTCCTGCAATGAAAACATAATCATCTTATTGAAAAAAGCTAAATGAAAGCAAAAAGTCAACTGCAATTTCTTTAAGCCTTAATTTAAGCATATGTAAGTCCTCAAATAACATCGCATTGTTATGGTGCCAATCAGATGCTGTACTAACATAACCCCTGTTTATATCCATGAGCCTATAGTAAAATTGATTTCATAATAATGTCATTTCACGGTAGTTCCAAGAGCCTATCAACGTTAAGTGAGGACTTTCTATAATTATAAAAGGTGAGAATCAGAGTATTCATGAAAGCAAGATCATGTCTTACTATTGAAGAAGAACGAGAACTTTCATGGAGAAAAGGGAACCACAAGTAACAGATGAACCTATCTCACCTTGACCTAAAGACACACAGGTAGATAGTTTTCCTGATAATAAATAATAATAATAATTGTACCTCATGGGTCAAACTACTCTTTATCTAATCCCTGCTAACTTAATCCTCATAACAGCTCTGAGAACTAATATTATTCCCATTTTACAGAGGGAGAAGACAAAGTTCAAAGTTTAGGCAACTTGCCCAACTACATGTAACTAGGAAAGATTGGAGCTGAGGAGTCACACTCAGGCCTGTTGACTTTAAAATGTGTACTCCTAATCATTACGTAAACTGTCTTTCTCGTGTAAAATTTTTGTCTATGTTAACTAAAAATTATTTCATTGCTTTTTTTTACAGAGAGTAATACTCTGGAGAAAATGTTCTGTGATCAATAAAAACAATCTGAAAATTGCTTCTTCTACTTGCTGCCAGAAAGAAGAGTAATTAGTGACAGGGTGCAGATTACGTTCAGGAGGGCAGAACCGGGGCCATCTGGCTGCAGTGGAAGCTGTGCTTTAGCAAAGAAACACTGAGTAAGAGCTTGGCAACTGATTCATTAGTACCCTTGTCTGAAGCTGGAGCCCTCACTAGCAAAATATGTCCATCTGCACTGGTCGATCCACAAGACTTACCACTTTACTGGTGTTTAAAGGAAGAGGCAGGAGGGACAGAAAAAAACTATTTTATTTAACATTGAGATTGAACATTAAAATGGTAATGAAAGAAGGGGGCAAAAATAAAAATAAATCAAAAACAACCTTCAGTGAGACTCTGGGGAAGCGCACAGAGAAGGAAACTCACCCGCTGATCGCACATGGGTGATATGCTTGGAAGTGTCAAAGGCTACCTCAAAATGTTTGTGTAAAAAATCACCAGATCCCCTGGGGGAAATTTTTAAATTCTAGCCAGCATCAGAAATTATTGTAATATTCTTAATCAAGGTGAGGGATGGGAGACTTTCTTAGATGTTGGAGATAGAGCTTAGTAGGGCATGCTGCATACTCTGAAGATTTGTGGTGTCTGAATTGGTCCTTCCTCTGTGGGAGGGATATATTTAGAGACAATTCTTAAAGAGGCCCCTCAAAAGTCTCTGAACCGACCTTTGGGGGACTCATCTACAAGAAGGGCATCAATAAGAAAACAGAAAGTGCAGGCTTAAGGGATCCTAGTAAGAACTGTAATAGTGACAAGGAAAGCACTGTTGTGTAGTTATAATGGCTTTGGAATCAGAGTAGGCCCAGATGCTGCCTTGCTACCTACAACTTTGTGGCTGCTGATAAGTAATTTAATGTCTCTGAGCCTCAGTTTTCTCATTTGTATCAGTGGAGAAAACTACCCCATTTTGTAGGGTTGCTGGTGAGTGTGAAAGGCCTGGTTCACTTTCTAGTGCCTAGTGGTGCAGTGTGGCCAACCCTAATGACGGTGGTTGTGTCAGGCCTGGCTGTGGACACAGCAGAGGAGGCCTTGAGTAAGCGCACGAGTTGTGGGCGTGGAGAGTGCCACTGGTAGGAGAAGGAGAAAGGCTCTTGAAACATGCTTTGAGCAATAAGAGATTTTACCTGGGGGAGAGAAACAGTTGGATGGTTTGGGGTCCCTGGATGGTATGGCTAGGATTCAGAAGCCAAGGTCTCTGAAATTATCCATCATCCCCAGTACACAGCAGGACAATAAATGTTATTCCTCAGTTCCATCCCCTACTGCAAAATACTCAATTTACAGTAAGTTGTCTGTGAAAACTGTGTGATATATACAAAAATGAAATGATAGCCACACTTTATATCCCCAGCCCTGCTCACCTCTCCAACTTCATATCTTGCCACAGCCTATCTCAAACTACTTCCTCCGTCCTGGGCTAACCATGGTTGTCTAGGCTCTGCATGCCTTTGTGCCTATAGGCCTTTGAATTTGCCGTTCCTTCTTTCTTGAACATTCTTTCTCTTTCTCACTACCCAACTACCAGCCTCTTCACCTGCCTAACTTCTAGTGAGCCTTCAAGTTTCAGATGGGACTTCTCCCCAGTAATCTGTCCCAGCCCTTCAGGCCTGGTGTAGGTACCCCTTCCATGTGCTCTCAGAATAGCTCTTTCCCATTAGAGTCTTTATCAAATTGTATTGCAGTTGCCTCATTTTGTGTCTGATTTGTTCAGGAATGGTAAATTATGGAAGCAGGAACAATTTTTATCTTAGTTGTCACGGCAACCCCAGCACTCAGCACAGTGCCTAGAACATGAATAGGTGCTTAATAAATGTGTCATGAATAAATGAATGGTACACCAGCACCTCTACTCCTTGTGTAGTGGCACAGAATAGTTCATGAAAATACCCGGAAGACTTCAGTACAGGAAAGGCTGCTTTAGCTCAGACCCTAATCAGGAAGTTCCTCTTCCTAGGAAAGTGGGGAAGCCCCCTCTTTCCTCTGATCACCATAGCCTGGAGATCACAGTCAGGGCTGGCCAGAGAAGAAAGGTCCAGGAAAGGTGGGGTTGAGTGTAGACAGAGTCAGTGAGCTGCACAAAGTGCACACATAGCTAATAAGCCTATGAGTGTTCTAGCAGAGTGCAGCCATCCTGGAGTCCATGTATGCCACACATGAGAGAAGTCAGTGCTCCTTAGCAAGCTGCTGACTCGACCTTGGCACCCAAGCAAAGCTTGCGTAACTGAGTTCATTGAGCAATGAGTTGGAATAAAAAGGGCACAAGCATCTGAGGCTGGAACAGAATGGAACAAGAATGGAGCGGGACCCTGAAGGGTCTCTCCACAGTACATAACAAAACAGATAATGGCCTGGACTGCAGCTGAAGTTTCTTCAATATGTCTTCCTCATTTCCATAGTCAGAGTAATCAGACATAAGTGCCAGAACCTCATCAAGCACGATGCACAGTGTGGTGCAAAGATCCATGTCCAAGACCACTACACAGTGAAAAACAAAGGTTGCTCTCATCTGGCACCCGGGCTCTTGGAGCCACCTAGGCCAGGTGTGAATTTTTGTTATGCAACCTATTAGCTCTGTGAATGGAGGCACATTTCTTCATCTATAAATGGGAATAATACTAGTGCCCAGCCCTGGCTGGTGTGGCTCAGTTACCTGGGCATCATTTCACAAAGTGAAGAGTCGCCAGTTTGATTTCCTGGAGGGGCACATGCCTGGGTTATGGGTTTGGTGCTGGCTGGGGCGTGTACAAGAGGCAGCCAATCAATGTTTCTCTCTTACACTGATGTTTCCCTCCCTCTCTCCTTCCTTTCCCCCCTCTCTAAATAGATAAATAGAATCTTTTAAAAAATAATAGTGCCTATCAGGATTGCTATGAACATTACATAAGAAAAAGAAAAGTACTTAGAAAAGTGTCCGGCAAATAGCAAGTGTTCAATAAATGTTAGCTGTAATTATCATTGATAAATAATAATTCTGTCAGATTTTGCCTCAAAGAGCTCTCCTGGTTACTGTTCATGATAAACATCTAGACTACCCACCAATCCAGGGCCACAGTGGCAAAAATCAAAGACTGCGGCTGAGACGAAGCCCACCTCAGCCTTTGTGCTTTTGTTGTCCTTCCCCAGGCTCGTGTGGCTTGAGGACACGGTTGCAAAAGGACTCTCAATTACCTAGAGGAAAACTCCAAAGAAAAATCCCCTTTTCTTAAATGTGTTTTGAAAAATAAAGGCATGGATTATTACTATTTGCCTGCAAGTAATGTTGGAGAAAACTCAGAGATTTTAAATAAGTCTCATAAAGTTTCATTTCTGTGACGAGATAGTGAGTGTCCTGTTTCCATATTGAAAGTGATGTAGGTTGTCACTGCAGGTCTAAGGCCTCTTAGCTTGGAGTCTGTTAACCTCCACAAGGCTACACGGATGGATCTGTGGCAGAAAAATATTAGGAAAGATAGAACTTTGACAAATTTAAATTGAAAAATAACTAGACTTTTAGCTCATGTCTTAAAAGAACATCTCTGCCCTCCATAACAGAGAGGAATACAGAAGTGCTAGCTATTCAGGACCCAACACTCAAGGACAAATCTCAGTTCAGCTGCAGGGTGCAGTGACAGGCGAAGAACTGTGCGTGGACACGGCTTCTCTCTTCTCTGGAATGTGCTGGGCAAGTTCTCCCAGTTGTCTGCCCAGGTTTTTCCCTTGACTGGCTAGTTAATTGCACATTTGTGAACAAAAGGACTTCAGAGAAAAATGCTGAACTAATACAAGAAAAAGGAGCACTCAAATGAACAATATTAATATCACTTAGATGAATTTTAACAATATGGAACAATAAGAACAATAATGATGAATAACAGCCTTAGAGGCAGCTGGTATTTTTTCGGTTGCCTAGGATCTACTAAACGTCAGATGGAAAAATATTGATATCTAGTAGGAAATGTCATGTTGCTTTCGGCTGTGGAGCAGTTTATTTTTGCTATCAAGGTGGGGTAGTGTGCCCTAAGTTATGTTCAAAGGGTGACTCTAAAAGGACTTGTCAAGTAGATGTTTCGAGAACAGTTACTTAATAAAGACTCCATTTACAGGTGTTTAGTTGTTTTCAGACTTCTGCCAGTTACAGAAAGAGAGTCATCACTAAATGCTGGGGGAGATGCTAATTTTCTTGCCAGCATCTCCCAGCACCAATAGCAACAGGCCAGGGAACTAGAACAAGGCCCTAAGGGGCCTCTAAAAGGGTGGGGGTGGGATGGGTGCAATGAGGGCAGGGAGCTCCACAGCAAAGAGTTGATGAAGACCTCCAAAAAGGCACCTGGAGGAAAAGTTTACTGAAATGCATCCACACTGTCTCTTTCCTAATGTATAAATCTTGCAAATAAAAAAATAATCGTAGCAATTGTTTAGTGAGGGTTTGACATGTGTCAGTAAATCTGCATATATTATTCCCTTGTGTCTTCACAAAAACTCAGTGAAGTAGGTATGTCATCTAAGTCTGATGAAGGAAGACACTAGAGTCCCTTAGTAACTGCCATGGTCACACAGTTACCAGGTGACAGAGGCAGGCGGAGAACCCGGGCCATTTGGCTCCAGGTGACATATTTTTCCCCACTACATCAGAGTCCCTACACCCCCTGATGACAAGCCCTTCCACTCATTAGTGATGGAAAAAAGGGCATTCTGATCCCAACAGAAGGAGATTTTCTGCCATTCTATTGCAGAAACCTATATTCCTATACCATTTAAAATTTTCCACCCAATGAGACCTATGTTATCCTTCACAAAAACCTTGTGATTTGGTACAAAGACTATTTCACAAATAAACTAGCTCAGAGATGTTAAGCGAGCTGTCCCAAGTCACACAACTGATAGGCAGACTGGTATAGTGGGAAAAGCACCGCCGAGACTGGAAAGTCTTATTCCACTTCCACTATACTAAGAAGCATAACTTACCCCACACTAAGAGATTCCCCCAGCCCAAACTATCACTTTTTCTAGCACTTCAGTCATTATTTTCAACTAAAGGGAAAGTCTAGGCTCAGACAGACTCTGTGTCTATTGCAAGGATGTTTAAGCTGTGAAGTAAGGAGAGAATCAAAGGATGGCTGCCCTTTGGGGCAGGATGAAAACTTAGCATCATGCCTTTAACAACAGAGCAAAGCACTATGTTTGAATTGAACATTGGCTTTTATCTGGTTAAGGATCATTACAACATGAATGATGCAGGCTAATCTGTAGTCATTAGAACCATATTACCAGTGGACTGTTGGTGGTCCATCTGTAAGGACAGAGAAGGAGGTGCATCATGGAAGAAAAAGGAAAGAAGGTGGAGGGAACCAGCATTTAATGAACACCAGTTACATGCCAGAGGCTATGCACACAGCATGTCATTGACTCCTGGTAGCACTCTGTGAGGGTGCAGATCATGAACCCCACCTTTAGAACAAGGAGATGTTCACAATGTTAAATAGTTTGGTCAAAACTATATGCCTAGTGAGAGTCGGGGCAGGCATGGAACCCAGGTCTGCCTGATTACTTTCACATTATCCAGCTATCTTCCTGACACAGCATTATAATGTCCTTTATAGTGGGATTTTACCTACCTAACTACTTTAATTTATTTCTCTGATTAGTTCTAATTCATTCTAAATTCACATAACCCTAAAATAGAAGTCTCTCAAAACTTTTTTCATTCAATTCCTACATTCACCTATATTTATTTAGTTCCTTCCATGTGGCAAGCACCGTTATAAGTTCCAGAGACACAACAGCAAACAAGGTAGACACTGTTCTGCCCTGATAGAGATTATACACTAAAACACACTTTTGCAGTGAAGAATCAGAGAGTTGGTATTGTATTTGGGCTTTGCAGGTTGTATAATCTCTGTTGTAACTACTCATCTCTGTCATGATAGCATACAGTAACTGTGCATAACACATAAATGCATGGACATGGCTGTGTTTCAATAAAACTATTTACAGAAAAAATGGTGAGCCAGATTTGGCTCACAGGAGTTTGCTGACCTCTGATCCCTTCAGTAACAACCAGAAAAGTAATCAAGCACTTAGAACACATTCTGACAATCACTCTAATTAAAAAATACAGATACAGTGAGCTCTGGGTCTCTCCTGCAAGGACACCTAAGCCAGATTGAGAGAGATGAAAGATTGCTTCCAGGAAGAACTGGCATTCACAAAGCCACCTGAATAATGAATAGGAAATAACCAAATAAAATTTTTCTGGCCCTCTTCCATTTATGTTTTCCTTTACCCACATTTCTAATGAACAATTCTTTATTTTACAAATATCTGAGTCACTCTGCTTGCCTCACTCCTTTTCACCAAAATAATTCAAGTTCCCTCCCCTTCCTCCCTCAACAAGTATGTCATCTTTTTTCTTCAGTTTGTCACATGCTGAATTTTACTCCATACGTTAACAGTCTTGTAAAAGTTGAAACAAAAAATAAAGTTGAACTCAGAAAAACTTTATGGTATGTAAACCATACCTAAAAAGATGACTGAAAATACATGAAGCCAGCAGCCTGACTTTAAGAGTCCTCACAGGATGATTAACTTTTGATGAAGCCAGCAGAGACCAAGGCTTGGAAAAATTTAACTTTATCTCAATCTCAAAAAAATTCTCATAGATTAAGCTTTAAGGAACATGAACTCACTGCCCCAAATCACAAGTGCAGAAGGTAGCAAGGTTTCATGAGAGAGAGTTGTAGAAACAACAGATAGCAAAGTGTAATCTGCAAAGACTTCAGATATTGAAATGATCAGGCATAAAATATAAACATCTTATGGTAAATATTTTTACAGAAATAAGAGAGAAGACTAAACTTATCTTCTTCTTGAAATAGAGTGAATATGGCTTCTCTTCAGCAAGAAACAAGGGGCCATAAAAAAGGCCAAGTAAATTTGAAAAAGAACCCAGTAGAACTTCTAGAACTACATTGACAAGTGGATTAAGAAACAGATGCAACTGAGGAAAGAATTAGTTATTTGAAAGAGATGTGTTAAGTAATAGATTAATGTTGCCAAAGAGAGACTGAGAGAGCTGGAAGATAGATCCAAATAAAGAATCAAGAATCATGCAGATACACATGAAATAAAATATATGAAAGAGACATAAAATGTACTAAAAAGATACAATAGAGCAAAGGTGGAAGAGACAAAATTGAGATCAATACTAAGATTTTCTAGAATTATTGGATGAGTGAATATAAACTTTAAACCATAAAATAAGCTCATTATCAAGTGAAAAACTTTCCTTGTTCAATACACTTGGCCAAGTTACAATGAAGGGATTTGCTACTATTTCTGGAGGTGATCATGTTGTGAGACAGAAATGGTATTTTGATAATGTTATGTTGCTTGGGCTCCAAAAGTTGGTAATATTGTGAAAAACATTCTGCCAAGTTTGCATCTTCTCTCTCCACTAAATTATTTGTGTTTCTGTCCATAATATTACTTTTCTGGTTTTAGGAAAATCTGGGGCACATTGAAATCTAGCTTCAGGGTGATGTTGAAATCCCTGAAGCCCTTGAGTGTCCAGGACGGTGTCTGACACAGTGATTGCACAAGGGAGGTTGTCGATTGACAATCGGCATGATCAAGTCAGCAGCAATGGGAGATAAAGAAGTTTTCTGAAAGCAGCATCTAAAGGAAAGTAACCTACCAGCATTTTTTTTCAAGCCTTGAAATAAAATTGGATTTAGCAAAAACCATCTTCATGCAGATGTACCACAGCCCAATTACAACAAGGGATCAGATTGTAAAAAAAAATAATCATCTCTAATATATACAGATTATTCACTATTTGTCAGACACTATGCTAAGCATGTAATGATGAGAAAGCAGAAATTATTTTATATCTTTTTAACAAATGTTTAGTGTACCTAACTGAAACCAAAATGCTTATAGTTAGCCTCTATAGTCTCTAAACACATCACTGAATCCTAAGCCTGACATACTCAGCTATCAACACCATAATACCAAAAGGTACCACAAGATAAATAGAATTAACTTTATTTTATTTTAACTTAGAAAAATAAACCTGATGCTATGAAAAATTTTTTAAATTGATAAAAAAAGGTTGGGGCTTCTGAGATCCTTTTTATCTGAATGCAGCAAAAATTTATATAAAACAAAACAATACCCATAAAGGAAGGTTCATAAAAATGTTTCTTGGTTTATCAATTGAGTAGGTTGTGAATATATCAGATACAGCATAGCTTGGGCCTCAGGACAGCGAGTCTCAAAGTTTAGGGTACACCACCATCCCCAAAGACCTTGTGAAAATCATAGCTCCTGGACCGAGCCTGCAGGGTTCTGATTTAGTGGGTTGGAGTTCAGGCCAAGAATTCCACCCTTTTCATAGGCACTACAGGAAAATGTGAGTGGGTGGTCCAGACGCCCCCCACAAAACTCATTTTTAGGAGAAACAGAACCACAAGCCCTCCCTTTCCTATGAACCTCGAGAATCCTCAACAGCTCCCACTGAAGCACAGCACCAGTCCTATTGCAAGGGTCCAGTTCTGATCTGGATTCTTGAGTCCAGGGATGAATCAGAGCCATAACAATTTACAAACATGAGGTAAACTGCTATATCAGCATCTGTAATAATTGATTCAAAAGCATCATGCACTTAAGAAATTCTTTTCACATGTCTATCTACCCTATCCCTCCTCTAAGAAGAGAATAGTCTCACCTTATCGACGTTATGGTAATGGGCCATTTTCTCTTGGCCTTCAACTTCAGATTCAGTTTCAAAAACGAGAAAGAGTAGTCAGGGCAAAACAAATGTTTGTAACATTTTTTATCTGACCTGAAGGGTGAGTGGTCAATATGTTTACCTGATTGCATTACAGCCAATTGGACACCAAGGCCTCATTAAAGTACAACATCATGTTGAGTGGCTAAAACCAGGAGGTGGAGAGCATACGTAAACATGTTTGTTAAAATACAACTGCATCTACTCTTACTTTGAATCAACCCCTGAAATACCCTTTAGGAACTGTTTGCTTAAGACAGATCTGGCTGATGTGGGTCAGTGGATTGAGCACCGGCCTGTGAACCAAAGGGCTGCCAGTTCAATTCACAGTCTAGGGCACGTGCCTGGGTTGTTGGCCAGGTTTCCCAGTAGGGGTGCTTAAAAAGCAAACACACATTGATGCTTTTCTCCCTCTTTCTCCTTCTCTTCCCCTCTCTAAAAATAAGTAAATAAAATATTTTTTAAAAGAGTACATCTTTGTGAAATTTAAAAAATGATAATATTATAAATGATAGATTCTAGTTATAACTAAGCCATAAGATCTTGTCATTTCTGTTTAATGTGTGAACGATAAGCATTTGCTGTCATTTACAGAGAGGCAATTGTGAGGGGAAAAAAACATAAAATATATTTAATTCAACATCTACTTACCAACATGGAATTTCCCTGTCTACTGAATTTTATATTACACAACATTCACTCCAAAGGGTTAAATATATTATCACTTTTTTCTCTCCAGAATTTTTTGATGACTTTGCAAACTAGTCAACAATTCAGCACAAAGGCATCCGGAGTCACGCTGGCATGTTGTGACTGAATCATAAGGCTACGTGGGATTTGTCCCATTCTGAAAATGCCCGAACCATGAACACAGAGGCAAGTGAAGTCAAATGTCAAAGCCAGCACTGACTGAGAGAGACTTGTAACGCAGACTCCACAATCCGTGGGGAAGTTTTCTGCTGTGCATGGAATACAGGCGACAACCAGAAAATGACAGCAAGTCTTCTAAGAACAGCTCTTGCTTTACTCTCACTTGGCCTCTGTGGGGTCCTGGAGGCGACAATATCATGCAGAAACGAAGAAGGGGATGCTGTGGACTGGTAGGTAAAAGAAATAAATGTTTTGGTGCATGCAAATAGAAAGCCAGAGTGTCAGATGCAAACTGGTTCACTGTAAAGTTCCAAAGGAGACGTTACCCCATGCCTCCTCTTAAGAAGAAAGGAAATTAAAGAAGAGAGGAAATTAAATGGGCCAAATATTCAGATAAAGGTAGGCTTCCAAGTGAGGGTGCTGCCTCCTGAGAAACCTGAGCAGCCCCTGAGGGCCTGCCCCACTGCTTTCAATGGAGCAAGGCTGGTGGCCACAGATGTGGGGTGGAGCTGAAACTTCTCAGTTGGCAGTTTCATTTAATTGCGTTGTGGCTTTGCTAAAAGAACCCTTCCAACATCCTTTTAGAGACTGTCAAAGGAGAGAAGGCAGATTATTTTCTTTTTGCACTGGAGCTTATGCTTCTTATTATGGCAATAAGAGGGCACGATCATACATAGTACTGTGTGGTTAATCTTTATTAGGCAGCACAAGCAGCTATTGGAGTGGGGAATAGGTCAGAGGCCTCCTGGACAGTGTCAAAGCGATTAAACAGCTGTGTATCATAGTCATGGGTCCCCTAAAGCTTTGATCATTTTTTCACTCTTTAATTAGGGTATTTTGGTGTGCCATTACAGTTGGCATCAAGCTTTGTGTAAACTTCAGGCTAGAAAACACAGGCACACTGAACTCAGTCTCTCAACAAACAGTTGCTCAGCTCAAACCAGGCTCTGTGCTGAGTTTTGAAAATATAAATATGGACAAAACATAGTTCTTGTCTTCAAGGAGCTCATAGTTATGTGGTAAGGGCACAGATGGGGCCCTGGGGAGCATAGAGCCCAAAAGGCTTCTCTGAGAACATAGTTTTAAACTCAGTTTTAAGAACAAATGTAAGTTAGAAAAACAAGGGAGATGCAAGGGCATCTCAGGCCAATGAAAGGGCAATGACAAGGTCTGGAGGCAAGAAACAAGGAGGAGAGTTTGAAAGAAGTTCAATACTGCTGGCACTTCAGAAGAAGGTGAGGAGATGGTAGGAGGTGAGCTTAGGGAAATAGGTAAAAGCCAGGTTATGAAGGGCTTAATGCACTGAGCCCCAGAGTCTGAACTTGACATTGAAAGGGAACTAATGAAGGACTGCAGGCAGGGATGTGATGTGGTCAGACTTGCATTTTGCAGAAAGCCCACTAGCAGTACTATGAAGGCTGGCGAGCCGGAGACCAGTCTAGAGTCGTTAAGGACCTTTGCAGCATTGCAGGTGAGAAGTGGTGTGGACCCAACTTAGAGAAGTGGTAGTGGAAATAGAAAGCGGGGAGCACTCTGAGAAGACTTCGTAATGAATTGGCCAAAGGTTGTAAGAGACCGGGAAAAGAAAGACTTTCAGGTTACTGGCTTCTGTGACTGCCTGGATGTATTCCCTAATAGCAGGGGATGAGGACATTTGGAGCAAAATATCACAAACTTGGTTTCAAAAATAGGAAGACGGACTTTTCTGGAACATCCTGGCACTTAGGTTTATCTGACCTCAGCATAGAGTTCTGGGCCAAAAATCAAATTGGGAATCTTCAGCATGCAATTGGAGACAGTCGCTTGGGAAAAGCAGTGAAAAGCACTGATTCCCAACTGCTATGCCATGGCACACTGACAGTGTATACACACTTCACTGGTGGGCCACCAAATTGTTATCAATAATTAAAATTTATTCTTGCCGTAACTAAATGGACAATCACTTAGCAATATTGGTTGGGGGAATGCTGAGCTGAGTAGACTGTCAAGCTGCTGCAGCCTACCGAGAGAGCTAAAGGGCAGAGTCATATTTAGCCAGCACCAAAGAATAACTTCTTGCTTCCTGCCACATGAAAGGACCTTGCCCTGAGAGTAAGAAAGCATGGTCAGGGCAGGAGAAAGTTTACTTAAATAGAAGTAAGACTAAAGAAAACCAAATAAGCACTGAGAAGCTTTTATGTTCAGGTGAGACACTGTTGTGTTGTAATAGTGAAAATTCTTTATAATGTTTTCCTATTGAGAGCGTTTGAGGAATAAAGTTGGGGTTTGTGCCATTAGGGAATATTTGGATAGACTGGGGTGATTCTGCCCTCGGGAGACTTTTAATATGTCTGTAGGCAGTTTTGATAGGCACAACTGGGAGTAATACTGGCATCTAATAGGTGGGGGCTACAGCGCTCTGGACAATCCCCCACAACAAAGAATGCTCTGACTCAGAAGGTGAATAGAGCACATTGAGAAACCCTGAGCTGGGTGATCCAAACAAGCGCGAATGCTGTGTTGGCCCAAACACCTCTCCTCCCCAAAAGAGACATATATGAACAGGAGACAGTAGCAAAGGAAAGCAAAGCGCTACTTAATTAACTGGCCTTGGCCCTGAATTCTCTCTCAATGAAGAACATTCTGATAACCTGAGTTGAACAATGTGGTTGAAGCCAGAAGCTCCATCTACTCAAAAACCGACGCCTAAATCTCAGACCAGGCCAGCCAGTTGCAAAGATGAACATGTCAAGAACTTAGAGCAGAAGAGAAAATCTCATCAAAGACCTTCCAGCCCAGGCCTGGGCCTTGGTCTCCTGCTTGTATGTAGCCATATTGACTGTAGAGACAACAGAGAGAGGCACTCTCGAAATACATGTACTTTTTACTACAGGAATCCCAACCATCGAGGCCCAGGAATGTGGCTTAGAATATGCCCAATGAGACCCATGTTTCCTTGTGTGGGAACAAGCAAGAATAAGGGTGGGGAAAAAGGCTGAGCTCAAGCACATCCCTGTCCTTAGACTTAGAGGCCTTGTGTGAAATGTAAATGAAATGATATATTTAAGTGCTTTACATGGTAGCTGCCACCAGGGAAGCAGTCAGTAAAAGTAATTCACAATTATTTCTTTTGTTAGGTTTACCTTTTACAAGTTACCTAAAAGGCAAGACCAGGAAAGTAGAAAGACTGGGTTAGAGTATCTATACCTAGACTCTACAACCAGAAGCTGGAGGAGGAGTAAACAGCTGATGAATACCACCAAGAGTGCTTTGGGGAGGACATTAGAACAGCTATACAAAGCATATGCCTCTAAGGTATGTCATAGTTCATTATTAATTTGAATCATATAAAATGCATAAAACAGAATCTAAAGCTCCCAAAAGATTTTAACTGTTCCCTTACCCAACCCCCAATCTTAGCAATGTGATTCACAATCTGCATCACTCTGAGCACCAGCTTGGGGATCATGTCATTAGACTCCACAGTAATGCCAAATTGTTGGTCCATTCAGCACCATGTCCAATGGTATCACTGCGCAAGATGCGAACTAATTACGCATTGAAGCCTTCTGGCTGCCAAATTCTGCCAATTTTCTTAGTGCTTGCTATCTTATCCCTCTAATGGAAATAGGGAGCAGAGACCTCTCCTGTTATGATGCAGCATAGATCTTTGATGAATCTGTCATGAGTTACAGGGATGTTTATGCCATGCTGGTGATGCATGGTAGTTACCCACACAGAGGGTCACTCAGTCTTCCTCTTAATTGATCTTTTTCAAAATGGTAGGCTGAGGGCTCGGACTCTAGTTTAAGAGCCTAGAACTAATTTTCCTGAATGGAGCTTAAACCTGCTACCTGGACTTCATCAGGCAGTGAGGTAACCAGCAAAAGAGACATGGGTAAGGAGGCCTGCTGGCCAGTGTGGACAGTCTCCCGGAGTTCCAGGCCTCATGTGCTATTCAGTGACAAGACACTGCTTTCCAACCAGATGTGACGAGTAGAATCAAACAATAATCAATGTCCGATTACACCTGGTTGTACATTTACTAACCAATGACTTACACAGAAGTAAGTGTATAAAATGACTCAGAACTTACAATGTGCTAAACCTGTACTGATGGTAACTAATTTAATCCCTACAACAATGCTGTGTTAGACTCTAGTACTGTAGAACATGTGTGTCTGAGTATTTGCTCAAAAGGTGCAGAGAGCTGTCACTGTGTATGCTTACACTCACTTTTTCACCTGTCATTAAAACCAGCCTTTGGAGCCAAGTTACAAAGTCAAAACTTACCTGTCAGCTGGTTGAGTCCCTGTGATGTGCCAAGCATTGTTGTTCTAGGCACTTTAAAAAAATATTTTATCTCAGCAACAGCTTTGCTTTGCATTAATTAGATTAATTGTGTAAAATCAAAACCGCCTGCAGCTGCTTACATTTTCCAAGGTTGGGGCAGAGGATCCGGAACACAACTCAGCAGTGAGAAAATACACTTACATGATGCCCTTCTCCATCTCAGACACTGAGGGCTGGTGTTGGGGTGGGGAGTGGGGCGGGGGGCTGGGGGGGGGGGGAACAACATTGTTAAGCCTCTGTAATTTACCTTAGTTGGGGCAGATGGTTCTTAGTTTGGCAGAATATAATAATGATCTTTGGAGGCTCAGGAAGGCAAGAGAGCTAAACTGCAATATAAATGAGGGGTAGATGGGAGCTAGAAATTAAAAAGTATAAGAAGCATGGAGGAAGACTGGCGGCAGGTCAGCTTGATAATGTCCAATCATTCAATGTTCACACCTTCAGTAAAACCTGCTCATACACAATGTCTTCACTGATGAATTCTAGGAGAGGGGAAATGACAGTAAAAGGTTGATTTCCATGACTGATTGGCATGGAGTGAAAAGAAGAACAACACTGGGTAATATCCATGTGAGATTGGGTGCTCTTTGGACCCTGGAACTCTGTGCCAGAGTGACCATGAGAACTTAACTCTCTACCTCCTGGCCTGGAATTGAACTTCTGAGAGTATTCCAGATCAGACCAACTACTTTTATATCTCAAATGTCAAGGTGACCTCAGCCAATATCTGGATTACATTTAAAATTGTTTCTCTTCTTTTGCCTTTGTAGATAAGAGCCTTCCATACACCTTCATAATAATACTTATCAAACTATTATGTGGCAGTTGCCTGTACTTGCCTTTCTATATTCCTTTCAAGGCTGAGAACAGAGCCGGTACCTGTCTTGTTCAATATCCAGTAATCAAAATACTCCCCAACACATGTGTTAAAGGAATAAAGCTGTCCAGAGGCACGTGCTTACATCTGTCTATTCTAAAGTCCCTGATCTTTCCCCTGTATCAGAGAGCCTCTCTCCCCACTAGGGCTACAACTCTTACACCTTAGCTAGCTGTTCAAACCTGGTTAGAATAATACATGTCATCTACTATAAGAATAAATTTCCTCATTGAATCTTCCCAGAGCTCCACCACATTGCACCCCAAAGGCACACAATGGCCTCACCACCACTTTGCTGCAGGCTCACAGAGTGACTGTCAGGTGCTCCAGAGGAGATATAAACGCCAGTGGTAGCTGTGGTCAATGATGGAAAATGAGCACGAGAAAACAGCTTCCTTTCCTGATATCCCTAAATACAGTGGCCAAGAATGCTACAACACACAGATTGTGTGGCACACTTTTTTACAAATGTGTTTAGACTACAAATAATTAAGCAACTATAAGAGATTCAGTTATTGACTATTTTTCTGAGACAAAAGCAAGGACCTTTTTTAAAAAAATAGGTTGCTCTTTCCTGCTTTAATTATGTTGCTCAGATTATTTTTTAAAAATCTACATTATAGACTTCAATAAAAGTCACTGCTTCATGGCATGAATGAAATGAAACTGCACAGAACAAATATAAGCAAGTTTCTAAAACACGACACTGAGATACTCTCAAAATAATAGCTTCACTTTAAATCAGAGATGTGGCCAACAGTTTGGAGAATTCATTAATATTTTCCCTTACCAGAGGAAACCAATACCACACATTCAGTTTCACCACTTTTTCTAATCAGGGTATATCGAGTTAAAAAGGTGAAGAAATACAGAAAGGGACTGGAGAAAAACCCTCCCTCGTCAGAGAGGTAGAGGGAGCAGAATGAGAAATCCTGATTAAACACAAAGCTACGATCAAGCAGCAAGGCACAGAATAGGCGGAGAGAATCAGATCCTGACAACCAGTTTTGTGTTATACCAATAACATCAATGGGGGTGGGGGGTGGGGTTGTGGACAGGTATGATCCTTGGCTGGTTGTTCCTACTTCATTTCCTGAACAAATATTGAAGTACTTTTTTTTTTTATCATACTCTGGTTGCCAAATTAGAAACATTGGCCCAAAGCAGCCCAAAATAAGAGGAATATCACCCTCACACACACACATATCACAATGCACAGGGCTCCTGTCTCACAAGACAAAGCCATACAGGTTAACAATGGACTTTCTGT
This sequence comes from Phyllostomus discolor, assembly GCF_004126475.2. Lineage (NCBI taxonomy): Eukaryota > Metazoa > Chordata > Mammalia > Chiroptera > Phyllostomidae > Phyllostomus > Phyllostomus discolor. The sequence goes on from NC_040907.2 coordinate 63,626,623, forward strand.
CACTTTTCTTGTAGGTCTCAGAATTTTTATTGATGGGGAAGCTGCCTATTAGGGCAATGGATTGCTTCTCACGTATATTAATGAAAGCTCTGCATCACAGGCTAGGCAGCTGGTAGAAATGTTATGAGCATTTGAAGTGGAAGATTTACACCATTATAACCCTAATATGTTCCTGCAGAACAACACTGCCTATCTAATGTACAATGATGGAGTCCCTAAATCTGTGAATTACAGCAGAAAGTACGGACACACCAAAGGTATGATAAAGACTCAGTTTCTCTTTCCTACTGGAAATTAACATTTTCTTGAACATTCCATCTTGAATATTTTTATATTCCACATTAAAAAGATAGCTTTTGTTTTTAATGCTTTATTTTGAGTTATCAAAATGTGTGATTTCTATATCACAAGTTATAATTACATAATTTGACTGGGCAATTTCCTTCTCACAAAGGCCCTTGGAGTTGAGCCTTGATTACTCAGGTGAACGGAAGGGATTTAGCCAGCTGGTCAGCTATAAGGACTGGCTCTGACCACCGCCCACCACCCTCTGCCCTATTCGAAAGATCAGCTATGCAGCGGCAGGGTGGTGGTGCTCTGACGTGGGCTGTAGCTTCCATTGTGAGGTCAGGCCCTGGGATTTTCCAGGTGGTGCAGGTCAAAATCAACCCCGACCTGTGCTCTGCCTGCGGCTACCCTGCCTGAGCTATAAATCAATTTGAAATGGCTGCTACTTGTGCTGGGCTTGGAGATTCCCAAGGCAAGCCAAACTGTGGATCTAGGCTGGCTGCTGTTAGTGCCGGGCCTGGGGCCACTTAGCAAGGGGTACAAGGACTGGGGGCTCACTGAGGCCAGCTGTTGCTTGTTTGATAGCATTTAGGAAGTTGTGAAACATGAGCCAAGACCAGCCATTCATATGGAAAAGTCAGTTAACAGCTTGGATGGGCCCATAAGTTGGGTGGTGGGGGGAGTCTCAGGGGATCTCCAGAGTGGGGCAGACAGTATTAGCCATGTTGATAGAGTCTCAGATATGGCACCTGCCTGCTGGCTCTGTGGCTCTGTTGGGGGAGGGCTTAGAAAAGGGACCATGGCCTCTGCCCACCTTTCTGTCTGGGAGAAAGCTGTCCCGCAGCTCCTGACTTGATGCCAGACACTTCAGTTACTCCCTGTGTGCCACTGGCGCCTCTCAAGCTGCTACCCCAGTGCTGGAGCTCAGAGGGAGGGAGTCTGAATAAGTCCCTGTGTGGGTTCTTTAAGGGGAACTGCTTGGGACTCCAGAAGTTTCTTCCACCAACTTAATCCCTCTACTGCAGGTATTGATTCTATATACGCTGGGAGAGCAATAGCGTGCTTTCTTTAAAGGAGTTTTTGAAAGAGAAATAACTGGTAGACATTTGGTTTCTACTTAACAATAAGGCAAACTTGAATAGGCTTTATGTTTGCATGGTCATATGAAAACTAGAAAGTCTTGTCAGCATACCAAAACCACCCTGATTTATTTACAAACACAAAATAGTCATAGATGCCTGTTGGACAGGGTTGATTTTTTCATGTCACAAGATGATGAAAATCTTTGTTTTCTTCCTTCTGGCTTCCATGTTATTTTGCTCTAGAGAGTTTTATTAAAACACAATGACCTGGAATGCTCTGGCATGGCTTCCTTTTTTTCTCTTTGCTTCTTTGTGTGTGTGTGTCGGGAGGTGCTTTCGGAACTGGGTAATTCTTCTGCAAATAAATGAGCATCCATTCCTTACAACAAATAACTGCAAGTATGTTTCTTCATTTGATATTTTCTCTTTCAACTTTGTTTTTTAGCTGGCTTTTGAAAATAACTTAGTTGCTTAGCAGTGAAGACCTATCTAAAGCTTGGCAGGTGGCTGTATAGTTTTAACAAGGTCAAATTCAAATTTAGCAAATTTGCATTCTGTCAGAACAAATTTTCTTTGTGGTTTCAACATGAAATTCCTCTAGATTCCTAACGGGGATGGTTGCCCTCGATCCCATTTTCTGGTAGCTTATTATCAGGAATGGGGTGATATAATATGTGCCTGAACTGGTTTCGAAATCTTGGAAAAAATTGGTGCGATCCTTGTGATTATCAGCCTAATAAAATATTAGTCTTGAAGGCAGGGCAAGGGAGAGCAATGGGGGTAAATTGGGATGACTGTTATAGAACAACAATAAAAATATATAATTATATATATTTATATCTACATATATTAGCCTGAAGTATAAATGGGCTTAAATTTTGTATCTCTGAAGTCTTTTAAAAAGGAGCTTCATTTTTCTAATTTATCTGTGTTAACTGTATCTTTGGTAGGTTTATTGCTGTGGAACAAAGTCCAGGGGTTCTGGCTGATTCATTCTATCCCCCAGTTTCCTCCAATTCCTGAAGAAGGCTATGGTTATCCGCCCTCAGGGAGACGCAATGGACAAATTGGCATCTGCATAACTTTCAAGTACAACCAGTATGAAGCTATAGGTAACATTAGAGTGTGTACAAAAATATAATAATGTTGGAGAAGGGGTATATTAATATATTGGGGCTATAGTAATAAATTTGTCACTTCATTTGTTTTTCCATTCATAGACATTCTGATCCCTATATTCTAATGTTGGCTTTTCTATGGTGAGACCTGGGGCAGACTCACTTACTGGGCCTTGGTTTCCTGGTCCTTCAATGAGTTCTATGAATTTATTCGGGGGTAGTAGTTTCAAATACCTACAGGGGCCAGGCAGGTAACATAAATAAGGGAAACAGGTGAATGTTACATGGGCAGTGTCCATAGTAACAAGCTGAGGTGTTAACTCTCCACAGCTTCCCTCAAAAGCTTCAGCTCCATTGCATTGTAGCTCTGCAGGAATGCAGAACTAATGGTTGCAGATGTCCATATTTTATGAGTAAATAAAATCTAGGAGTGTGTATGTGTGTCTATGTGTGTGTGTGTGTGTGTGTGAGAAAGAGAGAAAGAGAGAAGGAAAAAGATCCTGCTTTTTAAATATAGTCTCAGCCCTAGCTGGTATGGCTCAGTGAATTGAGTGCCAGCTTGCAAACCAAAGAGTCACCGGTTTGAATCCCGGTCCGAGTGCATGCCTGAGTTGCGAGCCATGTCCCTGGTTGGGGGCACATGAGAGGCAACCACACATTGATGTTTCTCTCCCTCCCTCCCTCTCTCTCTAAAAATAAATAAAATCTTTTAATAAATAAAGAAATATAGCCTCAGTCTTATATATTTTTTAAAAAATTGTGTAGATCTCATATTGCCTGTAAGCTGCCAACCTGGCCCTTCTGAACCCCCAGGTCTCAAGCCCAAATGGCCCAATTACTTGGGTTTGGAAAACTATGATAGGTGAGGTAAATAGTTAAAGAGTGACTTGCCTTTAGATAAAAGAGGTTTAGAAGTGTTTTTCATCCAATTTTCATCACATGACAAGGATTTCTGAGTCTAATCAAATCCCAGTCTAACTAGTGGAGTTCATGTAATGATTAAACAGGTGAATTACATGAGCTCAGGTGTGTGCATCATGGATTGATCATTCCTGAAGCTGGATGACTGGTACGTGGGAGCTCTCTATGTTTTTGTATATGTACATAGAGAAGAAAAACATATGCCTGGGTTTGAATATCAACTCCTTCCGTTACAGGCTTTATAACCATGAGCATGTGACATGACTTCTCCATTAATTCTTCTATAAAATAAGGATAATGACAAACTCAATAATAAGAATGCCATTAGGATTAATTAGTAAACCCATGTAAAACTCATAGAACAATGCCTGCAAAGTAGGAAGTGCTCAATAGGTGTCAATTGTTTTAACCCAAAAGTTATTTGAAAACAATTGGCTTTAAGAAGGGAACACTTTTGTTCTGCTTTTTAGTTCACAAAAAAGCTGTAATATCAATAAGATTTCCATTTGTATCTTAATTCTCAATTTTTCTTTATTATGTTTTTTTCAGATTCTCAACTCTTGGTCTGCAACCCAAACATTTATAGCTGTTCCATCCCTGCTACATTTCACCAAGAGCTTGCTCACATACCCCAGCTGTGTGCCAGGTCCAGCCCCTCGGAGATGCCTGGCCGGCACCTCGCCTCACTTCAGTCGGCCCAGGGACAGAACTTCCTCCATTTTGCAAAGTCTGATTCTTTTCTTGATGGTATGAAAGACCATCATTTAACAATATGCTATAAACTCTGCTGTTGAACTCATTTTGGCTTGTGTATAAGAAATATTCTGATTATTCAGGAGAAGAGAAGCCAAAAATGGGGAAAGAACATTTTTAGACACCAATATCATCTTCGTAATAATAATAATAATAATTTTTATTTGCATATTACTTTAGCATTTACAAAATGTTCTCCCATCCACTAGCTTAATTTGTTGTTGTTAGTGTATTTGTGACATTCACATATCAGGTATGAATGATGATTTTCATTCCCAAAGATATTTTAGAGACTTATCTAAATATAAATACTAATCTCACTATCTATCTCTTTATAAACTCTAGACATCTTTGTAGCCTGGATGGCTCAACATTTGAAGACACATTTATTAACTGAAACCTGGCAGCGAAAGAGACAACAGCTTCCTTCAAACTGCTCCCTTCCTTACCACGTCTACAATATCAAAGCAATTAAGATATCTGGACACTCTTATTTCAGTTCTCATCAGGATCATGCCAAATGGTGTGTTTCCCAAAAAAGGACCAAAAATCGCTGGACATGTATTGGAGACCTAAATCGGAGCCCATATCAAGCACTCAGAAGTGGGGGATTCATCTGTACCCAGAATCAGCATATTTACCAAGCATTTCAAGGATTAGTTTTGTATTATGAGAACTGTAACTAAACCTGGTGAATGGACATATATACTATCATTTTCAATATTGACAATGGATCTTCTTCCATTAGATTCATTCTTTATATCTTAAAAGCCTATGAGTGTATGTATAATCCAAAGATTATCAAGCAAAACACTTTTCTCCCATATTTACCATTTGTCTTCTAATTAGTGGCAATTTTATTTACTTTGTACTTATTCCCTAAGCATAAGCTACCATATATAACTAAAATGTGAATGAAAGAAAAAATATTTGCTCCATATTAGTCCACTCAATTGTTCACAGACTGACTGGTAATCTTGTGAATTAAATTTCATCTCTATCACAAAAAATGTCCCTGACTCTCCTACCCACCTTATTTTTTTAAAGGAAAAAACATCTCTTTCTCTGTGTACTCCATGCTGTTTACACTTATTCCTTTTAAATTTCTTTCTCATTGGTTTATGGTTAAGCCATGTCATTCTTGCAGCTGCTACTTACTAATTGCATGATCTTGGATCATTCACTTGAACTCTCCGAGCCTTAGTTTTCTTACCTATGAAATGGAGAAAATAAGTCTGACACCGAGGTGGCAATGCTAGTAGAATTTTAATCTGAAGTCCCACACCCAGCTAGAAAAGACAAAAGTTTAGAAATGAGTAATGTGCTTCCAAAAAAAATTCTAAGTCAGATTAGGAAAAAGAAAAAAAAAACAGTATGTAAGTCTAGCCCATCAACTTAGAGGAAATAAAAAAGTGTAACATAAAGAACCCAGAATCGAATTAATAATTTTAATTCCAGGATGTTTTATTTTCTTTAATTCTTATCAATAAACATAACTACTATATAAATTAATGATAATAAATTTGTATTAAGTACCAGTTACTTAATAAAGTTTGAGGTATGGTTTCTAATTTCAAGAAGCTTACCATCTAGCAAAAGTAATCACAACATCAGGAAGGATTGCAGAATAACATGTTTCTTTTTATTTGCATTTTATTTTTATTTTCAAATTTATCATTATTATTTTTTTTAGTAGTGTCCTTGCCTGTGCCTTAGCAATATCAGCTGGTGGCCTTGAACAGCAGAAAAACAGTGCTGGACCTTTGGGCCAAGCTTCTTAGGCTTCTTACCATTCCCATTGCCGAGAATACTGTTCTAATCAGATGTGTCTATCCCATCCCTCTCTGATTCAGTGGCTTCTAACAAAACTGACATCCTGGCATTCTGAAAGAATTGCCCTAACAACCTCCAAAGTGTCTCTTTCATCCTCATGGAGTCAGTCACTTTTTCTGTAACATGTGGCTATTGACCTTGATGTTGAAGATTTAACTCATCCCCACCCAAGAAGAGGAAGGTTATTACCTCCCTCCCCAGTAGTGGGAAAAATGAGCCTCATTAATATTTCCAGTGTCCCTTGAGAGGTACAGAAGTTCAGTGTTATAAGTGGCATTTGTTATTTTTTTTAAATTTCGTATCTGCCACTAAGACACTACAAATTGTTAATGCCCATATGACACATCATTTAATGATGATAAAGCAAGTATAAACTGAAAGACGGCAAAGATAGATGCAATCATTTATACAGAGAGAATAAACTAAAACTTGCAGCTAAATTATATATAATCGGGTTTTTGAAGTATCAGATATTCAGCAATACTTTTAACACCTTTCTTTATTTTTTTAAAGATTTTATTTATTTATTTTTAGAGAGAGGGGAAGGGAAGGAGAAAGAGAGAAATATCAATGTGTGGTTGCTTCCTGCATGCCCCGCACTGGGGACCTGGCCGGCAACCCTGGCATGTGCCCTGACTGGGAATCAAACCTGTGACCCTCTGGTTTGCAGGCCATCACTCAGTCCACTGAGCCACACCAGCCAAGGCTTAGCACCTTTTTTTTATATGCCTTGATTTAGTCACATGAATTTAACACATTCTCTCATTTTATCATGATTTTTAATGTGTATCCTGACCGTAAACTGTGTATTATGATGCAGTGTGTCAGCTACAGTCATAGCATGTTTTGCTCCAATAACAGAGACAAAAGATTTAATCAAATATGGTTCAGCTGCTACAGTTGCATGATTAAAAAACATTTTAATCACACCAAATGTCCATGGCCCAAATAGTCAAGGCCTGCCATTTGTCTTCCATTTCAGGTTTGAGTAAATGGGCACTTTTAATCATATGGGTCATTTGGGAGCCTTGTTCTTTTATACTTTGCTTTGCTAATGAAGGAACTTGTAGAAACAAGCAAAAAAAGTAATCATAACAATAACTAGAACTAGTACTTACCAAATATTTACTATATAGTAAAATTCAACCCACATTTTAATCTTTAAAAATGTTTCAATTATACTAAACATAAATATTATTTTATATTTGTTTCAGGTGCACAGCATAGTGGTTAAACACATATAATTTACCAAGGATCCCCAATAAGTTTAGTACCCACCTGGCACCATACATAGTTATTACAATATTACTGACTGCATTCTCTATGCCGTACTTTATGTCTTCATGACTATTTTGTAACTACCAACTTCTATTTCTTAATATCTTCACCTTTTTAACCTAACCCCCCAATCTTCTCCCATTTGTCAGCCATCAGTTTGTTCTCTGTACCTATGAGTCTGTTTCTGTTTTGTTTGTTCATTTATTTTGTTCTTTAGATTCTACATACAAGTGAAATCATATGGTATTTGTCTTTCTCTGACTTATTATACTTATTGTAATACCTTCTAGGTCCACCCATTTGTCACAAATGGTAAGATTTTTTCTTTTTTATGGCCTTGCCTATACGGTCAATTAATAAATGACAAAGGAGGCAAGCATATACAATGGGGTAAAGACTGTCTCTTCAGCAAATAGTGTTGGCTGACAGTGACCAGAGGGGAGAGGGGAGGGAATTTCAGGGGAAAGGGGGAAAGGTTTGCAGGAACAAGTATAAAGGATACATGGACAATAACAAGGGGGGGCGGGTAGAAACAGGAGGGAGGTGGGGAGGGCTGGGGATGGACTGGAATGGGGATAAAAGGCAAAAAACTGTACTTGAACAACAAAATAAAATAAAATTTTAAAAATAAATACATAGTATTGGGAAAATTGAATAGCTGCATGTAAAAAAAATGAAACCAGACCAGTTTCTCATACCATATGCAGGAATGAATTCAAATGGAGTAAAGACTTAAATGTAATATATAAAACCATAAAACTAGAAGAAAACATAGGCAGTAAAATCTCTGACATTTCTCTTAGCAATATTTTTCCATTATAACTCCTTGAGCAATGGAAGTAAAAGAAAATATAAACAAACAGCACTACATCAAACTAAAATGTTTTGCACAGCTAAAGAAACCATTAAAAAAATAAAAAGGCAACCTACTGAATGGAAGAAGATATTTGCCAATGATACATCTGACAAAGGGTTAATATCCAAAAGTTATAAAGAACACATACAACTTAACACCAAAAGAACAAAACAACAACAACAACAACAACAAAAACCCAAACAATTCAATAAAAAAAAGGCAGAGGGCCTGAATACACGTTTCTCCAAAGAGGACATACAAATGGTGAACAGACACATGAAAAGATGTTTAATGTCACTAATCATCAGAGAAATGCAAATTAAAACCACAATGAGCTACCATCTCACACCTGTCAGAATGGCCATCATTAATAAATCAACAAACAAGGTTGGCGAAGATGTGCAGAAAAGGGACCCTTTGTGCACTGTTGGTAGGAATGCCGATTGGTGCAGCCACTATGGAAAACAGTATGGAGGTTCCTCCAAAAATTAAAAATAGAACTGCCTTATGACCCAGCAATTCCACTTCCGGATATTTTGCTGAAGAAATCCTAACAATAGCATGCAGTAAGAACTGTTAGTACCTTAACATTTTACTGATATGAAAACTGAAGCCTATGGAGTTCCAAAAAAATTGCCTACAGCATCACAGAAGTCTATCTGACCTGTAAGGCTATGCTTTTAACTTCTATTCCAAAAGACTGTAAAAGAAAATGATGTAATATGGGATAATTTGTATCTTGATATCTCTATAACAACCAAGGCTCATGAGACCTACTGGCACTGGTTTAATGACAGGCAGAGAGATAAAGCTAAATTTATATTCTGTCAGAAGCAAGCATGAGGTATGTGTATGTTGAATAAATTTAAATGCTTGAAAATATGAAAAAAAACTTGAAGAGGCTAAAAAATATGTTTTGGCCTCTCAAAGAGCATCTGAGTATAAACAATTATAATAAAATAGTATTAAAAGAGAAATACAAAGTAGAAGATCCTGACTTCAAAGGTGAAGAGTTTCAAAATTTGATCCTATAAAGAATAAATGAAAAGGTAAAAGAAAGCAAAGGTGAAGAAATTCTACTGAGTGAAAAATGCACAATAAATATGAGCCTACTTTCCCAAAAGGCAAATCCACACTTTCTAAAAAAGTGTTTTCATTCCAAGCTTAGCAGAAGAGAATCAAAATCAGAACCCATAGAATAAGGAATATAGACATGTGACAGAGAGAAGAAAAATAATGACCCACCAGAAATGCATATGGTTCCTTCTAAAGGGGGAGACAGGGAGTGACTAGCCCTCTTATCCCCACCCTCCTTGAGGAAGGAAAAAGAAATGCTAAAAAGAAATTAAACTTCCCCAGTAGTTCAAGGATTCCACATACCCTGGAGGAAAAATTATATCTTGCTGTTGGAAGTTTCCTGTGATAAAGCTCAGAGGCAGCAGCAATAAACCAAAGAAAGCTAGCATTGCTATCCTTCTCAAGCATACGCTCAGGAACACTACCCAGTGATGCTGATTCCTATAGGGAGACTGGGATGCTTCTTTAGGAGAATGACATTATTGGACGAAACCTGAAACATTTGAGACTATAGGGAATGTTTTTGTTGATTCTGTTTGGGTGAAATGGGACGATATGGGAGATATTAATGAATAAAATTTAAGTTCTAAACTATGGTTTAAAGTAAGTCTTGGAATGAAAGGTTCATATTTAAGATGTGAGTGTATCTTACAAAAAAGGGTAGGATGTGTTTGGCTGGATATTACTTAATGTGATAGTGGAAAATTAAAAACAAAAATAAACCTGTGGTACTGATTTGAGTGAAGGATGGCAGTTCTAACATGAAAATTCCAAATCATTTCTGCTATGCCCTCATACCCTTCTTAGGAAGCTATTTTCCACAAACTGTTGGTATCAAGCGACCCTTTCCTCTTCAGCTCCAAATAAGTAGGCCAATAGTGGACATATGACACCAAAGAAAATGAGCCATAGGCTAAGCCCTAGTCTAAGCCAAGGCATCAGATTTGAAAGAGAGCTTAAAGCAGGGGTACCAAAATGGAGCTTGGGGGCTAGGGTGCTTGATCAGGAGGATCATGTCCACTAAACATAACATCACCATTTTCTGTCTTATGCATGATGAAGCAGAGAATGCAGGGCTGCAGAAGCTAGAGAATGGCATATATGTACCACAAGATCAAAGGGCAAAGAGAAAGTGATAGCAATTCCCAACGGTCTAGAAGTCAGCTGAGTTCCTTGTGGCACCCAGCAATTTTCCCCAGTCACATACTCTATGAGGATGACATACCCCCACATTCCTTTATTAAATACCCCATTTTTAGCTTAAGCTAGCTTGAGTAGGTTCCTGTTTCTTGCAAGCAAGCAAATCTTGTCTAACTCAAGTAAACGAAAGAATGGCATCGTGAGCATAATGCCAAATCACCTCAACTGGAATAATAATTGAAAAATGGGTCATAAACAGTTCTCACAGTTTCACAATTTCGAGTGTTTTACATATCAACACAGTACATGGCTTATAAAGGAAGTAAACTTGAGATTATGGAATAGAATAATAAATGTGCTTCATAGGAAGCAATAGGAAGAATTGAGTGGGATAGAATAAGAAAAAGTAATGAGATTCAAATATTCAGACATTTACTAAGGGTTTTATTCAACTAAAATAATTCTTAATTAACTTTTGACTTGACACACTGACAATTTCATCTCCCAAAGAGTAGATGAAGTGACCAGAACCTAAGATTTGAAAAAAAAGGAGTGGTTTGTTGGTGAAATTAAAGTAATGGTTCCCCAGGAGAAAAATATCCCCAGATGAGTATTAGGGAAAGAAAAGTTGAATATAGCCGAAGTTTAGAAAGTCTGAGCTTGAGATATAGGGGGAAAAAATGATCCCATGGTAGAAGACTCTTAAAGGGAATGCAGTTCAAGAGGTTAAGAAGGTATCAAGAATGAAATCCTGACTATGTGATGTGTCCATGAGAAAGGAAAGGAGCAAGTACCCACAATGTAACTACATAGCCTGCTTTCTCACAAGCTCCCTTAGGTACACATAGCATGGGAGGAAAAATAACAGTGAACAGAGAAGAATAAAAGAATGCTACCAATCTATACACAGAATTATATGAAATCATAATGGTTACTTATTGCAAAAAATGTGAAGGTTAACAAAAAATGTTTTATACTTATTTTTGGATCAGAATTACATTAGAACTAATAGTAGTTTGTGAATGACAAAAAAAAAGCCATCTCCTTTATCTTTGTCTTTTCAGTAAAAATGAATGGTATTCAAACCAAGAAGGCAGAAAAAAAATGGTCGGAGACAAGGAAATTAAGAGCACTATAATGCAGTTTTAAACATTGCGTTACACTCCTTTAATGCAATGAGCTTATGTTTTCAGGCCCAATCAATTATAGTGAGAACTACTGAAAGACCAGAAATCTTTGAGAAAACATGAAAGACAGATTAATATAATTTTAATTTTCAAAACTGAATGGAAGGTGTGGTCTCAATCCTCAGCATAAATCTTCAGTGGATCTCTAAAGGGCCAGATTGTAAACCTTCAGAAAATGATGAACTAGACAATCTGCAGGTGTCTGCATGAGCCAGGTCCTCAAAGAGTCAGGCATCTCTAACTCCTCATTTCCTTTTTGACAAGAGTTACAAGACTGGAAGAACATAAAAATGTAGGTATAATATCCTTGAGCTGCAACAAAACAAAGGTCTCTCTTGATATCCTTATGGTCAAGATGGTAACTTGGGGTGAAATTGAGTACAGTTCAATGAATCTATGCATTATTCAAAGGGTAGTGATAGTGAATCTGTGTCAATTTGAAAGGAGGATCTTGGTGTCATACCAAAGAGCCCAAGCATTTTTTCCAATTTAATCTATCAAACATACTCTAATCTAGAATCTGTGGTGAGTAAAAAATACAACACTGTACAAGACAGGCAGTCCCTGCTCTTATATTTGAGTCTGTCCTTAGCCTTGTTCATAAACATTTGTATATTACTTTGGTCAGTATTCAGAAGATATATTCATTAAATTTGGATTTGACAAGCAGATAAAAGGAATAGCAGATCCAAGAAATGATGAAATTGCATTCTAATGAAATTTGAAAGGCCAGTGTCATGGGCTAAACCAAATAATAGTTAATATAATAAGGATAAGTGTAAGACTCTGCCCTTAAATCCTAAACAACAACTACTACCCACAGTGGCCATCACAGAAGTATAGGTTGAGGGGAAATACAGTTTAGCAGCAGATAATGTAGAAAATTATCCAGAGGTTTTGGCAGGAAACTCAATATGACTAAACGGTGTGATTTGCTGAAAAAAGAAAAAAGGGATAAGATAATACAATCTTGAGATGTATGAACAGAACATATATTAGAAAGTAAGGAAACAGACATACTCTATCTTATGATAATGGCCTAAGTACCGCCTTTATGAGGAATGTAGGAAGAGTGGAGGATATAGAAGATACTGGCCAGAATACTGATGGCTCCTAAGACAGCAGAAGGAACAGTAGAAAGAAATGAAAATGTCTATTTCTAAAAGGCCTCAATGGGGACAGGATAGTTATTTTCAAATATATGACAGGCTATTTGGGGGAGGAGCATCTACACTTATTCTATATGACATCTAGAGGCAGAGGCATTTTAAAAATGAAAATAAAGTGATCTATATTTAGTTCAAACTAACTACAGACGGTGTGGTCCAAACCTCTGGCTCTGGCCTATGATGTACCCTGGGCTCCTCTCCAGCTGTTCTCCCAGCTCCCTCCTGCACACTTGTTACACTTCACCCCCTCTGTTCTTCCCGATCCTAGAACTCACCAAACCCAGCCCCACCTCAAAGTCATGCACTTGCTGTTTTGCTATCTGAAAAACTTTTCTCCTAGATGTGTACACGACTGGCCTTTTCTCGTCATTAAGTCCCTCAGCAATTAAGTAATTTCTTTCGAGAGGTTTTTCCTGGTCACTACTTAAATTAGCATCTCCAGTCACTTTCTAACACAACACCATTTTGTTATTTTTATTCTATTTTAGCATTTACCAGTCATTATATAACATTGTCTTTGTGAAAGAACTTGGGTTTTTATGTTCTATTCACTGTTGAATGCCCAGTCCCTAGTGGAATGCCTGGAACTTTGGGTACTCAGTAAATATCAGCTGAATGAATGAATGAATGAGTGAACATAAGAGATGGCAAGTACATACATGTTTGAGTGAAGAGCAAAATGGCATCGGCAGTCTGTGGTAGAGAGGATTCACACATAACTTGAAAGGCAGAACTGGCTGGATGATCGTAAATTGCTTTTCAACACTGAAATTATTATAATAAGCACTAAATTGTGGGATGTATAATAATTACACTGTTGGTTCAAAGAGAGAGGTGGTTAATGAAGAACAGTCAAGAAGTCTTCATTGAAGAAGTGGAAAATCAAGGGCTCTTCAAGGGTGGGAGGAAAGATATTCTAGGAGAAAGCAATACTATGAGCAAAGTCTTGGAGGTAGACTTGGGTAGCACATGAGAAGGAGGCAACTGTAAGGAATGAGGCTTGACTAAAGGAGAGGATGTGCTTTGGGAACTGAAGATAATGAGACTGGATAGGTAAAGTAGAGGGCCACAATGTGAGGTGGAACCTTAAAGCCAAGCTATGAATTAAATTCAACAGACAAATTCTAAGTTTACTTTTTTATCTTCACCTGAAGATATTTTTTTTGTTGCTTCTGGAGAGCAAGGAAGGGAGGGAGAGAAACATTGATATGAGAAGGACGCATTGAGTGGTTGCTTCCTGTACGCAACTGGACTGGGACTGAACCCACAACCTAGGCATGTATCCTGACCAGGAATCGAACCCACGACCCCTCGGTTACAGGATGACACTCCAACCAACTGAGCCATACCAGCCAGAGCATCCCTGAGTATTCTTGAGGATATAGATAAACACCATGATAGAGGCAATAATTTAAGGGAAGTTAGACTATGATAGCATCTTAGCTGTCTTAGCCATCTTAGCTATTGTAATCAATTTGGACTAAATGATATCCTTTCAACTCTAAAATAATGTATTCTTTTCTATTCTATTCCATTTTAGGAGGCTCTGACAATAATCCCAATATGCAATATGATGTTCTAGCCTAAGACTGTAATGAGTAAAAGGAGCAGAGGTAAATGTGAGACACATTTTTTAAAAGCTGTGAAGATTTCATGCCTAAATTAATAATAATTATAGTTATTTCCATAATGGGAATGTGCTTATATAGTAGATGCTCAATAAATATTTGCTTGCTGCTATAAAAAGATTCTATTACTGAACTCTGACAAGAATATCTATAAGCCTTTGTGTAAGAATGACAATGAATTTACACATACTATGTCACTCAGACTCCTTTGTCACCAGTGTCCTGCAGGTGGCTGGCTGATTATGGCCACATGGAAAAGATGTCCTCTATTGTAAACAGATGGCCTCTATGACCTCTATGTTCCCCCCAGACCAGCTGCTACAACCTTGCATGACCAGACCGGACTTATAGGAGGCAACACCATAAAGGGATTAAAATGATATCTTATCCATCTTTCCAGCCCTTATACATTCAATGAATCTGGTCCTCTTCAATTAATTCTTTAAAAGCCTATCCTTTAGTCTTATTCTTCCCACTCTGACACTTCTGTTTTAAAAAAATTTTCAGAAGCTGCACACCAGCCAAACAATAAAAATGTCTCATCACTGCAGGCAGTAGCCTGTGCTATGTCACTGCCAAATCTCCTTTTAAGGGCCAACCCCCCCTCCCCCACCCCTGCATTAGGCCACGGTAGTTAGAGATCTAGTCCCCAGCTCTCCCTAACCCCGGTTCACCCCCTCTTCCTTGTTTACTGGCCTCTCATTTCTTCTTTTTCCACTTGACTTATTTCCAATATTTCTTGATTTTTGTTGGTTTTTCCTCACAGTTTTTTTTAATAAGGTACTTTAAAGGACATGTTTACCACATGGGTGTTATTTGAATGGATTCAGTGTGCCATTCAATGAGAACCCAGCTGAATTTGAGAGGGAGCATAGTACAACATAGTACAACAGCTCTGTATTCACACAGCCCTGGCCCTGCCGACCTTGAGCAATTACAAGCTGTGTGACCTTGAACAAATTATTTAACCTCTCCAAATAATTTTCTCAATTGAAAAACAAGAATGATAATAATAGGAATAAGATAATCTATGTAAAACATTTCGTGCCTAGCACATAAAAATGTCCCCTTATCTTTTATTTTAAACTATCAGAAAAATAATAAATATTACCTATATTAATCTTATTAATTCAGAGGTTGAGGGAAAAGTAAATGCTCTGCCTGCATCACATTGTAGCAACTACTCAATTCTGTGAATAAATCAGTCTAACAGATTGGTGCAAATAAAGCAAAGGAACCAAGAATGCTGCTTGAATTGTTCCTTTTCTCCATGGTGATAGTGCTTCCTCAGTAACAAATAGACAAACATATAAAAGCCAGTCATTTTTTACTTTATCTCCTACTTGAGGAATCAAGAGGAAATGAATGAAAGAAATAATCTCAAGAGAAGGGAAAGGTACAGGCATAAGGCTTATAAACATGGATGAGAGTTCTTCGCAAATGCTTTCAGTACAACGTTGACAAGCCACCTAAAGGGTGCTGCTGCCATTATTTGCAAAGCAAACAGGCGTGAAGCCATTCAGGAGAGCAGGGCTTTGGAAGTTTAAATTCCAGTTCTGCTACTTTCCATGATGTGTCTGGCAATTTATCCAAACCCTCAAAGCTTTGATTTCCTCATTTGTAAAATGGATAAATTAAGAAAAAGATACGTAAAGTTTTTACACAGTAAGCAAGAAGTGTATACTGTATCACTACTCCCTTAGGGCAACGTTAAACAAATAAAATTGTGTGCTCTGATCAGGGTTTCTAGGCTGCATCATCTGAAGTGTACATGGTGCTTTGGTACAAAGGAGGACTTTGTATCTGAATAGGAGGCAGGCAGGTGTTCAATAAATATTTGGTCATTTGTTTTGGCTTTCATGGAAGTACCTTGTGTGCCCAATACATAGTCTAGGATCTCCTCCATAACCTTTGTGGGTAAGGAAGCTACCAGCTTCTTAGGTTTGCAACATCCTAACCTAGTCACAAGATCTGGTCTATTTCATTCCCCACTGTTTTTCTTTCACTTCCTATAGTCTCAAAAGTTTCCAGTAGTTTTTCAGGAAAGCTATCTATGGGAGGCAATCTTGTTGATATATTTGGACTGTGTTAAGCTTCCACTATCTTTAATCATCACTCTGTGGTGGGGAGGTATTTCAAATAGAATTGAAGGAAGAAGAATCATTTAAGAGATTGTCCTAGGCAATAAATTGGTATCAATGTCACATATCTATAAGTTTCTGAAAAGGGAGCTGTCTCCCTTTTTTCCATTTTGTGTAAGAAGATTGTTATAACCCCTAGAGGCCACTCATTTGTGAGGGGGTGGGGAGCTGTAGGCTTTGGGGGAAGGGTGGGTCTGAGCAACTCTGAGTCAGCCAAATGACTGGAGTGTTGGTAGGCAGTTGGGGGGTTCCTTTAGGGTAGGGGGCAAAGTAAGAAAATAGAAATTCCACCCTTTGGTGCATATGTTGTGGAGAAGAAATATATAAATCAATTCGGAAATAACTTTATCTCACAGATTAACGTTTTGCATTTCTTTTCTATTTTTAACCTAGTTTCAAAATTACTCAGTTTTTAAAATAGATTTTTAATTTTAAAAAAGAATTACCTGTTAACTGGAGAATATTACAATATACAAATAAGCAAAAAAAATTCAAACTACTTTGCAAGAAAGCAGATCAATGGCAGACAGGAGCTGGAGGCTGGGGGTGGGGGGTGTGAAAATGATTAAAAGGGGTATGAAGAAACCTTTGGAGGGAGAAGCAAATGTTCTGCATTCATTGCTTAAAAATATGTTTGCATGGTCAAAGTTCATAGAACTGGCCCTGGCTGGGTGGCTCGGTTGGTTGGAGCATTGTCCGGCACACCAAAGTGTTGTGAGTTCAATCCCTGGTCAAGGCCCATGTATGGGAGGCAACCAATTAGTGTTTCTTTCTCGCCTCATTGTTTCTCTCTTCTTTCCTCTCTCTCTAAAATCAATTAAAAAACATTAAAAATGTTTTATGTATTTACATACATATCTCTGTATGTAAATAATACCACTATAAAGCTGACTGATAACTTTTCAAAGTACTTCTGTCATCACCCCATACAAAACTACTGTTAATACCCTTATGTGCATTTTTTCAAATGATTTTCTATGTGTTTATATCTAAACATATTTGTCTACACAAAAATGGTATCATTTTGATCAAATGTAACTGATTTTTATTAATTTCTATTTTTTACTCTCCTACCTAGAAGTAGGTTTTACTACCGTAACCAACTGCTCCCACAAAGCTTATTACATAACACCCAAGTGGGAAAAATTGCTTTGAGGAGAGAGAAACATGAAGCTATTTTGACTTTTACAGCCTCCACGGTCTCATTGTTGCTGATTTAACAATCATTGCATACTTACTAGGCAGGGTCTTGCTGTATAAACGTTGGAGCAACATTTGCCATCAAAATTTAATGGCAACTGACTGCTGAGAAACCCACTGGCAGTGGCTGCCAGCACCCTTGATTACATCACATCTGCCTCTGGAAATGTGATTCTACCTACATGTGTGTGCCTGACACATGACTGCAAGACTCTTCCACCTAGAGTTTTACCAGACATTTTAAAGAAGAAGACAGCAAAAAAAAAAAAAATGCTGGCCTTTTCTTTCAGAGACAAACCTATTATTTTCCGGAAGTAATTTTAAAGGAGGCAAAACTTTACCTCTGCCCTCTTTGAGTCTCCAGTTGGGTTTAAGAATTAAACTGATACAAGACAGAGTAACAGAATAAACTCATACAAGCTTTATTTAATATAGGTTTATGTGACATGCAAACTTCATAAGGAAATGAAGACCCAAAGAAGTGGAAAAAATGAAATACTTTTATACTAAGTTGAACAAAGAGAGGCAATTGTGAAAAAGTAACTAAAATAAATGGGGAGACTAAATGAAGAAAACAGTTGTGTTTTTAAAAAATTTTAATGTAGCCCTGGCTGGTGTGGATCAGTGGATTGAGTGCCAACTTGCAAACCAAAGGATCGCTGGTTCAATTCCCAGTCAGGGCACGTGCCTGGGTTGTGGGCCAGGTCCCTAGGTGGAGCACACAAGAGGCAACCATACATTGATGTTTCTCTCCTTCTCTTCCTTCCTCCCTTCCCCTCTCTCTAAAGATAAAAAAATAAAATCTAAAAGAAATTAATGTAAACTTAGAATGTTTTATTTTTTATTATAGTTCACATTCAATATTATTTTATACTAGTTTCAAATGTACAGTATAGTGGTTAGACAAATCATATACTTTACAAAGAGTTCCCCCAATATTTTAAGTACCTACCTGGCACTATTCATAATTATTACGATATTATTGACTATATTCCCTATGCTATATTTTATATCCCCAAAGCTATTCTGTAACAACCAATTTGTACTTCTTAAGCCCTTCTCTATTTCCACACAGTACCCAACCCTCTTCCTTTCTGGTAACCATCAGTCTGTTCTCTGTGTCTGTGAGTCTGTTTCAATTTTGTTTCTTGGTTTATTTTCTTCTAGAAAAGAGTTATTTTAACAAGTCTGTTTGTACAGAATTATCTGGGCCTTAACTTCCTGAGTATGTTTCTTTTCTCCTGGTATAGAGAGGAATCTTTCACATGAGAGTTTTATCTCCTGCATTTAGGAAGAAAAGGGCAGGTCGGAATACCCTTCTTATTCCTGCTCTTTTTCAAGTGCCTTTAGCCGAAACTATTTCTTAAACCAAAATGGCATATTTGGGGAAGACACATTCTGTTTCCTTTATGGTTATGAGCCCCTGAGAGCTGGTTCCCTCCTTTGCATTCTAGACTCCAGGAGTAAGGAAGGAGCCAGAGGATATGAAGCCAAACCATCCCTGCAGTTAATATGGATGTTGGCATAAAAGCCCAATGGCAGGGGAAGCGGCAGCAGCTACCATCTGACTTCCACCTCCACTCTAGTGGGTACCTGTGTGCAGGTGGGTCATCTAGCCAGAGAGAGTTGTCCTTTCTACTGGGGCAGTTAGACAAAGATGCTAACTATAGGGTAATGTAATCTGTTCCCGCTGTGGCTGGTTCCTAGAAAGCAGGAAACGAAGCCATAAAAATCCATCTACTTTTACCAGGGACAAAATACTTTGGCCCTATTGACTGAATAACAAAAATAAAACACTGGTCAGATTTCATGACTGATTCCTAGCAGTGCTCAGTGACTCAGGACCACATACAAACAAGGGTTTAACCACAGCCTCCTGATGACTCAGGTCTCCACACCTCCAGGAGAAGGACCAGGGCCTGGTAACTAAGGGGAGACTGGGCTATGATGCCGGGCCAGCTATTGTGTCTCTATGTCCAACAAGTCAGATTTGTAGCTCCCACAACTCCCTTCTGAAGCCCAGGTGAGGACTTGGAGGCAGGAAGGTCAGAGTTCCTTTGGGCCAGGACTCTGCATAAAGGTACCAGAGTAGCTCAACACATTGCCTCTGCATCTGT
Source organism: Phyllostomus discolor (assembly GCF_004126475.2). Taxonomy (NCBI): domain Eukaryota; kingdom Metazoa; phylum Chordata; class Mammalia; order Chiroptera; family Phyllostomidae; genus Phyllostomus; species Phyllostomus discolor. The sequence continues at coordinate 63,646,411 of NC_040907.2, forward strand.
GTGTGCACTTTGGGGGTGGCTGGAGCCACTTCCAGGCCCTCACCCAGCAGGTGTGTATAAAGTGAAGGCAACATATGAGAAGCAGAGAGTCAGGACACACCAACAACAGCAGAGAAGTGGCAAATGACAGGGTGGGAAGAAGAAGAAGAACTCTAAACGCACAGCTGTCTGGAGCTGTTTAGAACAGAGATAGCAGCCCTGGAGACCTCAGATGCGGCCGGGGGCATGGCGGTGTTAGGGCTCTGGACAGTGATTGATGTTCAAAGTGAGTCATCAAGCAAAGGCCAAGCTATGTTCAGAACATTTTGTTTAAGAAGGCAAAGTAAAGCACTTTGTAAAAATCACTTTCCCAAATAAAATTTTAAAATTGGCATTTGTTTGGATATATTATGTTGGCTATTAATAGTATTTCCACTTAAAATATTAGACATATTATATATTACTATATTAAAAATCCCATCCACTGAGAACTGATTTTTATCTATATGTACTTATTGATATATAAATGTATACACTCACATACCCCTATTTTAAAATCAAATCCTCTATCTTCTTCTTCTTAAGCCATGCTTTCCTCCAGATCCCTGTAAAGCTGTTCTGCTTTATTTTCTTCCTAATTCTGCCTTACCAGGGTCTCCCCTGAAGTTACTCTTTCCCCTCTCTGAACCCTCAAGGTTGATATTCCTCAGGATTCTATCTCTGCTCTTCTTACCTGAAACACTCTCCCTGGGTAGCCTTGTCCACTGTTGCTTTGATGACACTCACATCTATATTTCTGACAAAGTTCTCACTTGTGCATGCATACATATGTGAGTGTGAAAAACAGTGCAGTGAACATCATCTGGAGGGCACCTAACATGTCCTATGTTCAAGCCTCCTTCCTGCTCCTCAGACGGGCTCCTTCTCAGTTTTTCCCTGTCTGAGAAACACTCACCCCATAACCCAACTTTGAAGACACTGTAGATTCTTCCCTTTCCCTCACTCATCCAAACAATTGCCTCCTCTTGATTTTGCTTCCTTAACAGACCTCAAATCTGTACGGTCCCTCCTGCCTTCCTCCTGTGAGCCGCTTTATCTGCATATTGTATCAGTGTGTGTCTTCAGTCCTCACTGTCACACTTCAGTTCTTGGTTCCTGCCCTTTTTGCTTGTACTCCTTGGCTCCCCTTTGGAATTTTGGATTTGGTAATCTGGATTTATTCTCAGTCACTATCCGGAACATGAAGCCTTGGTCCTGGTGTACGGTCTAAAGACCATTCTGCCCTTACTCTTACCACCACCCTCCGTAAAGAGGAAACTGGACAATTTCTCTTGATTGAGGGCACTTCCCCACAAACCATAGCTCAGTCATAAGGAATTGTTATTCTGTTTGGGAACTGTTGGTCCCTTTGTTAGAGTGCACTTTGTGCTCTGAATTACTTGACAATACTTGACTGCTGATTTCAATATATATAGATCATCAATGGGACCGCGTCTATCATCTGCTTTTTCTTTTGATTATTAGCAACGTTTTATTGCCTCATCACATGTTCACTAATTCTCTATCATATGCCGGACATTAGTAATAAAAACACCATAAAGATAACAAATGTTATATTCTACCAGAGAGAATTCCCCTTTTCCTCTATTAGGCACACAGGGTAGGAGGCTGGTCATTGCAATTACATGAGAAATTGAAGTGTGTTGGGCCTGAATCTCAGTTTCACTAAGATTTGCTCTCCCTCTAGTCTGCCCCTGTTACAGGGCATGGCTCCCCTGAGTTGGTGATTGTGAACCTGAGAGTCATCATCTCCTCAGCCCTGCAAAGCTGTAGCAGATCCTGTCTGCTCTCCAGAAGTTTCTGCCCAGCTCTTCAGCCTCTGGTCCCCCACAGCTTCAACATCTGGGAAACTTCTTGAGAGAGACTGGAGGCATTTTGAGAAAAAGTCTCCCTAGAGGGCCTTATTGTCCTAAGCATTTCAAGACAGTGAGAAGTAGATTTGACTCTGTCTTTTCGGAGCTTTACCCCAGTTCTGTAGACTCCTGTGCAGTACCACCATTCAGCAAATACAGGGAAAATCAACCATATGTTTGAGTCTCCTCCTTCCTATTTTTCACATCATACCTTTGAGACTGTTAAGAACTTTACTGTTTTGCTTTTTAACCCAGCATAAGTTCTTTGCCTAAGCAAACCCTTCACCCCTCAGTCGGGATCAAAAAATGCCCTAAGGAAAAAATATCAGATAGCATCAGCTTATTTGGAAAGGATTCTATTCTCTCTGAAATTTTAGTTCATCTTATCTTCATTGCTTCCATAGCAACTTGATGTTTTTAAAATATAAATTTTGCCATTTATCCCGGTCATCCTAGTGTTGTACTATATGTTACCAAGAAAAAAAGTCTCATATGAGACTTTCTGAGGGCGGCTTTTCATCTGAGGGCGGCTTTCTGTCTGAGGGCGGATTCGCAGGACCGGCCTCTAGTCAAGGTGCCCAAATCACCTTTTCCTAGGCTCACACTGCTGTCCGCTGTCCTGAACAACAGCCATCGTGCCTCCTGGTCAGAAGAACAAGCTCTGTGCTCGTGAGAAACGCTGCCACAACAGAGCCGAGACCCAATATCTTAATAGTGCTCAGGCCACTACAGGGAGGAAGCAAAAGCTGCCTGCTCCTCCTCTTCTGTTCTGGTGGACAGGCCCTCAGGCTCCACTGGTGCTGGCACTCTGTAGGTGTCTCTGAGTGCCGGGGCCACCATCCGTGCTGCTGCAGGTGTTTCATGTGCAAGATCTGCTGTAAGAGCCAAGGGCCATGTGGGTAAAAGTAAAAATTCCTCTGGGGCCTCAGCTTCTACAAAGGCCTCTGGCCTACGTATTCCATCTCAGAAGGCGACTAAGTTGGTAGAGTATCTTCTTACTTGGTATGAAATGAAGGAGCCTGTTAAGAAGGCAGACATGCTGAAGATAATCCACAAATGGTAGAGGAGGGACTTTTCTAAGATTCTCAGGAAAGCCTCTGAGCACAGGGATCTGGCTATGGCCTACAACTGAAAGAAGTCAAGTCCAACAGTAACTTCTACACCCTTTTCCACAATCAAGATGACACCAACGAGGAGAATTTGAGTAGATGTTGGAGATTTCCTACAAAAGTGATTCTGATGCCTCTCCTGAGTGTGATATTTTTAAATGGCAATCGTGCCTCTGAGGAGGAGATCTGGGAATTCCTGAATATGATGGTCATCTATGATGGAGAAAGTCAATTTGGGGGGAATCCAGGAAGCTTATCACTCAAGATTTGGTGCAGGAAAATACCTGGTGTACGAGCAGGAGCTCAACAGTGATCCTCCATGCTGCGAATTCCTGTGGAGTTCGAGAGCCCAAGCCGAGAGCAGCAAGATGAAAATCCTTGAGTTGCTGGCCAAGCTCAATGATAGTGATCCCACAGCCTTCCCATGTTACTATGAAGAGGTTTTGAAAGTGGAAGAAGAGAGAACCCAAGGCAGAGCTCAGGCTGCAGCCAGGGCTGGCACCCCTCCCAGGACCAGCGAGCACTGTGCAGCCACATGCAGCCACCATGCCCACCCTCACTGAACTCAAGGTGGAGTCTTCACTTTTTGGTTGGAAAGGCCTGTTAAGCAGTTGCCTAAACTGCAAAATAACTTGTTGGTTTATTGTTGTTGTTTTTAATTTTTAAGTACTGTTCTTTTAGACATGTTTTCTTAGATTCAGAATATATACTTATGAACAACATGGATGTCACAGTTGTTGCCATGTATCAGGTTAGTAGTAAGAGTTTTGTTTTTGAAATACAAATTGTCAATCCTTCAATCATTTTTGTGATACTGAACAAGATAACATGGTTTTAGGATAGGAGTGTCTTTTATCCAACACTGAAATAGTTGAGAGCAGTATCTGGATAGATAGGTACATAGATAAATACATAGATAAAACAAAAATTGGTAACTTAAAAAAAATTTTTTTTGAATTTTTTACTGTTGTTCAAGTACAGTTGTCTCCATTTCCCTCCCTCCTCTCCCCCTCACCCCAGCCATCCCCAACCTCAATCCTACCCCCCTTTGGTAATTGCAGTTGACATAGAATATTATTTTAAATGTAGGTGTACAACATAGTGATTAGACATTATACAACTTACAAAGGGTTCAACCCCATGAGTCAAGTACCCATCTGAATCATATGTAGTTATTATGACTGATATTATGAGTGATATTATTGACTATATCACCTATGCTAGATCCAGGATTATCTGCTACCACCAAGTCATGAATGCAAAGTACATGTCTATTCATAAACAAATGAATAAAGAAAATGTGGTACATATATGAAGTTGATTACCTGTTTTTTACCTGCTAACTTTAATCTTTCATTGTGCAAATTGTAAACATATGTACCTAGATTTGCTTATGTCATTCAAGAATGTCTGAGAATATAAACCATAGTGAGTAAGAATAAAAAGACTTTTTGATAACTATCTCGTTATTTTGTGCATAATATACAATAACTTGCCAAGTTTGTAATTAATGAATAATCATTTAACTTTTCTTAGCCTCATTTCCTTTTAGTGAAATAGTACTATTTTACATGAATTTGATGCTTACTGGTAAACAAAATATTTTGAATTCAAGAAAGAATGTGGTCCATATTCCATATTCATTTAATTTTTACAATACCTCTTCAGTAGGGGTTATAGTGATGGTGAGGAGAATAAAGATAGCTACTATTTACTCACTGTGTGCTAAGCCCTACGCTAAATACTTTATATACATTATCTTATTTAATCCTTACAATCAGCTGAGCTACTTCTCTCCCTACTTTCAAAAGGAAATTGAGGCTAAAAAATGTTAAGTGACGTAAGTACTCGAAGGTGGCAAATGGAAGAATTGGGATGCAAATACAGTATGTCTAGTTCCCAGTCCAGCGTATTTTCACTGCACTTCAGCTTTCTCTCTGGTGCGCTATCAATTTTTCTCTACGGTTAAACTAAAATGCCTGATACTCTTCAGCCTATAAGCTTCCCCCAGAACAACATAAATATAAAATATACTTATGACATATCACAAGACAATACTGAAAACACTTAGAGTGGGGTAAGGGACTTGAGTTGGTTGCCTCTTATTGATGGAGATAGTTTTGCCTTGTTCAGATGGCATTTCATGGTCTGGCTTCAAATCTGGACCTCAACAATAATTTGTAACACAAATGATCAGATAGAATTAGAGATGTGTCTGTGGCCACAGTAATGAGTAAACATAAAGCTCACAGGATTTAATGTATTACTTTGACTTCATTAGCATCTCACTTTGAACTTCTGTGTTAACCAGCTACAGATCAAATAGTACTTTATATTGGTAAAAATAAAAGCTATTCCACTTGTTTCTTTAAAATTCACTACTTAAAAAAAGCAAACTTAAAGTCATATATCAAACCGTTTGCTGTCACTTGGAAAAAGAAAAAGATTAACTACAAAAATCAGCCATTTTAGAAACTAAGTGAATAAAATGCACACTTTTATCATGTTGGTATTTCTCTTGATTCAGAATCATGTATTTTTAAGCACTTATTCCTCTTAAAATCGTTACAAAAATATGTTGATGCTGTGCTTCCATTCATGGTACAAATGAGACAGGGGAAACGTGAACTGGCGGAGTGTTTGCCAGGTCCAGAATTAGAGAAGGGTGGGCGTGTACAGCATCATCTTCTTTCCTCAGGAAATGTGCATGGGGAATAAGAAATATTTTACAAAAAATAAGAAAACGTCTCACCAAATAAGAATTTTAAGAAGGAAATGATATCAGTACAGCCCTGAATTCTTTATTATTTCTGCCTGAAAGCTTATAATTCTCAGTGAGTGAGTTGAATAATTTTTATAAACAGATTAATACTTTCAGAAAGAACTGTTTTCCTATTCACCTCTTCTTTGTGTATAGATTTCTTATATAGATATATAGACATAGAGTTCACATATATCTTATATATGTATAAATAAATCTGTTTAGCTATATATACACACATATATACACATTGGGTATATATGTATTATATATATGCATCTATAACCTACATGTGTACAACATACATGTTTTTTTATTTTAATCATTGTTCAAGTACAGTTTTCTGCCTTTTATTCCCATTCCAGCCCCCCACCCATCCCTCCCCACCTGCCTCCCATTTCCAACCCCCCCAGTTTTTGTCCATGTGTCCTTTATATTTGTTCCTGTGAACCCTTCCCATTCTCCCCTGAAATTCCCTCTTTTCTCCCCTCACATATGTGTTTTTTTAAAAAAAAAAGGTCCAGGTCTTTTTAAAAAAATTATTATGTAGATATCTCTTGATCTTTTGAGGTATTTTCAAATCATATATGTGTGTATATATGTGTGTGTATATATATAAAATTTCCTCTTCATGCAAGTGTGTTACATCAATAAAAGGAGAAATCATAGTACAAAGAGTTAAGCTAAATGTTTTGCCCACAATCACAGAGCAGAATCCAGACGACAGCCTGGTCTGCTGACTCTTCCTTCTTACGATGCCGCCATGCTTGTTTGATAGGCTTCACTCCAGCTGAGTCTCAGAAGGACACCGTGTCCCCATTTTGATCTCAGTAAATTAATTCACTGAAACAAAAGGTCACTTTAGACAGAAATCCAGTTTGACTGATTTCTTTCACTGTATTGTCCGGTTTAAATTAAATGAGCAAATCAGTATCTTTGTTTCTGTGTCACATACACAGCCTAAGTACTGACCAGGTGCTGTAACACTAGCCTCTGTGACCCATTTTAAATCCCCTCTTTTAGATTAAATAAACACCTGTCTCTCTAACTGGAATATGACTGAAAGGAAGGACAGAAGATGAAAAGGGAGCAGATGACTCCTTCCCAAGCAAACACTATTGAATTACAAAGGCGAAAAAAGCTATTTTTAAATATTGCAACCACGAGGGAGCAAATTTATCGATTGTATCTTTGTTTTTTCCTGCTTGTTGCTAGGATGTGGTCTATATTAAAGATAGTTGTTGCCTTGGTGAGAATCTTCCCAGAGCAAAGTAGCAGTGCTCCCCCTGCTGACGGACAAGAACAGGTCGTGTTGTTGTGTTCCGTTTTGTTTTGTTTTTCAATTTAAAACAAAACAAAATAATTCAGCAATTAGATGCCTTGTGTATATAGCTTTGGACATTCCTTGAAAGACTGTATTCTAAGGATATTAAAAACTATTTAACTGACACTGGAAATTTTCTTTCCTGCTATATATGAAGAAACATAAGGCAAATTCTGACCAGGTGCCAGATTTCTCACTGCCTGGGGCTATTTCTTTGTTTATTCTTTTTTAATTCAGGGTGAGCCTGGTGATTAAGGCCATTCTCACTTTGACATAAATTATTAAGTTCTTTGGGTGCCATTTAAATTTTGAAAACACCTGGGACAGGAAATGACTTATAATATTAACTAGTGATTTTTGCTAATCACTAGTTACTTCTAATAGAGGAGCAGGAGAAAGAAAGAGGGTTCCACAAATATCTTAGTTTCTTTCCTCATGGAAATTACTGGGAGCCTCTAACAGTAAAGCTGGGAAGTGGTAGGGATGCGGTGGTCAGGTTATGGAGAGGCAGGTGAGCTTCACTGAATTTGAAGCATCTGCAACCTACGCAGCTAACTGTTACCAGAAGAAGTAGAGTCTAGGAGAGGAATTAGGAAATGGAGTTATAGACTTAAAAATCATCAGTCTATGTCAGAGTTGAAATCACAGGTGTGGGTGAGGTCGTCCAAAAGGAAAATAAAGAAAATGAAGAGAAGCGGTCTGTGCATGGAGACTTGGGGAACATTGCTAACATTTAAAGAACGGGCAGAGAGGAACCACTGCTGGAAACTGAGGCAGAAACCTCAACATTTTTGGAGAAAATCAAGAGAAATTACTATTATATTAACCAGAGGGGGAGGAAGATTCAAGAAGGAAGAAGTCAATATTGTCAAAAACCAAAGATAAGCCAAGGAGAATGAGAACTTAGGCCCTTGGTTTTGCTAGCGAGGAGGTGCCTGGTGACTCCAAGCGAGTTTCAGTATCGTGGTGGGAGTGAAAACCCAATTTTTGCAACAGTTTAAACAATAAAGGAGAAGGAAATATAATGGGGATGAACAATACTATGGAAAATGTTGGCCGTGAAGTCGAAGGCAGAGATAGCGTGGTGCCCAGAAGAAAGCGTGGGGCCGGGGAAAGTTTCCTAAGACCAGCTGACTTGCACATGTTTGAAGGTTAGTTAATAAAGAAGAGTCCGTGAAGAGACAGACGGGAGAACAATCATCGTGTCAGACAGGGTCGAGAGACACTGAGAGTGGAAAGGACTAAGAGCACCGTTGGAACCTTGGAAAAGAGTAAGAACACGTTTCTTCCGGGACAGCTGGACCGCAGGGAAGGATGTAATAAATGGGCTTGGGATGGCGGCACGGTGCGGGTTCCAGGAGGACAGCACCGAGAAGAGAGCTTCAGGAGACTGGTCATGGTTTTATGTTAGAGCAGTTGCTATACAGGAGGAAAGGAAAATCAAACCAAGCAGAGATTTGTGAGAGATTCCCTGGGCAGTACTGAGGGAACGGTAAGATTGGAAATACAAGCTGAAGGAGATGAGCATCGGCACGGCTGAGTGGTTTGCTCCAGCAGCAACAGGTAAACCAAAGGCATGAGAACACAAAACAAGTAACTGGCTCATTCGGAAATATAGATTGCCATGGCCAACAAAGCGGACAAAAGAGCAATGTCCCAGCGAGCTTGTGGCAGTGAATAATTTGACTGTGGAGTGCAGGAAGAACATGAAAGGAAATAAAACTGACAGGGAGAAAAGGGATGGGGTGGAGGGTGGGCAGTGTGGCTGACTGGGTGGGACTAAGATGAGATCCAAAGACCAGAGATGCTGAAGGGTCTGAAAAGCTCATTTCGTGGGAGAGTGGACTTGGAAAGAGGTTGAAGGACACAAGCTGGAGTCTGTAAGGGCTTTTGAGAATTCAGGATCTCTGAAATGGAGCACTTCTTGGTCTAAGGGTTGCTGAAGGGGAGTGTTCATGAGGCTCTCAGAGGCAGAATAAAACTTAGAGCTGGTTGCCAAAAAAGAAACAACAACAACAAACCTTTAGAGAATTCCTCAGAGACTGTGAGAAGATAAACCTAAACATCAGGTTATAATGATTATAAAGATGGGAATCTATAACAGACTCCTATTTTTTAAGCTCCTACTATGTGCCAAGCATGTTACCACATTTAATTCTCTTTTCATTGTTGCTACTCAGTGGAGTTGCCATCACTGCCATTTTACAAAAGACGACACTGAAGCTCAGTGAAATTAAGTGACTTGCCCCAAATCCCTCAGGGAGCACAATGGCAAAGAGGGAGCAGGACTCCTCCGCAGGCCACAAGCATCACGCTGTGAGATTCAGTGTTTTGTCCCCAGCAGCTAACAATACCAAGCACATTTTAAGAGCCTAAAAAATTAGTCAAGAAGAAATAAAGAAGGAAAAGAACATATAAATTAATGATTAAAAAAAGAAAGAAGGAAGGACTTGAAAGGCCAGGTGCTTTTCTCTGATCCCTATTTACTCCCCAGAAGGGTATGGTCTAATATGATCGCAAAATCTAACTACCAGCAATAAAAAACAGAGGAGCACCCCCAGTTGTTCCCCTCCTCTTCATTTGCCATTAAACATGGAGTTTTGTTTTTAAATCAGAGCCTAAACTAAATTGAATTTTTTACATCAAGCCTTCCTGATTATCTTCTCTCTGTCCTAAGTTGTCATGTAAATAAATAAAAACAATCTGTTCTTCCCTAACATGGACCTTTCCAGAAATAATCACCACTATCAGTTTCGTTCCAATCCTCCCTGCACTTCCATTAAAATAATGAAAATGGGCTCAGGTTCCTCTGAGGACAGACACAGTTGACATGAAGCTGGATTTTGCTGGTCAAAAACTGAATGACCAGTTTTGTGCGAAATGTTTGTGTCCTTGCAAACACAGGGAAGTGCTTTCTCACCACAGTCATGGGAAAGAAGAACATTTTCACAAGTCTCTATTTTTGACAAATATTTTTAAGAGTGTAATGTTATAAATAAGAGAAAACTTAGCACTTGTGTGTAGGCTCTTGGAATAGAATAAGGGACCCTTCTTCTCTTGCAGACTAGCCCCATGACACTCACTATGGCAGGAGTTGTTAGGGCCGTGACTGCCAAGGGCTCACACCTCACCCTCCAAGTAGGTTGGGGGGCAGGTAAATGGTTTCAAGATCATGAGAATGGAAATCAGACCTCCAAGAGGCAGGAGGAAGTACAAAATGTAGCTCTTGGCCAATGGTCATGTAGCAAATCAGGCAGCTTTCAGAAGTCTGCCTGGGAGAGTGTTTCTGTGGCTTCTCTAGGCTGCCATGGGGATGCGGAGGGTAAATTGGAAGATGGCGACCCACTGCCCCCCCATCTAGCACAGGTCTGCCCTTGCTTGTTTTATACACTGGATTTCCAAATAAGGTGTCATTTAAGCAAAGGTCGTGAGAATTAAAAACAAAAACAGGAAAGCTCTAAGGTTCTTTCTAGTTTTTAAAATATGCTATGATTATAAATCTAGGGAGCAGCAACCCAGAAGGCGGAATGCTGTGATTTGCTGTGGCTTGAGAAGACTCACAAGGATTTGTTTGCTCAAAAGTCTATCCTATAAAAATCTAAACAAATGATTGAAGGAGGAGAGGTGGCTGGGAGAGGTTCAGATTGCTCTGGGAAAGAAGGGGACCTATCAAGTGATCCTGAGTTGACGACAGGGAACCTGGGGAAATCACAGGGGCCCTGATAGCCTACAAGGGAGAAAGGTCTTGGACACGTAGGAAAACCCTGTATTTTAGCTAAGACTGAGCCCAAACCCAGCTTAAGTGAAAGCTTGAATTTTTTTTCTGGTTTCCAAGGAAACATAATTAAGGGACACAGATCATAATTCCTCCTAGAATTGACAAAAAAATTCCTCAAAGGCTTATATACTGAGTTTGTGTGAAGCAATGAAACTTGGCTAATCGGAGGGAATCAGCAACTATGGTCAGACAAGAGGAAATAAGTGTGTAAGAGCTTTGGGCGTGGATGAGAAGTGGAAGGATAAGGGATAGTTGATCTTTGTCTATTCTAAGCCTGTGGAGGAGAGAAGACAGTGCTTTTCAAATCCAGGTTCAATATAGAAAAGATAATGTTCTATATTTCTAACATTTTATGTGACTAGGGTTCATTTTTAGTTTATGAATAATAATGCTTAAAGACAGGGGCCAAGTTATTGTACTAGAGCAGTATAAACTGCAGATAATCCATGCATTTGCTAGGCTATTTCTTTTGATTCTTGAGTATCTGTATCCTCTCACAGCTGCTTGCACATGTATTCAATAAAATATAGGGGTGGGCAAAAGTAGGTTAATAATAATAATAAATGATATAATAATAAATAAATAAATAATAATACAAGAATAAACTCTGTGTTTCATGTACTCAACTCTGTAAACCTACTTTGGTCCACCCCTGTACACTCAATGAACAAATAATGTGAGATTTTTGTGAGTATTAAGCCATGAGAACATTGAGGCTTTTCTTACCTTGAGTGACTAATAGCTTCTTTTGAGGGCATGATGAAAGTCCCCACATCAATGTTAGCTGAACATCAACATCATTGTAGACTATAATACTCAAGGGAACTTGGATGATATAAAGGAACCTGGAAAATCTAAAAATGTGCTAAGCCCTTTGCTAGCAGTATATACAGAGACTACAATCCATCCACTCCCAGGAACTGGCTTTTGGGGCAATAATGTTTAAGTTTTCCAAGCATTAATTACAGAATTAAAATGAATACAATGACAATGCACTGCATTAGGACTAATTCTAGAAAAACGCAAATAGTTACAATGTAAATAAAGACTTTGCTGGAGGGTGGAGCTGGTGCAAAGGCTGTGTTTCTATGCATAACAGGTAAGAAAGCAGGTTTTTTTCTGTTTCTTGTTAAATGACCTTCCTAGTTGAAGTTTTTGGACTAGATTAACACAGTCAGGAAGGTCTGCTCTCTTAGAGGATGAATACACCTAAATGTCCCAAATTTCTTTCTGCATAAATCACAATTTTATAAAATGGGTTATGTTTTTATCAACTGGAATATTAATTAGAATCATATTTGTATTTCTATTTCCCATATCTAATCATTCAGTTGTTTTAATAAAAATCTCCTTGATGATCACAGTTAAATATTCTAAAGATTATTCTCTGCTTAGTGTTTAATTTTTTTACTGTAAGGTGGCTTATTATTATTAACCAACCTTGACCATAACAACTACCCCTGCACATTACTACAGATTCTCAGTTCGTGAGAGCATGCAACTTCCAAAATAGGGGATGGGATGATTATAAAATCAAAATCTAAAGCCCTGGCTGGTGTAGCTCAGTGGACTCAGTGCAGGCTGCAAACCAAAGTGTCGCAGGTTCGATTCCCAGTCAGGGCACATGCCTGGTTTGTAGGCCATGGCCCCCAGCAACCGCACATTGATGTTTCTCTCTCTCTCTATCTCCCTACCTTCCCTCTCTAAAAATAAATAAATAAAATCTTAAAAAAAATAAAATTGAAATCTAGTCTTCTAGCCATCCACTCTGTTGTCACTCTTACCTGCTTTCATTCTGTTTTACTTAAAAAGAGGTCAGAATGTCTCACTCCTTGGTTCAAAATCCCACAATGGCCTAAAATCCTGCTGTCATTCAAATAAGCCAGATACACACTCCCTGCTCCAGAGCTTTGCATGTGTTGCCCCCGCATGGAACGTTCTTCTTCCAAATATCATCACGATTTGCTCTCTCTGCTCTTCCACACCTCCACTCAGTGCCGTCTCCTCTGTAAGGCCTTCCCTGCTGCCTTAACATTATAATCTCACTCCTCACTCTGGACATTGTCTACCCTTTTTCTCTTTAATTTTTCTACTCAGCACACATACCATCATCTAAAATAATACATATTTCACTTTAGTATCTTTGTGATTTGTTCCCTAATTAGGATAGAAGCTCCATGAGGGCAGAGATGTTTCTCTGTTTCGTTGCCTGTGGTATCTCCAGCACCTAAAAGAGTTCCTGGTAGCTAACGGATGCACATGGATATTTGCTGAATGAATTGCATAACGCCAAATAGAACCAACCTCCTCAACCAAAAATAAGTAGAAACAAGATGAGGAAATATGTAACATATTCATTAGGCTTTACTACTTTGCATGAACTGCTTTTGATAAAGTTAAAACACCTATATAATTTCAATTTTTTGATTAGTGGATTTTTTCATGCATTCAAAGATTTCTATTTTCTTTTTTTTTAAAGATTTTATTTACTTATTTTTAGAGAGGGAAGGGAGGGAGACAGAGAGAGAGAGAGAAACTTCAATGTGCGGTTGCTGGGGGTTATGGCCTGCAACCCAGGCATGTGCCCTGGCTGGGAATCGAACCTGGAACACTTTGGTTCCCAGCCCGCGCTCAATCCACTGAGCTATGCCAGCCAGGGCGATTTCTATTTTCTTTCCCAGGAAAACCCCAAAGGTGATGTAATGAGCAGCAAAAAAAATCACTTTGTATTTCATCCACTTCATTACTTTCCACTACTTTCAAGGCATAATGAGAGGGATTAGGAGTAAGAGCAAAAAAATATAGATACAAACAGTCCCTGAGAAAAAGACTGTTGGTCTTATCAACAGAACTAATCAAACACGGGCACAGAGAAATTTTCTTCAGTGAGGCCCCCTATATAGTTTGAGTTGTTTAAGCCACTATATTCAAGTAAAAATACTTTTAAAAAATTATAGACTAATGGACTAGAACGTAGTTCTCCTCATCACACAAGGAGGCAGTATTGCTCAGAAAAACTAAAGATTCTACTTCCTTAGCTAAGTCATAAAAATGAATCATCACACACCCAAAATCACTACAGAGAGGAGCAGCATGCTTTCCCATCTGACTACTGGTTCAGCCCCTTCAAAAGTCATTGCCTTCTGAATGAAAACCGATGTTGCCAAAAACCAACACAAATGCGTTTATGAAGCCCCACTGGAAGGTGATCTGTTTGAATATTCACTCAAAACAACCTTGTTTCAAATCAGGATTTTGTCTTCCATAATCTTCCGGAAGATTTTCTTTTAGGACCTCATTTAAAAAGGTAACTTTAAATGAAAAAAGCAGACATTTAAATTACACAGTGTTTGAAGTGTTAAACTTGTCTCAGCAGGAATTCAAGTCTTACTTCATTGAAATCGTCTGCAGGTGTCCAAGGCTTTGTTGGCAGTGCCAGAGATGAGGGCTGAGGGCCCTTCTCATACTCTGTCAGTACTCTGTTAATTCACTCTTGGAGATACAGGTATTGAGGAGCGATGCCTTGGAGATTAACTACAGCTGAACAAACTTACAGATCAACTCGAGCAATATGTTCTGTTTGTAACATCAACTCTCAATTATTCCCTATGTGAATTACTATTAAGTATCAATAGATTTTGCACATAAAATGTCAATGCCAGGTGGGCTTTCTCCTGCCATCAGCATTCTCCCAGATGTACTTGGGCCATCCCCCGCTTGTGGGTGATCTCAAAGTAGGGTCATTTTAGATGTCATTTGCCTAAGGCAAATGAAAATGAGAAAGGGAAATCTACTACAGGACAATAAAGTAACACATCCCAAGGAAAAATAAACTTCTCACTCTAGGTTTTAAATAATAAGCACCACAATCCTGCTTGTTATGATACTGTTAATGGAATTATATTATTTTTTTCTTTTTATGTTTGCTTTAGACTTAGATCATTTTTAATTATATTTTATTGATCATGCTATTGCAGTTGTCCCAATTTTCCCCTTTTGCCCCATCCACCCATCATCCCCCACTCCCTCAGGCAATCCCCGCACTATTGTTCATGTCCATGGGTCATGCATATAGATTCTTTGGCTATTCCATTGCCTATATCATTTTTGAAGACAGATGGGGTTTTTTTATGCATACACATAAAGGCCTAGACCCTTGGTGACCCAATAACTTGCATTTCAATAAGTTGGAGCTGGAGAAAAACCAGGGTATATATAATTAGAGCCCTCCCTGGATTCCTCTCACTTTTTAAACAGATAAAACAAGGCTACCTTGGTTGAAATAGGAGTGGAGGCATAGATCTCCTTTCACACCCACCACTACCAGCCCTCAGACCCCAGGAAAAACTCTGTACAACCCCAGAGCTCTGCAGGCAGCAGCTGAAATCCATTGCTCAAGATATCATTAATATTACTGATGGATCAAACCAAACCATCAGAAAGACACACATTTGAACAGTGATTTGGGCCTTTATAGAATGAATTGTCTGAAAATTCAGAATCAGATTTACTCAAATTGCACTGAGGTACCTTGTTTTTAAATTAAATTAAATTTACTTAACAAGTAGCCCAAGGACCAAGAGTCACGTATAATATAGCAGCCCAAAGTGTTCACTTTGGAACTAGATTGCCCATGTTTCCCATTCCCTACCATTTATTAACTGCATCATCTCATGTGAGTTATTCGATCTCCTTGTACCTTTGCTTCCTCATCTATAGAAAGGAAATGAGGACAAAACAATACCGACCTCAGAGAATGCTGTGAGGAACAAATAAACTCAAGGCCATGCAGCATTGAGAAGAATGCTCTTTACCAAGAGCCACACAGGCAGAATTCTTTTCTTCAGCCCTCAGTATTAAGAAAATTTCTCTCTCACCCTGAACTGCATGTTTTTATCATGAAAACATTGTGATTCTTATAAATGACTATGAATTTTGCTTAATTGTGGCAAAATACAATCATGTGTCTTTACTTCTCTCTCTAGGGCCCACTGGAGACACAGCCACTGATCTGCTAAAACCACACAAAGACCCTGAATGTCTTGTAAGTGATTCACATAGCTTCTACTACAAAGTCAAAGCTGGCACCTACTCTTCTCCCTGGGCTGCAAATACTCTTTCCATTGAAGCACCCTGCGTTCCAGGTGGAAGAAACAGCAAGACCAATGAAATTAATACAGAGCATGTTTATGAAATAGCAAATAAAAGAAGCCAGTGCAGGTTTTTATTTATCAAAAGTTGTTATTGACTTACTGTGTGCCAGGCACTTTAAAATATTAACTATTAATGTTCAATAATATAAACTTCAAAGTAACCTTTTGAGGTAGATCCTATCGTCTCTATTTTATGGATGCAGAGAGAAGTTAAGAAACTTGCTCCAGAGCTAGTTTCTTAGCTTGATCACACAGCTAGTAAATGGTAACCCAACCAGAGTCGCTGCAGAGGACAGCTTTTTACCACTCTGAGAGGAGGCTTCTCTTTGGGAGTGTGGAAAAAAGAATGTCAGAGTTGGCTTTAAGAGAAATAATGTGATGGCAGGAGGTAGACTGGACAAGGAGGGGTGAATAGCACTACAGTAGTCCCCGCTCCTCTGCAAGGGAAACATTTTAAGACCCCCAGTGGATGCCTCGGATAGTACTGAACCCTATATATACTATGTTTTTTCCTATATATAAAGTTCAATTTATTAATTAGGCACTGTAAGGGATTAACAATAGCTAATAAAATAGAACAATTATAATAATGCTGCAATAAAAATTATGTGAATGCAGTCTCGCTCTCTCTCTCAAGTAATATTTTTCAGCCCAAATCTATTCCTAAATCTGGGCAGCCTTTTGTCATCTGCAATAAAGGGCTTTGCGCCACTTGTTTTAGGGGCTCCCTTACTGAATTCATCATACAGGCCCAACGCTTTGTGGCACAACATGTTGCCATCAATAGGAACAAGTTTTCTGTTTATGTCTCTGCCTAAAACTCTAATGCCTTTTCCATCTTTACTAACCACAGATCGTGCACTGTGGCCATAGCTTTGCAGTTTGAGGGCAGTGGCAAAACCAGAGTGAATTTTTTTCTTCTTCTTCAC
The DNA here is from genome assembly GCF_004126475.2 of Phyllostomus discolor. Taxonomy (NCBI): domain Eukaryota; kingdom Metazoa; phylum Chordata; class Mammalia; order Chiroptera; family Phyllostomidae; genus Phyllostomus; species Phyllostomus discolor. The sequence goes on from NC_040907.2 coordinate 63,663,357, forward strand.
AATTTCACAGATTAAAGATATGTTCTTACCATAGGCCTTAATAACTACAGCATACATTTTTTTCTTTCCTTTTTAAGTCAAGAACTTTAACCTGTTCACTTAAAAGAAACATTACAGTTTCTCTTTGGCATATCCAAATTGCCAGCATCACTACTCTTGTGCTTTGGGACCATTATTAAGTAAAATAAGGGTTACCTGAATGCAGATGCTGTGAGGCTGCAGCAGTCTATCTGATAACCCAGAGGGCTACTCAGTGACCAATGGGAAGGATATAGCACAGATACAGTGGACAAAGGGAGGAGTCACATCCAGGGTGGGACAGGGCAGAACAGTGCAAGATTTCATCATGCTACTCAGAACAGCATGCAATTTAAAACTTATAAATGGTTTATTTCTGGAATTTTTCATTTAATATTTCAGGCTGTGGTGGACCACCGGTCACTGAACCTGCAGGAAGCAACACAGAGGGCCAGGGGAGATTACTATGATTACTATTACATGTTGAGCACTGATTACATGCTAAGTGCTCTACTAAGTATTTCATATACATTCTGACATTTAATTCTCACACCTCCTTAAGGCCAATGTAATTGTGATCCCCATTTTACAGAGAAGGTAAGTAAGGGTCAAAGAGATTAAGCCATGACACACAGATAGTAATTGGCAGATCTAGGACTCGTAAACCTTGCTCTGACCCCAAACCCGTGTTCTTCGCTGCTCTCAAATTACGACTTTATGTAACGTATGTGAAAAATAGTAAGAATGAAGTAAAACTGATATGAGACATACTGCAAACAAGGAGTCCATAGAGTTTAGCAACTGTTCCAGTGTGTTGAGGAAAGGGGAGGAGTCAAAGACCACAAAGTCTGAAATGTGAACAAAGCTTGGAGAATAGTGCCATGGCTGAAAGACAAAAAAAGTCAGGAAGAGGCAGCCTCTGACAGCTCGATGAGTTCATACTTCAACAACACTCATTCAGAGCAGGGAAGTAGTGTGTGGAGCACAGAGTTATCATTTTCATATTAGATGATGTTACTCATGCATCAGATTGCCCAAAATCCATGCAGAGGCCAGACTGGACTCTTGCTTGGCTCTTGCTCGTCTAAACAGAATTTTTCTCACCTCCTTTATTGTTTGAACAGTGAGCATGGTTTTAAAAGTGAATTCAGAAGGAAAAATCGAAAAAGGTGTTAGTTTCTTAAAGAACAGGGTGGTTCTTTTTTCTCCAGGAGCTTCTGGCCTGTGTTTAACCCTAAAACAACCAACACATACCTCTGTACAATAGCCACCTATAGGTGAGTTAGGGAATATCATAATGGGCATTGCCATCTTAGCAAAAATAATAGTTCTACCTTTTGGAGAAAACTTCTGTTTCTTCTACACCCATCACCCCCCTCAAACACCACCAAAAGATATGAAGGCACATTTTTCTGAGAAGAAAAATCATGATTGATTTAAAATCTCAGGTTTCTGCTATTAATTAGTTTGTGACTTAGACAAATAACTAAACTTTTTTGTGTTCGTTTAGTTTCCTCCTCTGTACACTAAGTGGGTCATTTAGATCAATTTAGCTCAGACTTAACTAATGTTTACTGAATAGATGCTAGGCTTCTTTCCACTGTTTTACAGTCCATTATTCAAAACGGTAGGAAGGAGGGAAAAAGGTCTTGAGCCCCAATAGACATTACAGCTAGAAGTGTTGCTGCAGTTCATTTTATGCAAGTTCTCTTTGTTTATAAATCAAGAAAATGAGGTTGGGGTCTTGATTCATTCCAGATAAAGAGCTAGTGAGCAACAAAGTCCTCTCTAGAACTGAGATCTTGTTCTCAATCTTATGCTTTCCCCACAACACACAGCGTCTTTTCTAATGGTCTAGTTTAAAAATGTTTGCCTTGGATGAACTCGGAGTGAATTATAAGGGGGAAAAAAAAAACCACACGCATAGACACAAAGCCTTGCTGACCCAAGAGAGATTTATGTGTTAGACTGAAGGTTCTTATAAAATGAAACCCCATAACACTTGAACTGCAACATAAAAGTAGTAGATGGTGTTACGTGCTTTTTTATAGCACAGCATAATGGCTAAATCCTCGGATAGAACTTGTGGTCTCACCACAGCAGACACCAGCATAACCTCAGAAAAGTCACTCTGAATCCTTGGCTCCCAAGACAAAAAAAAAGAAGGGGATAGGGCCCTCCTGGTTGGGGAGTGCTCTTGGCCAAGTCTGCATTTGGTTCCCACTTTTACTTTGCCGCTGGAGGAGCAAAGAAGAGAGACAGATTCTGAGCTGGGTAGGCAGGAGAGAAAGTAGGTGACAGAGGGGACCAGTCAAGTAAGTCCTTCGCAAAAATCCCCGGTCCCTGTCTTCAATTACCCCTCTCTTTACTGCTGGCCCTAAGAAGGATACAGAAATAGAGAAATGGCAAATCCTACAAAATTTAAAAATGAACACTCTAGTGAGATCAGCTTGGCGCTGCCTGGGAGCTGTGAGCAGAAACACAAACTGCCCACCCCAAGGATGGGCTCTGCTCACAATCCCTGTTCGGCTGAGCTGTGGGGTTTAATACAACCACCTGGGGTACACCTTGGAATTCCTTAGAGATAGACATGAAGTAAACACAGAAAAGACAATACAACCAACTCGTTGTTTTTATATACCATAATCTGTTTACCTTCTAAACAAGAGATGAACTTAATTAACCACATGCCCCTTTTGAGGCAAAAACTATCTGAAACATAAAGTAGAGACCAACTCTGGCTGTATGAGAGCATACCTCCTCTGACACTTGGGTGCTTCCAGTCTTCCTTGGGGTCCTTTTCTGAATGACATGCTCTGTGATATTTATGATTCCAGGGCCAATATATTCAGTATATCCCTTACTCTAAGATGATTTTTTAAATGTCCCACTAATATTCATTCATTCATTTATTCATTCATCAACAAATACTTACTGAGTGCCTCCTATGCACAGGAGCCGTTCCGATTGCTAGGGACATGGCAGTGAATGAAACACACTAAAATCCTGTGTTGATGAAGCTTACACTCTGGTTGAAATCTCTCCCTCTTTGTCTTTAAAGTGTCCAATTTAATAAATGTTTATTGAATGAATAAATGATAAATGATATTTGGGGTAATATGTGGGAATCAGACAAATTACAGTATAAAGATGGGCCACATAAAACCTAAACTAAAATGTATATATTTTATAAATCAATTCTTGAATTTCATCTCCATCAACCTTCTCTCCTTTTTCTTTCTGGAAAGTAATTTCTGGGAAGTGCTTCTCCCAAGGCACTGAGAATAAAATATAACAGAGGACAAAGACACTTTGCAAAGAGGAAAAGGGGAGATCCTACTAATGGTCACCCTCATTCAGTGAAATCCTAGATTTAGAGGCTACATACTTCTATGCTGAGCATCAAGTTTTTAAAAACCCAGTGAAGTGGCATCTCAAAAAACAATACAAAAATAAATAATAATCTGTCTGAAAACTTACTTCAAGGAGGTTCAGAGATGATCTTCCACAGCCTGGTCTTTGTGATTCCATGTTTGTTCAAGTTCATCTGATTAATCCAGCAGATTGCTACTGACTTCCAGTCAGTGCCAACCTTATTTTCATAATGTCCTGTCCTGGGTGGCGCAGCCCGTGGAGGGATGGGTCAGACGGATCCAGGTGTTTCGTAATGCTGTCAGGCACAGAGCATGTCCTTTGCCTCTGGGGAGTAAAGTTACGAGGATAAAAGATTATGAGGGAAATCACGTCTGGCATCAAGGAATGACAACAAATATGGAAACATAGCCATTAAAGCCTGGGCAATTATTAAAACAAATTTCCACAAAAAGCAATCCCATCATTGGAGGAAGCTACCTCTCACTAGCTTCCCCTAAGATGCCTGGATGAAAGAAAAACAGATTTCTTATTACATCAGGAAGTGAAAGAAAGAAAGAAAGAAAGAAAGAAAGAAAGAAAGAAAGAAAGAAAGAAAGAAAGAAAGAAGGAGGGAGGGAGGGGGGAGGAAGGAAAGTAGGAAATACCAGAACACCCCAGGCAAATCACATTGGCTAGCCTGAATAATGCCACCGTCATCTCAGTGTGGCTTCTCCTTAGAAGGCAAACCTATAATAAAAAAATGAACTAAGCTTTCTTTGCCGCCCCTCTTGAGAAAAGTACCATTAGTATTATTATCAGCTATATTCATATCCAAGAAAACAGCTGAAGTCAAATGAGTTTTTTTCAAGAGTTTCTTTTTGTTTGTTTGTTTTTAAGATTTTATTTATTTATTTTTAGAGAGAGGGAAAGGGAAGGAGAAAGAGGAGGAGAGAAAGATCAATGTGTGGTTGCCTCTCACACACCCCCCACTGGGAACCTGGCTTGCAACCCAAGTGTGTGCCCTGACTGGGAATAGAACCAGCAACTCTTTGGTTCACAGGCCCTGTGCTCAATCCACTAAGCTACACCAGCCAGGGCCGGAAGTTTTTAAATAATATCAACAATATGCAGATAAAAAGAAAGCCTAAAAATAAAGTAGAAACATAAACCAGAATAGAAAATACTTTATGAAGTCCAGAGTATGAGCTTACCTCCATCCTGAGGATAGTAGTAGAGGTGGGTTCAAACCTCAATTCCCTTTTTGGATCATCTCTCAGGCAGTCCCTTGCAAGAAAGATAACTTCACTACTACTAATGATAAAGTAGTCAAGAGCAATTCTTTTATTTTTTTTTAATTAGAGGCACCCAAGTAATGACAAGCAGTAACTCTAATATGTATATTGAAAAACCATATTCAAAGCCATTGTGGCCTGGGGAAACGTCCTGATCAGAAAGGCTTGAGGAAGGAGATACGGATGATGGTGGGTGTGCAGATGTAAGAGGAGAGCAGAGGTAAGTAACACTTCTTTGTGCGTTTGTTGAGTAGTTATAATTATTTGGAATACTTTCAAAATATTTTACGGGTATTGGTTCCACCTCTTTCAAGTTTTCATTCTTCTCTTCAGCTTCCTTTACTAGCTTTCTCTCTTTTTGTTGCCTTTTCCTCTGTGTCTCATTTTCTTTGTACTCAAAATTCCCAGTTTCTGTGGCAAAAAAAAATTTAAAAAATGAAACGAAATGAGAAGGGAGAATGAGAGTGTGACCAGAATTACAGGCTGAGCCATGTCTCTCCCATGAGCTTTGGTCCTATGAGGATATCTACATAACCCAGTGAAAATGACTGCAAAGCATGGCAGCGATGGAGACTTAGGGAAAAGCCCCACCATTACAAATCCTAGTTACAAAACCTGTAAAAACACTCCCAGTCATTTATTGTACCCTGACACATTCTACCACCTGGCTTTGATATCACATAAAAGCATATAGGAACCTTTAAATGCCAGAGGTCAGAAGGTGTGCATGACAAAGATGACTAAGGGACAACATCTAGCCGATGATCCAAAAGCTAGAAATTAAGATGGACAGGCTGTGTCACAAACATCCTGCTAAGAGAGTGGTATCTAAGATTTGAAAAATGTATGAAGATGGTTCATCTTTGGGCACAGGCTTAATCATTGCTAGCATTACAGTGACTAAGAAGATCCTGCTATGTACCCAAGAAAACAACCCAATACATCTAGTAATAACTGTACCCTCTCCATCCATGAGTAAAATATAAAATAACAGAAAAAATACAAACAAAAATACAATAAAGAATAATGATAAAGATATCTTGAAAGCTATTATTTTTGTTATTAAACTATTGAAGTATTTTGAAGTGCTAACTTCTTTTCTCTTCCTCTTTTGTGTCTTTTCATTTTTCTCCTGCCTCCAACCTGCTTCCCAATTCAAGCACTTGGAAAATTATGCATTGCCTTGACTAGTGCGGCTCATTTGGTTGGTTCTCATCCTGCAAAGCTAAGGATTGTCAGTTCAATTCCTCATCAGGGCACATGCCTAGGTTGCAGGTTTGGTCCCTAATTTGGGCACCCATGAGAGGCAACTGATTGATGTTTCTCTCCCTCTCTTTCTCCCTTCCTTCCTTTCTTTCTAAAGCTAAATAAATAAAATCTTTACAAAAGAAAGGAGGAAGGAAGGAAGGAAGGAAGGAAGGAAGGAAGGAAGGAAGGAAAGGGGAGGGAAGGAAGGGAGAAAGAAAGAAAGAAAGAAAGGAAAGAAGAAAGAAAGAAAGAAAGAAAGAAAGAGAGAGAGAGAGAGAGAAAGGAAGGAAGGAAGGAAGGAAGGAAGGAAGGAAGGAAGGAAGGAAGGAAGGAAGGAAGGAAGAAAGAAAGAAGGAAAGAAAGAAAGAAAGAAAGAAAGAAAGAAAGAAAGAAAGAAAGAAAGAAAGAAAGAAAGAAAGAAAGAAAGAAAGGAAGGAAGAAAGAAATGTTAGTTTAGTGTTTATTGCCTCTGCATAGTTTTGGGGCAAAGTGGAAAGCAGAAAGGCCTACAAGTTTTTTGTTACTCTTCCTGGACCTTAGGAGAACATAGTAGTTTTGTGAAAGGTGTGAAAGTTTCTGTGCTATACATGGGAAATGTGTCTTGGTCAGAAATATAAAGGAAAGAAGACTCTCATAAGTTGAGATTCCCTCAGTTCCAGGTTGGTGGCTGAGGGAAGAAGAGAAGGAGAGAGTAGGACGACGGCAGGTTCTCAGAGCAAAGTGAACCTGAGTGTACTTGTCAGTTTACTAGTGAAGCGTCAACACCCAGAGAGTAAAAACCTGCTAGAGTGCTACAGCACAACAACCTCAGTAAAAATTTCCAGCTAATTCCAGTAGGTAAAGGTAAGAAGATTGTCCCCCTAAATGATGTGTAAATCATGGCTCTTAGCTACGAAGCAAACAGAACCTGATTTGAGAATGTATTAACTCAGCAAAATGTAATTTATCAGATAGTCATGGGAAAAGTCAAGGAACCAAAAGCAATCTGGGAGCACCTAGCTTCAGAAGGGGAAAGACTGAGGTAATTCTGGGCATTTTGGTGACCTGAGTAACAGGTTTCCTTTAGGGTGACCTGAATAATATGGGTTTCCTTCAGGGTGTTAACATAACACCAAGTGGATCAACTACAACATTTCCCCATCCTTGAGACACTCTTCACGAAATTTGTTTCCGGATGAGGTGGAGGAAACTTGCTCAGAACCCTTGCTCAACTTCCAGCTAAGGAGAGCTGTATAAATAACTTGTTTGGTAGTTGTAGGAGATTATAGGCGTTGTAGAAAGGTTAATCCCCAGCCCAAAGTTATTACCAAAAAAAAGGTCCCTGGCTGGGGTTCTCAGTTGATTAGAGCATTGTCATGATACATCAAGGTTGCAGGTTTGATCCCCAGTCAGGGCACATAATAGAATCAAGCAATGAATGCATAAATAAGTGGAGAAACAAATCAATGTTTCTCTCTCTCTTCCTCTCACTCTATAAATAAATAAATAAATAAATAAATAAATAAAAGAATAGATGCTGGGCAGACATAAGCAATATATGCTCACTACAGATAGCCACTTCAGATAAATAAAAATCTCATATGCTTGATTACTTTTTAATATATTATTCATGTGTGATCATCAGTTGGAAAAAGCCGGAGTTCAATTTGTCTGAGCATTACCTTCACTGTGGCACTGCCCTGCTTGCCACTGTTCAGTGACTCCCCATTCTGTCCCCTAAAGCTCTCAGTTCCTTCACAGTCCTCTTGTCCTTTCCTATCCCTCCAGCTTAATCTTCGACTCCCTTCCTTCCCTGCAACTTATGTCCCTGTGATTTCACAAGACTTATAGTTCCTTGAACACATTACCCTATTTCATATCCATGAGTCTTTACACACGTGCCACCCTCTGCTTGGAATGGCCTTCCCTGTTTCTTACCTGCCTGGAGAACTCACCTGTCCAACGCAAACTCTTCCTCTTTAACAATGCCTTTCTGATACCTTCTTCTCCATATCATCCTTTCCTCCATTGCTTCTCTTCTTCATCTTGGTATCACCACTATATATGTTGCACATGTCTCTGTTTTTTAAATTTATTTTACAATATTGTAATAATTTGTTTATGTTTGTCTCCTCCACAGGTTCTGAATAAATGGTTGTTTAATGAACTAGTGAATATTCCTTCGTGAACAATACTCACCAAGATCCCACTCTGCTTGGAATCATATATAGAAGGCATAGTAGGAAGTATGTAGGATGTTTACCAAAACAGTAATTCTCTACTAAGAGTGTGCAGACCATCAGTGAGGATAAAAGAGTGGTCTAGATAGGACACAAGGTTTTCATTAGAATTTCCAAATATTCTATCTTACTTAATTTCCATGTCTACTTACAAGTACAATGCACCAACTTCATTTGTTGATTGTTATTTATCCTCACTTCAGATCTGTAGTGATAAGGTTTATATTCCAAAATATTATCATATTTTTAATGAATCACTTGGCTTTATATGGTGGATCACTTTATAGTATAGCCCCAAAGAAGATGAGTGTACAAGACAGATTGCCTGCACGTGGATCCTAGCTCTGGTTGGGTGACCCTGGACAATATATATAATCTCTCTGCATCTCAGATACCTAAAAGTGAGGCCCATAATAGTACTCAATGCACAGGACTATTGAAGGGACTAAATGAGTCATATTGTAAAGAACTTTGAACATTGTTTGGCATGTAAAAGGTGCTAAATAAATGTTAGCCACCATTATCATCACAATAAAATGTACCCTCTACTATATTACACAATTTTTTGGTCATTAAAATAACACAGTGAATGAGAACTATAATAACAAAATGTGTGCAAACATGAGTTTATTTGTTTCCAGGATTCAGATTCTTTGGTGATATGATTATCAGGATTTAAGAAACAATTCAAAAACATTTCAATAGAGGGACTCTTAAGGAACTGATAAAGAAATGGGACAAACAGAATAAACACAAAATTCATGTCCAACCAGGGGTAGTGTTTTTATTTTTAAGATTCATTCATTCATTCATTTAGAAAAAGAAAGGGTGGAAGAAAGTGAAAGACAAATATCAATTAGTTGCTTCTCACACTTGCCCAGATTAGGGATTAAACTTGCAACCCAGGCATGTGTCCTGATAGACAGAGAGTCAAGGAATCCCCATCTCTAAAGAGAACCAGTGGGTTAATGGGATGAAACAGAACGGCTTTGCTCTTCCAAGTATCAGTCTCCTATCCTTCACCCTGCATTATACATTTATATACTAAAGTAACATGAAGGAACATCTCGTTACTGGGTTGAACATCTACTTTGGTAGTGGACTTGCTTATCTGCTCTCTGAGCCACTCTGAGCAGCAGAAAAACAAGAATTGGAGGGCAAAAAGAAGTGATACCAGTGGAGGTGGCAAGATACTTGGATTTTTCAGAAGACACAAAAGAAGCCAAGCTTGAAATAAATTTCTGGTGCCTGACCAGGAGGGCCATACTCAAGCACAGGGACCCCAACACCAAGAGGCTGTGGGGTACATTGCTAAAGTAAAGTGTCAAAGAGGTGGTCCTTCCCATATCAGAGAATGATGCTGAGGCCTCTGCAGGACCTTGTGAAAAATGCCGCATCAGACAGAGGCAGCATTTAGACACCTACCCAACAGATTAAGTGGAAGATATGTGAGGCTTTTCCCAGCCTTCCACTAAGACTCCATTGGCCAGGGAAAGGAAAACCAATACCAGGGAAGGTAAGAAAAAGGACTGCATATAACCCCACTTCCAAGGAACATTCCCAGTGCTTGGGTCATGATTGAACTGGAAGGTTTTTGGAGTGGAGTGGGCAGAGAAAGGTTTAAATTTGGTATAAGATTGGACAAGGCCAGACAGGATTTTTAATAACAAAATGTGATCTAGAATCTATAATTATCTGCAAGGAATTTTAATGGAAATTGTATCAGCACATTCAAGACAGTAGTTAGCAACAACAGCAGAATCCTTTCGTGTTTATGCCTCACTGAACTCAGTCCCTTCCATCACCTGGTTATATAATCAATCACAGAGACTTCTTTCTTCTTCCAGCACGCTTGGCCCTCCTGCACTGCAGCCACAGTGCTCTTGTAAAACAGATTGGATTATGGCATGACCCTACTTAACCTCTTTAGTTTCCTACCATTAATACACTTGGGATAATGATCTAAGTCCTTACTGGCCCCAAAGCCCTGCCTCCAGTCTAACCTGACCTGCCTCCCCTCTCTGCACTCCATTCATATTTGGTCTCTTCAGACTCAGGTACACGAAGTTCAGCCTTCACAGATGCTGTTCCCCTTGCCCATACACCATTCTCCATTTCTCCCTTCCCACCCTTCTAGAGTTTAGCTCATGTATCGCCACCTCAGGAAGGCCTTCCCTGAATTAGGGAGATATCCCCTTGCTACACACTCTCAGAGCTCAGACCTTACCTTCATAACATTTATTGTAATGCTTATATGTACGTATTTGTTCAGTGAAGAAACTGAGTGTTTTTACTTACATTTGTATTCCTGTCGCCTAGCACAGTAGCCAACAAAGAAAAGGCACAAGAAATATTTGATGAACCAGGGAATGAATGAATGCATGAACTTACCCAATGTCATTGAGTAGATCTCCAACTGAGGCATCACTGATCATCAATTTTCCTCAGTGTCAGCAATGAGGTAGGGCTTGCACTCAACTCAGACACTGAGCAGGTCCACCTTAGTTTGTCTTCTTGGGAAATCTTACTTGATTATGATAGTAAACTACTTGTAATAGGAGGTAGTCAGGGAGAACACACTAAATGACAAACAAATTGTGCTAAAGTTGTTTTATGGATTTTGATCTCGTCTAACCATCACAACTCATCCATTGGGCTAGATGCTTTCATTATCACTTCTTATACAGGAAAAGGAAACAGAGGCTCAGAGAAACTAGGGACTTTCCCAAAATCACACAGCTAATGTGAGTAAGCAGGGACTGCAACCCAGGTCTGGCTGACCCTAAAACTTGTATTACTTGTATTCCTCAGTGGCCAAGATAGGAAAACAGTCTGAATGCTCAACAGTGGATGAATGGATAAAAAATATATGGTACATATACAAAATGGAATATTATTCAGCCATGAGAAAGAAGGATATTCTCTCATTTGTGACAACATGGATGGGCCTTGAGCATATCATGTATGCTCAGTGAGATAAGTCAGTTGTAGACAGGTGCTGTATGACAGTACATATATGGGGAATCTAAAAAAAGTTACACTTTTGAAAAACAAAGAGTAAAATGGTGGTTACCAGGGAGTTGGGGTGGGGGAAGGCGATGAGAATGATGGTGTTTAAGAGTATAAACTTGCAACGAGTAGTAAACAAGCCATGGAGATCTAAGCATGGTATAATGAATATAGACAATAATATTGTACTATAAAATTTAAAAAATTAAACCTTTTTCCTAAGCATTATAATACATTGCTTCCAAAAACCAGAGGTCTCTCTTTATGTAATATCACAGTACTTACTGACAGATGTAATCTTCTAACTTCTACAGTACTGTTCTTTTCCAGTGCTATTTAATGCCTGAATTGAGGTAAAAGATTTCATGTTGTATGTTTTGATTCTTCATTACATTTTAAGTTCCTTCATTATATTTTAAGGCGGAAAGGGGCCTTGTTTGTCCTTTGGGTTCCTCACAATGATGTGCTTGGTTGTGAAGGTTCATAAATATTTACAGAATGAGTGAATAAGTAAGTATTGGACTCATCTTAATAGTTCATGTAGACCAAATGTGCTATATTCATTACATACAACTCCAAGCTCAGGACGATTTCTACTTTTAATGAAGATGACTGTGGATCAGTACTATAACTCCTATCTAATGTGTGATATGACACTACAATGTCCCTCTGAAAAAGATAACACACTGTGTTTCCTTATCTAGAGCACCGAGCCCTGACTGCACCATGTTAGATGTTAATTTCACAACAAATACTGAAATGCTTATCCTAAGTTGAGATAAAATATGAAATAAATGGTATCTTTTATTAGCTATGTAAGGTACATTAGGTATATCTTCATTTAGTATAAGCTAGACCAGCAGTGTCAAACTCATTTTCACAGGGGGCCACACCACCCTCGCGGTTGCCTTCAAAGGGCCAAATGTAATTTTAGGACTGTACAAATGTAACTACTCCTTAACCAGGGGCAAGGAGCTCGGCACTGCTGCAGGGCAGAAACAAGGTGCTGGGCGGGATAAAACAAGGTGGAGGGTCGGATTCAGCTCACGGGCCTTGTATTTGCCACCTATAAGCTAGAGGTACAATCTGCTAGCAATTCAAATGATAAACCTCTTGTTTTCTGCTCAAATATTAAACCTCCTTATGAATGGTTTCAACATAAAATCTAATTCAGGTAAAAACTATTTTACTCCCAAGAAAAAAACCTAGAAGAAAAATCGATAATTCTTCCAGATGTCTGACCAACAATGTTGTAATGGTGTCAATCAAATGCTTCTCAATGTGGTACCTCATCTCGGGAAATCATAAAGAAAACTCTTTCCCACTTTCTATAATTGGGACTCCCTAAGGTAAGTCTGCATACTTTAATTATAGATATGGAAAGCAATGTATCAAATATACATTTTTTTGCTTAAACTCATTTTGCCAAAATTGTATCAACCTCTACCCTCTCTGCAATAGAAAACATCGGTTGAAATTGTTAAATAAAAGAGAAGCATTGCCCTTATATTTACTGCTCCAAACATCATGCATTTGCCTCTTTTAAAGAATACATATTGCACTTCATCAAGTGCTTTGTTCCTGGAAGTACACTGCAGAAACAAGAAAAGAAAATGAGTATATGCAGATGTATGGGGTTGTTCACTCAACAATTTACTGTAAGCCCATGGGTCTAAGGGCATGACAGATGATTAGTTGAAAGAGATAGAGCCTAAGAATTATGATTAGTGGGTTATCTGGTGCTGTTTTTAATCTCTTCAAATTTCCATTTTCCTACTGGTAATTCCTGCCTTGCATCTATTTACAGGAATTTTAGGAAGATTGAGATGTTAACTGTAAACACTTTAAAAACTTCTAATATTAAATGTTGTCCGGGACTGCCCTGCCTGGTCTCAGGAAGCTGTAACCCCCCTTGACTTAGGCTGAGTGAAAGACCTCCAGACCAGGAGCCACTAAGGACACAAAAACTTATTTCCCTGGCATGATTGGCAGTCAATGATGGGTAACAATTCTCTAAGAAAGAGAATGAACTTAAGACAGACGCGATCATGTGGGATGGCCTGAGGGAAGAAATTTACGGGGCTGTGGAAATGAAGGGGTGATCGACATCAACCCCCTCCCCCCTTGGCTTTGTCAAAGCTTGAGTCTTTATTCTTAGATGTGAGAAATCCAAAGTCTCCTGGCTGCCTCTGTCTCCTGCCCTTCTCAGGCCTACAGGGGCAGAACAGGCCAGACCAGAAACGGCGGACCCCTGGGGTGGTCTGGCCTGGGACATAGAATATACAAGATCCTGTGAGATCTGTTTTCTGGAGGATGTTAGTAACTTGGAATTTAAAAGCACAGACAGGAAACCAAAACTAGCCCTTTGAGCCATATGTTAAAACCCCAAACCCTTGCCCAGAATCTCAGCAGGAGTTCTGCCCCACCTTTGTAAATTGTCTACATCTTTTGATCTTTTCTGCCAGACTGTGAATCCACAATCTAAGTCTGTTTTCTCAATAAAAATCTGCTTGGGTATGGACATGGGGCACCCTTCAGGAGAGAGGGTGGCCAAAGGCACTCCCCAAGTGAGGAGTGGCCCTTTTGTCCCTATTCCCCCACAGTACCTGGTTGTCTCTGTGTATGTTTTTCTCGTGTTCCAAAGAACATCCGCAGCTGAGATGGATACTGCAGGACAGTATCCTCCACAAAAATGTATCATAATTCTTAGCATTTTTAAGTAGCTTTGTCTTTAATTGACATAAATATGACTGAAAAAGATCAGGGAGATAAATGGTTCCTTTTATTGCAGGCCTTTTTCAGAATTTCTCAACACATATCTACTGCCAGAGCAAGATAATATGTGTTATCCTTGACTACCTTAAAAAACAAAATACAATAAAACAAAAAACATGAAAGAAGTAAGACTGATAACTTTCTCTGCAGTGCAAAATTTATTTTAGAAATGTTAACTTCATCATGAACTATTCACCTTCAGTCTTGAGCATATTTCATATGGATGATTAAATTTCTGATATTCTGGTTTCCACTGACAAATCCTGCATTTTGACAAGTTTTGATGAAGTCTATTCACTATAGACAATTTATGCAAACCTGACTTGAAGAGCTGATTTTGACTTTATCCTCTTGAGCTCCTAGAACTGTTCTGAATAAATTTTAAAATATAATTACAGGTAGCACATTGAGTCAGTTGGTTAGTCAGAGACATCTGAGCTCTGAATGCCTTACTTCCTGCAGCACACTACATTAAGTGCTCTGAGGGAGGGCGGGGGTGGATGAAATCAGTCATCCATGAAAAGATTTGAAGATTATTATTAAAACAACATATCATCAAGTGCAAAGTACTTAAGTGGAAACTCTATACATATAAGTTCAAATGCCTGTCCTAGATAGAAAATGTGTTTTATGACTGTTAGTAGCTTAAATTCTTTTACCTGGAAATAATTCAAACAGTTTGTTAAGTGACAGATCTGGGAGAGATTTTTTTAAGAATTTTTTTTGAATAATTTTAGATTTATGGAAGTTCCTATATACCCTCATCCACTTTCACTTAGTATGAACATTTTATATTGCCATAATACACTTCTCAAAACTAAGAACCAATATTGGTAAATTACTACTAACTAAATTTTGGACACTATTCCGATTTCATTTTGTTTTCCAGTAATATCTGTCTTCTGTTCTAAGGGTCAGTCCATATATGATATTGCATTTAGCAGACACACATTTTAATGTCTCAGTGCTGATATTCAAAAATCAGCCATTTCTGGGCAGTAAAAGTAATCACTGACAAAATAATTTTGTGAGCAGTAATAAACATAAGTTCAGTGTCCAGGAGCCACTTGGGAACACAATAGTGTCAGATTCTTAACAAACATTTAGTAAAAGGTAAATATGATTTTGTAGCCAGCAATTCATCCTTTTTTCTGATTTTTAAAATAATGTTTTAAAATTTTCAATTGAAGTTGACATATCATATAGTGATTAGACATTTATACATAGTAGTTAGACATTTAAACAACTAAAATAGATTGCATTTATTGTGATTTTATTCATATTTTTATCCTTTCTTCTTCTCCTTCTTCTTCTTTTTCTTCTTCTAAAACACCCTTTAACATTTCTTATAATATTGGCTGGAGGTGAATTACTCATTTAGCTTTTCTCTTTTTTAATTTTTAAAAAGATTTTATTTATTTTTTTAGACAGAGGAGAAGGAAGGGAGAACGAGATGGAGAGAAACATCAATGTGTGGTTGCCTATCGTGCGCCCCCAACTGGGGACCTGGCCTGCATGTGCCCAGGCATGTGCCCTGACTGGGAATCAAAACAATGACCCTTTGGCTCACAGGTCAGCACTCAATCCACTGAGCCACACCAGCCAGGACTCCTTTAGCTTTTTCTTGTCTGCAAAGCTCATTATCTGTCCTTCCACTCTAAATTACAGCTTTGCTGGGTAGAATATTCTTGGTTGTAGGTCTTTGCTTTTCATCACTTTGTATATTTCTTACCACTCCCTTCTGGCCTACAAAGTTTCTGTTGAGAAATCAGCTGACAATCTTATGACAGCGCCCTTGTAGGTAACTAACTGCTTTTCTCTTGCTGCTTTTAAGATTCTCTCTTTGTCTTTAACCTTTGGCATTTTAATTATAATGAGTCTTGGTGATGGCCTCTGTGGGTTCATCTTGTTAGGGATGCTCTGCACTTCCTAGACTTGTATGTTATTTCCTTTACCAGGTTACAGAAGGTTTCTGTCATTATTTTTTTTTTTTACAAAGGTTTTACAATGACTTGCTGTCTCTCCTCCCCTTCTGGCACCCTCATGATGCAAATGTTGTTATACTTAAAGTTGTCCCAGAGGCTCCTTACACTAGCCTCATTTATTTGGATTCTTTTTTCTTTTGCTGTTCTGAGTGGGTATTTTTGCTTTCTTATCTTCCAAATCTCTAGTTTAATCCTCTGCATCATCTACTCCATTGTTGACTCCCAATAATGTATTCTTCATTTCTGACTAGTTCTTTTTTATATTTTCTATATCCATTTTTACATTTCCTATCTCTTTGTTGAAGTTCTCACTAAGTTCATCTACTCTTCCCTTAAGTTCATTGAGCATCTTATAACCAGTGTATTGAACCCTGCGTCTATTAGATTGCTCATTCCCATTTTATTTAGTACTTTTTCTTGAGTTTTGTTCTGTTCTTCCATTTGGGACATATCCTTTCATCTCCTCATTTTTGCTGCCTCCCTATTTTTGTCTCAATGTATTGGACTGAGCTGCTACATCTCCTGGGCAGAATGGCCTTATGAAGTAGGTGTCCTGTAGGGCCCAATGGCACAGCCTCTTCAATCACCTGAGCTAGACGCTCCAGGTGTATCCCCCCACCACCATGTGGGCTGTGTATACCCCCCTATTGTTATTGAACCTTGATTGCTGTTGCCATCTCAATTGGAGAGATTTACTCCCAGACCGACTGGCTGCAAGGTCTGACTGCAACCACTGTGGAGGATCAGCTATTCAGGGACCCACCCCATGAAGCAGGAGTAGGATTACTTCGGCAGGGCTCCAGTGCCTGCTGAGTCTGCCCCTTGAGTGTGTCCCTTGTGGAGGAGGTTGGCTGGTACTTCCACGTGGTCTAAATCTGTCCACTGAGTGTGCTGGCCCTGGGACCTCTAGGGAGGTACGGGTCTTGGTCAGCTTATGCTTGCCCTCTATGTAACTATCTGCAGGTGGTTGGTACTTGGAGGTGCCCCAGAGAAATCATGCTGTAAATTGAGGTCAGCTGCCACTCGTGCTGGAGTTGACACTGCTTAATAAGAGGTATGGGGCATCCAGAGGCCAAATGCTTCTTGTTTGGGGTTTGTGAACATTTGAAAGATTCTAGAAAGTCCCCACAAGCTGATCATATGAAAAAGCCACTGGAAGCTGCTTGGGTGAGCCTGCAAGCTGGGTGGGGTGAGGTTGCGGGGAATCACCAGGGCCAGACTAACAGTGTGAGCCAGGTTGATGGAGACTCAAATATGACACCTGTCTGAGCTTGCAGGGGTAGGGCTCAGCAAAGGGACAATGGCTTCTGCCAGCACTTTTATCTTGAAGGAAACTGCCCTTCCAGCCCTTGCCCTGAAGCCAGACAATTCAGTTCCTTCCTGTATGTCCTTGGCACCTTTCAAGCTGCTGCCCCAGCACTGGAGCTCAGAGTGAGTGAATCTGAGTAAGTCTAAGTACGGGCCATTTAAGAGGAATGCCTGGGACATCACAGAAGCCCTCCATCTCAGCCACAATCCCTGCTTGTTTTCACAGACAGAAGTTATGTAGACTTTTCTTCCTGGCACCGGAATCCTGGGCTGGAGGGCCTGGTGAGGGGCTATAGTTTAGTTGTAAATTTGAAGTGGTTACAGGAGTAGGCAAATACAGTGTTTACCTTTTCTGCCATCTTGATTGGAAGCTTCCATTAATCTCTATTTATTTACCTAAAGATAGTGATTATATCAATGCAAGTTTTACCATCATTATTACAGTTTTTTTATATCTGTGAAAACATTTACTAGGTACCTCCAAGTGTGGGCACCTAGATTTTCCTATATGAAGACATGGGAAAAGACATTTGGTTCCCCATTAAGGGAGCTTACCATAGCCACTGCAGAAACAAAACCTTAAATAGTCTGCTTGTATGTATCGGAAGATAATACTGGACCAAAACCAGTGTATCTCCAACTTTGGCATGCATCAGATCACCTGGAAGGCTTGTTAAGACACAGTTTTCTGCCCTGATTGGTGTGGCTCAGTTGGTTGGGTTCTGTCCCACAAACTAAGGGGTCGTTGGTTTGATTCCTAGTCTTCTTGGCCAGGGCACGTGCCTGGGTTGCAAGTTCAGTCCCCAGTTGGAGCACGTGTGAGACACAACTGATCAATGTTTCTCTCTCACATCAAGTTTGTCTCCCTCAATTTCTCCTTCCTTTCCCCTCTTTCTAAAAATAAACACACACACACACTTCTGAGTCCCATCTCCAAAGCCTCTAATTCAGACCCTCTGAATGAGGCCTGCACTTATAACTAGTTCCCAGATGAGGTGGTCCTAGTACTGCACTTTGAGAATCACTTCTGTTGATAGTTGATTGAAAGGAAAGAAAAACCATTTTGTTCTGAGGAGGTATAATCATAGGTCCCTGGATTGATATCTAGCCTATGAGTCAGATAAGGGATCTATTAAATAATCATTCCAAGCCTGTGCAAGGACTAAGAAAACAAATATATTCATTTTCCACAATAGTTCTCACTAGTCTGTATTCCCTTCAAGTAATGCAATAATTTCTAAAATAGTAAAATATTATTTTTAATTATAGTAAAATTTTCTTAAAAGCCAACCATAATTTTTGTCCTGAAACAAGGCCTTTGATTGATCTATATAAATTAATAGGGGTGAGAGATGTAGTACATATCTTCTTCAGAAGTGTTTCTCACACTTCAATATGTTTATAAATCACCTGGTAATATTTCAGTTGGTCTGGGAGTGAACCTGAAGATCCTGAATTTCTATCAGGCTTCCAGGATGCCACTGTTGCCAGTCCATCAATCATACTTCAAGTAGCTTTATAGGCCTTTTGTGAAGTTTCAGCAAATACAAGTTGTTTTAGTATCTAGAGATCCCTGGAGAACACTGGAACTTCCTAGCATGTCTGTGTCATAGAAATAGCCTTTAACTAAGGCAAATTCTGGAATATACTAATCTGTATCCTGAACTCTTGGCTTTAGAATACAAAGGAATAACTGTCAGGAACCTAAATCCACAAAATATCCCTGCAGTCTAACGGAATCTGGTGGAAACTTTCAAACCTGGTCACTTACTGAGGGGTATTTCATCTCTAATCTCCACTTCTTTACCCTAGTATCTATCTAGAAAGTAAGAGAAAAAAAATACAGAAGATAGAAGATAAGCGTGTAATCCAATTCTGTAGTTTCTGCCCATATCACCACTGTTAATATTTATCTGATAAATACATCTTCAGTTTTTCAAACCTCTCTTCTATCTTCTTACCTCTCTCTTCCAGTAACCCTCCTGGCTCTTGTCATGGAAATTCCAAGAAAGCTACTGACTTTTGTTATTCCCCCTAATAAAGCTTAGCTTTATTTCAATTTTTGTGGAGCCAAGAACCAACATTATAGAATTTATAATCCTTATTAGGCTATATAAAAATAAAGTATAAGGAACCTTTTACCTCCATTTAATCTGGTTGCTATAGGAGGAAAAAGAAACTTGAGAAAGTTTAAAAGTTTTTTGATGGCCTCAAGGAGAAGAGGAGAGGCTATGAGAATGCATCCTTTTCTATAGTGGGTTCAAAAAAGAAGGAAGACCTTAATAAACAGTATAACTTTGGCTCCCCAAGTTGCTGCCTTAGGATCAGACTCCCAGCATACATTCAGATTTTACAATAAGGTTGCCCTTGATAATGATGGTGGCAATGGAAAAGTAAGCCAGTCTTCAGGGGTCCACGGATAAAAGCTAACAGGGAGATGGCTTGGCCTGAGAAATAGCACTGGGTCATGTACATCAACAAGAAGCCCGCATCACCCATAACTCCTCACTGTCTTAAACCTCTTACTCCACCTCCTGCATTGTGTTATGAGAATGGCTATCTGTTAAACTGAAAATCAGAATTTCCGAAAACTTGTATCTGGCAGTGTAAATTTGACTTGAAGGTTTTTCTGATGAAATTAGTCGTGATTTTAACAAATGTGATTTTTTTATATTGTATAATGAAATGTGTTAACTTTTGGAAGATATGCATAACTCAGTGAATCAATATTTTTGAATTGCCAATGAATGCATGATGTTACAAAATTATCTGGTGGTAAAAGATCCATTCCAAAGCCAAGATAGACCAATAGATTTTAATGTAATAAAGTAAGAAGAGCTCACTGATATTTCACATTACACATTATAACTAACCTTTGAGACACTAACAACTTCTCAAATTTTGGTGTAATATCAAAAAAGAATATCTATAGTTATCTAGAAAAAGCTATTAAATACTCCTCCTTTTTCCAACTACATGCCTGTCTGAGGCCAGATTTTGTCATGTACTTCAACCAAAAGGGTATGTCACAACAGGTTAAATGCAGAAGTAGATATAAAACCAGCTATCCCCTATTAAGCCAGACATAAAGAGATTTGCAAAACATATAAAATAATGATTCTTCTCAATTTTTTGTTTTGAAAAATATAGTCATTTTCACCAAGGTTGCAGATTTGATCCCCAGTCAGGGCACATACAAGAATCAATCAGTGAATGCATTAATAAGCAGCACGACAAAATGATGACTCTCTCTCTCTCTCTCTGTCTCTGTCTCCCTCTTCTCTCTAAAATTAATAATAAAAAATTAAAGAAAATACAGTCATTTTCATAAAGTATGTTTCTTATATAATGGGTTTGTTGTTATTAATTTTAAATAAATGCATACATATTTGTTGTCAGTTTTAATTTATACATGGTAAATATTGATAGGTATAACTCACTTAAACAAAATCTCTTTGGGGTTCTCAATGATTTTTAAGAGTGTATGGAGTTTTGAGGAAAGTTTGAAAATTGTTAGTCTAAGCTAAGGGCTATGCTTCATTACCTTTTATTTTAAATATGTATCTTTGATAATTGTACAGAATATTTGCTATATTTTGTTTATTAAATATTATATAAGATATTTTATTTCACATGGTAATTCTTTCTATGATTTTGGAAAAGTGACACATAAGTATAAGGAAAAATAAACAGTATTGGCTAAAAACAAACAAACAAACAAATACTTGTGTCTCTGGCCTGAGTGATATAATCACTACACATGAGTTACTCTTTGGAAAGTATATTCTCAGGATCAACAGGTGCCTTACAAATATACCTATTCTGGTTCTTTGAAAAAGACGAGAGAAGGTGTACTTCTAAATTTGGACTTGATTATACAACAAGATAGTAGTCATAGAACCTCTCACAATTTTTGGATTTGCTTCCATACTTGTTAATCTTGATCCACTGGAATTCTCTGGGGACAGAGTGGTTTCTTTTTGACTGCTAGAGCCAGAGGATCTGGCACAAAGTATAACTTAATAAATATTTGTTGAATGAATCAATCAACAAAATAAATACTTGGACACACAAAAGTCATTCCAGAGTGATATTTAAACATATTTATGTTCCTCCATAGTCAGAAATAGCAGCCTAAGGAATTATATGTCTTTCAAAGATATAAACAAAAGATCCTTTGATGAATTCAAATAACTAGAAATCCTTTCTGGGATGATATTTTAGTGAAACTACACTGATTGTGATATCACATTCTGTGGTCAAGTAAGGATTAGAAATGTGTATCACAAGAAAATGCACATGTGGAACTGTAGGACTTTCTGGAAATGGTAACAGGCAGAAAAACATCACACTTATCCAAACAGTTCACCTTATTGCTTGGGCCCAAGCTATTTGGAAAATACATTGAAGTTTGCCTTTGCATCCTATACCATCATGATTAGAGTGTTGAAAAAAGTTAAATGCCTTGAGGAAATTATTAGAAATTATTTCAAAGACACAATATGAAGACCTATTTCTGGAGAAAAGAATTTCTGCTTTCCTTACATGTCTGGTTTCTGGGAAGGCCATCACATGCACTATGTTTACTTCATAGTGTGAATTATATAGAGATGATGGTATTCACCACATAACTACCCTCCAGGTTTTTGATATTTGAAAAGTCTTCATATTTCAGTCACTCTAATTCAGTTTTTGGTAGGAAGGTGTGTGGTTCTAATATATCTTCACAAACTTGTATTAATTCTATTCTTATTCACTTCACGATCTTTTGAAGGAGAGTTGACATTGTGCAAGTTCTATTGGCATTACAAATCCCTGTGACAACTTTGCAACCAATCTCCTGAGTCGGTAAAGTCTGGGAACAAAACCTCATCAGTCACTAAGATAACTTAAGGTATAGAATAAACAAGAAAAGAGAACTTCCAAAATTGCTTGAGATAGTAGTTTAAATGCCCAAAATATCTCTTTGATACCAATGAAATATCCACAGGTGAGAGGCTAGTTATATAAAGTTTTGTCAAAAGAAAAGTCACCCTTGACTGGTGTGGCTCTGTGGCTTGAGTGCTGGCCTGCAAGCTGAAGGGTCACTGGTTTGATTTCCAGTCAGGGCACATGATGGGACTGTGGGCCTGGATGGGGACCTGTGAGAGGCAATGGATTGATATATCTCTGGCACATTGCTATTTCTCTCCCTCTCTTCCCCCCTCCCGTGCCCTTTCCCTTCCCTCTAAAAGTAAATTTTAAAAATCTTAAAAAAAAAGAAAATTCAGAGCCTTATTTGGTATGAATCTTTTATTGAGCAAGAAACAAAATACTCACAAATAGGGAGACTTAAAGCTGAAAGAGACCAGAAGCTTCACTTTTAGCAGCTATAGGTCAGTCTGTAAAGCACTAATGAGGGAATACAAAATTTTATTGTGATTGGTTACTAGAAACTTAAAATCTTTTAAAGGTAGTAGCACTGTATAAGCTTAATTGTGTATATATAGCTGATTAGCTAGGAAGTGATAAGGTCACATTAATATGAAGAAAGCTTAAGTTTTGTTTCAGGTCAGAGTCAGCATTTAGGGAAATCAGGACAGTTTTGCCTAAGTTTTGGTACATGACTATGAGGCTTGGTCTAAGTGTATATTCGAACTGTGGCCTCCTTTTTGTTTTTTCCTTAACAGTTCTTACCTGTTCTAAATGTACACCATAATTCAAGTTCAGGAAGCATTAATTTGCTCTATGTTTGTCAAGTATTTATATCACACTGTAAATAAAAAAACTTCTAACCCCAAAACTGGTATCCCTTATTCCTATGCAGTGGATTAATATTTTGCGCCTTAGGAATGATTTCTCTGATGTAAAGAGCTTAAATCATACTGTAAAACAGTAAATCAAATTTTCTGAACAGAATCTTGGTCATATATTTGTTTGGTTCACTGAACTCATCTGGTGTCCCAGCGTTGTATTACAGGGACTCTGAAATGTCAAAACTAAAACAAGTAAGCAAAAAATATTTATTAAATATTAAAAATAAGTGTTTTATTTAAAAATAATATATACTCTATTGTGAATGGGCCCTGAAAATAATGGACAATGCATGCTTAGTAAGAAACAGTAGATGGATGAAATGGATCTCAAGTTCAGGAGCACTCTTTATTGACCACTATCCAATACTTACTCTAGAATTGTGTTTCATCTTCTAAACTGTAAGCTTCTTGAGAGCCAACATGATGTCTTTATTTTCTCCACAATGTTTAGCATAGTTTCTTATATCTAGAATTAATAAAAATAGCTAGTTAGCAGTTACTGAGTATGTGTGTTTATTCAATATATGTAATCTCAAGAACCTATGTGGCAGTATAAGTAGCCTCAGTTTACAGATGAAGAAATTGAAGCTCAGAGATAATGTGGTCTAACTGAGATTTTATAGCATCTAAGGGACTGAGTCAAGATCTGAACACAGATATGAACATAGAGCCCACTGTTTGTCATATTCACTCACCATAGTAATTTATTGATAGCATTAAATGCACGTTTGCTGAATTGATCAATGCTTTTGTGAGTTCAGAATAAGGATTTTATTCTGATCATAGAAATCCTTTCAGGCATCAAAACTATAACTAAACTACAAAAAAAAATCATTCACAACTGCCTGAAATCTAGCTGAATGGAAGTTTTACAACTAGGGATTTAAAGAAGCCACATCAAAGCTGGTAGGAGGGCAGAGACTCAGAGTGGGCTGGTCTCACACTCACAAGTGGTAGAAAAAAATTGGGAGACATATCTTGCCTATCCTGAGAAGTAAGGAGTCCTGGCCCCACTCCAGAACCTTCACCAGGGGTCTAGTGCCAGAAAGAGAAGTCCCCGTAACTTCTGGCTGTAAAAACCAACAGAGATTTTGGATCAGTAAGATGAAGGGCTTCTGGAGTCCCAGATGTTCCTCTTAAAGGGCCCACACACTGACTTACTTGGACTCGCTCCCTTTGTACTCCAGCACTGGGGCAGAAGCTTGAAAAGCACCAAGGACATACGAGGAGGGCCTGAATTGTCCAGCATCAGGATGAGAGCAGGGGGTAGGCACAACTGTCTGCCAGACGAAAGTGCTGGCAGAGGCCATTGTTCCTTTCCAAAGCCCATCTCCCAGAAAGGTGGCACCATATCTGAGTCTCTATCAACTTGGCTCACACAGTTCACCCTGCCTGGTGATCCCCTGAGACCCCAGCCCACCCAACTGTTTCCAGGGGCTTAACCATACAAATGGCCTGTCTTGACTGATGCTGCAGACTTTCCTAAAATCTTTCAAACAAGCAGAATCTGGCTCAGCATGACCCCAGGTCCAGTAGAAGCAGCAGCTCTTTGGGATCTAAACATAATGGGTTGTTTCTTAATCACAATTTTGGATTTATGGCTTCAAGGCAGGCTTTGATAGGGCTTTATTTGGGAAGATGTAGTATTGATGTTTTTCATATCCTGTCTAAGAGACCTCAAGCCCTGGCTGGCATGGCTCAGTGGATTGAGTGCCGGCCTGAAAACCAAAGGGTCACTGGTTTGATTCCTAGTCAGGGTACATGCATGGGTTATGGGCCAGGTCCCTAGTGGGGGGTGCATGACAGGCAACCACACATTGATATTTCTTTCCCTCTCTTCCTCCCTCCCTTCCCCTCTCTCTAAAAATAAATATTTTTTTTTAAAAAAAGAACAAGGATGAGTGAGAAATGCAGTATGGACATCAAAATGTTAAATTATCAAAACAGTGTTGATATTGAAACATATAATTTGAAATTCAGGAAATTTCTGGAAAATTAACTACTAATAGGCAACCAAAAAGAAGTCTTTTTTTTTCTCTGTTTGAAGGGAATTTTCATAACATTGAAATGAAGAATAAAACAAAAGTTAACCACTGGGAATCACTTTGTTCACTTGGTTTCCATGGTACTCTACTACCTTGATTTTCCCTTCTCGTTCTTCTGTACTGGATCCTCCTTTTCTCTCCAGCTCTTCATGTGGGGCTTTCGCAGGGGTCATTCCTTCATGCTCTTTTCTTTTTCAGTTCTCTAGCTACACTCACTGTAATGGTTTGAAATACTCCCTATATGCTGATGACTCCCAATTTTTGATCTCTAGCCTATGTGTCTCCTGCTGCAGAATCATACATCCCAATTAACTACTTGAAAACAACATTCATGACTAGTGTCTCAACCTGAACGTTTGGAGAACTGAAATCTTGATCTTACCCTTCAAATTTGCTACACCCAAAGTCTCTCCCATCTCAACTGATTTAACTCCATTCTTCCAGTTGCTCAGTTCAAAAGTCTTGGAGTTGTCCTGGACTCTTCTCTTTCTCATGTCCTTCATTCTAATCATCAAATACTTTAAAAAGAATCTGATCACTTCTTACCATCTCCATTAGAACCACACTGGCTCAAGACATTATCATTTCTCCCCTCCTTTCACTTTCTCTCTCCTGGAGTCTATTCTCAAAAGAAGAGTCTGAGTGCTACCTTTAAAATACAAGCCAGGTCATGTTACCATTTTTTTTCAAATCCTCCAAGAGATATGCATCTCACATAAAATAAAAACCAAAGTCCTTACAAAACCCTACACAATTTGTCATTCCTAACACCTTCCTCCCCTTATTCTCCTTTCTCACTTGACTCCCAACCTCCATGGTATTTCCCAAACACACCAGGCTTGCTACTGACCTTGGAGCTGTGAGTTTCCTTTGCCTGCAGAGCTTTTCTCAGATTAGCAGCTCCACCCCCATCATCTCCTTCAAATTTCTGGTCAATGTAACCTTTTCAACAAAGCCTATATGATTTCCTGTTTATTTTTTATGTATTGATTTTAGAGAGGATGGGGAGAGAAAGATGCAGATTTGTTGTCCCACCCATCTGTGCACTCATTGATTGACTATTGCATGTGCCTTGACCATGGATAGAACAGCAACTGATGCATCTGGAGGAGGCTCCAACCAGGTTACCCAGCCAGGGCACGTATGATTTCCTTTTTAAAAGCTGCAACATGCCCTTCTACCCTGTCATCTTCTTTTACCCTGTTCTACTTATATATACATATAAAGTAATACATACATATATGTGTGTGTGTATATATATACACATACATATTTGTGAGCTCATTTTAAGTCTCTGTAGTAGAATGTAAACTTTTCTATGTAAAAGATTTTATTCCAATGTTTTGAGGGCTGGGCACAAAGAAAACGCTCAATATAGAATTCCACGAATTCATCATTTCATTGTCCATACAGCTGGGCATCCCACTTAACTATCCTCAGACCTAAATTTCATAAACTTCTTAAATGGCTAAAGCTCACGCAGCATTCTACAATTCTCATTAAAAACTTCCCTCCCCCGGAAGTAAAAGTCTAAGAAGGCGTCTCAGAGTAGGAAACTACTTCCGTTTCCGTACAGACGCCCAGGAACGAACGCTATGGAGAAGACTGGCGGTAGCCGAAAGAAACCCCTGAAACGCAAAGGCGCTACCGAGGAACCTCAGGAGGCGGCATTTGTTAAGGATGGGGCGACAGAAAGCGAGGTCCAACCCCCCAAAGCGTCTGCCTTTCCTCCAGGCTTCAGCATTTCCGAGATCAAAAACAAACAGCGGAGACATTTAATGTTCACGCGGTGGAAACAGCAACAGCGGAAGGTACGGGAGGGGCGGAGGCTGTAGAGCGCTTGCGCGGCTTCTTTTGCTCGCGGGTTGTGGGGAAGTGGATGGGGTTGTTGAATTTGCGTGGTCCCCTTGCCAGGGTTCCGAGCTGTGGTGACTAATCCGAAGGATTGCCCTCGCCGGGCTTGTTTTGTCCCGGTCCCCTCGTCCTGCTTTTTGTTTGAGCGTCCGTGATTCCTTTTCTTACCAGCTTTTTGCTAGGGGGACTCTGGCTGAGAATGAAGCAATTTTCACTACTCCTCTCCCAATAGTGAAAATTATTTCTTACTGATCTAGGAAGCAAGTTTCCCTCTCCTTGGTCCCGTCCGCTTCCGGTTGGTTAATTCACGGAATCTAACGGAGGCAGTACATAAATTCAAAGTGATGTTTCTCTGATGCAACTCTTAACTGAAATTAGTGCTGTAATGTTTCTAGTAATTGTATTTACTCTTTACAGCGTTGCCCTCATACTCGTCTGGAAGGTAATCAAATAGGGAGAGATAAATAAAGCCCAAGCTGACAGTGCTCATTTGTGGTTAAATTGCAGTTAAAAGTAAAACTTGCTTATTCTTGCACATTGTAAAAGTTCATACACATAATACTCTTTATTTGTCTGCCTCCTGAGCTGTTTGAAGCCCTCAACTGAGTCTTATTCGGCCTGATTGCTGAGTAAGGAGTACATTGAAGGAGCATCTTACCCATTCTGTTGTGCGAGTATGGGGGAAGGGTGCCCTAGAAGACCTGAGACCTGGACTTCCTGCGACCTAATAGACTGAGAGTTAATAACACCGGGGGAGGAGGGGAGGGAGCATTTTCTGTTGTGTGTCAAGCGTTCTGTTCAGAAATGTCCAGAATATACACATTCACAGTACAATCTTAACTCACCTTTCAAGTTCTTAATACCTTTAAAAGCACATTTTGATTATGAAATACATGGAGAGCTAGTGATGCTTTTATTGGAAGCAACGTGAAAATGAATCTCCCATTCCCATTTATTTTTAGTACTTTCCCAGAGAAACAACCAGCATAGCCATGGCTTTCTTTAGGAATGCAGGGGAAAAAAAGCAAAAGTTTTTTTAGATATACATTGTGTGTTTTCACTTAGTTTCAGATTTTACAATAAAAAATAAAGTTAGTGAAATTTTAAATATTCAAAAATTGGCCAATTTAGATTTTTTTTTTGAAGAAGCAGGCTTTTTGTTACAGAAATTTTATTGATGGGCCAGCTCGTTTGTTTTACAATACCTTAACGGAAATCTACGTCAACATTTTAATTTTAATACATTACGAAGATTACTCAATGTAAGTATTTGTAGCATTAGTAATTTGTAGTTTCTGTGTTTATGATATAACTGATGGTTTCTCAATATTATTCTTTTTTCATACCCTTTAGGAAAAGTTGGCAGCTAAGAAAAAACTTAAAAAAGAGAGAGAGGCTCTTGGTGATAAGGTAAATAAAGTTTTTAGCTATCTGCTTTCTAATATTAAGGAATGTTCAGTGATATTTATGTTGAGTGACATAATTTGTGAAGTATTTCAGATGTGTAATAACATAACAAACCCCTTTCTACCCAGCTTAAGATATAATGCATTAGCCCTGGCTTGTGTGGCTGAGTGGATTGAGTGCCCGAGAACCAAAGGGTTGCTGGTTTGATTTCCAGTTAAGGCACATGCCTGGGTTGTGAGCCAGGTCCCTGGTGGGGGGCACATGAGAGGCAACCACACCTTGATTTTTCTCGCCTTTTCTTTCTCTCTCCTTCCCCTCTCTAAAAATTAAGTAAATACA